>NC_081575.1:94995903-95005438 GCF_022355385.1 Mustela nigripes
CTGGAATCCCAATTATTCTAATGTTGTTTCGTCTTATGGTGTCACTTATCTCTCGAATTCTCCCCTGTGGTCCAGTAGCTGTTTGTCCCTCTTTTGCTCAGCTTCTTTATTCTCTGTCATTTGGTCTTCTATATCACTAATTCTTTCTTCTGCCTCATTTATCCTAGCAGTGAGAGCCTCCATTTTTGATTGCACCTCATTAATAGCTTTTTTGATTTCACCTTGGTTAGATTTTAGTTTAAGAAAGATATTCTAAATTGAGGCAAAAGCTAACTGTGCAAATACTGGGGCAGAAATGCATACATATTTAACTATAAAAGCAGAATTGTGAATATCCTGTGTAACGCATAATTTCTTCTGAGTTTAATAGATACAGTGGCACCTATAGTTATATTTTCTTGATGAGAATATAAGAACTACAGGAAATACTCAAAAGTACAAAATATTTTAAATTCTCACTATAAAATACAATTTTAAAGAATATGATAATCTTTGCTAAGTAATGAGTTAAGTTAAATTCATTGAATACCTAGATCACCTCCCAATAAAATAATAAAACATTAAGTACTCAACATAGGCTTATCTATTTTGTGTTATTACAAAGAAACAAAGATAAACTTGGTATGTTAGCAATACATGTTTTGTGCTTTACTGAAAGATGGCAGATGAAGAAATACTTTCCTAAAGTATAAAATGCATTAATAAATTTACCAATCTAAAGAATTCTGGTTTAACAGTTCACAATTGTTTACTACTTAGTTTTCACTAGAAATTAAGGTTTCTAAGAGTTAAAAATTCTAATAAATGCAATCAATACTGCTGAAAATAACAAGGGAAACAACTCTGTATGCAAATAAAGACACACATTTTTGCTAAGAAGATATATGAGAAATAAAAATACATTTTTGTTGAGAAAAAAAGAAAATAATATTTTTCTAAAGTAAGTCTAGTTATTTAAGGAGGAAAAGCTTAGGACAAGTTCTCAATGTAAAAAAAAAAAAGCTTTGGAAGCTTTATGGAAAAGGAATCTTTGAAAAGGAATTTTCTGTGTTGTCAGTACTAGCCAAGATTAGGATACATTTAATTAAGCAAATGAGCTTTAATATCCAAAGTATTCTGATACAAAATTAAAATTTTGTTTTCTCTTTGTTGAAAGGACAACTCCCCCCCAACTACTCATATGCTTTTTTAAAAATTTAAATTCAGTTTGCCAACATATTGTACATCATTAGTTTCAAAGGTAGAGTTCAATAATTCATCAGTTGCATCTAACACCCAGTGCTCAACACATAGCATGCTTAACACCCATCATCCAATTACCACACCATCCCACCCACCACGCCTCCAGCAACACTCACTTTGTTTCCTATAGTTAGAGTTTCTCACGGTTTTTCTCCCTCTCTGATGAATTTCCATTAGTTTTCCCTCCCTTCCCTTATGTTCCCCTAAGATCATCAAGACAGTATGGTACTGCCACAAAAACACAGATCTATGGAACAGAATGGAGAGCCCAGAAATGAACCCACAACTCTATGGTAAACTAATCTTTGACAAAGCAGGAAAGAATACACAATAGAAAAAGAACAGTCTCTTCAACAAAATGGTGTTGGGAAAATTGGACAACCGCATGTAAAAGAATGAAACAGGGGTTCCTGGGTAATGCAGTCATTAATCATCTGCCTTTGACTCAGGTCATAACCTCAGCGTCCTGGGATAGAGCCCCACATTGGGCTCCCTGCTCATTGGGGAGTCTGCTTCTCTCTCTCCCTCCCATGCTTATGTTTCCTCTCTCACTATCTCTCTCTGTCAAATAAAGAAATAAAATCTTAAAAAAAAAAAGAATGAAATGACCATTTTCTTACAAATAAATTCAAAATAGATGCCAGACCTCAATGTGAGTCAGGAATCCATCAAAATCGTAGAGGAGAATACAGGGAGCAACCTCTTTGACCTTGGCTGTAGCAACTTCTTGCTAGACACTTCTCCAAAGGCAAGGAAAACAAAACCAAAAATGAACTAGAGAAAAAGCTTCTGCATAGCAAAGGAAACAGTCAACAAAACTAAAAGGCAAATATTTTCAAATGACATATTAGAATAAAGGACTAGTATCCAAGACCTATAAAGAATTTAGCAAACTCAACACCACAAAACCAAATAATCCAGTTTAAAAAATGGGCAGAAGACAAACAGAATTTCTCCAAAGAAGACATACAAATGGCAAACAGATACATGAAAAAATGTTCCACATCACTTAGCATCAGGGAAATACAAATCAAAACCACAATGAAATACCACCTCACACCAGTCAGAATGGCTAAAATTAATGTCAGGAAACAAATGCTGGTGAGGATGTGGAGAAAGGGGAACGCTTTCAAACTGTTGGTGGGAATACAAGCTGTACAGTCACTCTTAAACACAATAGGGAGGTTACTCAAGAAGTTAAAAATAGAGCTACCCTACGACCCAGCAATTGTACTACCAGGTATTTAGCCATCAATAATTGCAATAGCCAAACTATGATAAGAGCTGAGATGTTCATTGACAGATGTCCATCGACAGATGAATAGATAAATAAGTGGTGTGTGTGTATGTATATGTCTTTATATACATATACATACACATATATATTAAGTACATATAAAAATATATATTATATATAATGGAATATTACTCAGCAATCAGAAAGGATGGATACTTATCATCAGATTGATATGGATGGAACTGGAGGGTATTGTGCTGAGTGAAATAAGTCAATCAGAAAAAAAGTATCATATGGTTTGACTCATAGTGGTATATAAGAAACAGTGCAGAGGTCTGCTCTTAATAAGCAATTATAAACAAAAGGTCTTTACTTTTAAAGTAATCTGCCTTTTAAAAAGGTAACAAGAGGGCACCTGGGTGGCTCAGGGGGTTAAAGCCTCTGCCTTCGGCTCAGGTCATGATCCCAGGGTTCTGGGATTGAGCACTATGTCAGGCTCTCTGCTCCACGGGGAGCCTGCTTTCTCCTCTCTCTCTGCCTGCCTCTCTGTCTACTTGTGATCTGTGTCTTTCAAATAAATAAATAAAATCCTTTAAAGGTAATAAGAACTCCAGGTTTTGCCAAAATAAATTCCTTTGTCAGGTCTTTGTTACTTAAACAAATCTGAGTTTTAATATTAAAAGAGGTAAATTTTCACAATTGTGTAAACTTCTGTATTTGCCTCTGAAATCTTTTAATGTCACTTTGGTTAAATGGACAATTAAAAATTATTTCATAATGATTTGTAATCCTATGGAATCAATTGTTCAAACTCTTTTGATATTTTTTATAAACTTCCCCAAACTGAATTCTAAAAAGTCTTCTGACCACAGTACAACTGAAATTTTCCAAAGAGTCCTTGGAACACTATAAAAGATTTGGTTTCCTTATTTAATTAATTAGGTGTATTTGTTATGTTAAACCACATGGGAAGAATTGCCAAATAAGTGATACTAAACCCTCTTAGATTATATTTGAATAAACATATTTTATAAAATAAGTGATCTAAAAATATGAAACTCTTAAGAAATCTCATATGTGCTGGTACGTTATTATCTTAAAACACTGTGTGTCACAAAAATAACCAAATTTCCTTCTCAACTATATTAAAATGAACTCTCATCAGATCTTTAACCCTGGACATTTTTAAGTGTTTTATTACTTACAGAAAGTCATACTTTTACCCAGATGCTTTTACAAAAGCTTCCTGTAATGTATTTTGTCCTCAAGGAGTACAGGTTTCTAATAAACTTAGTATCATAAAACTTAACTGGGGATGAGACAAGATGGCGAGGAAGTAGGAGGAAGCACCGTTTCAACCTGTACCCTAACGTGAGCTAATTACCTACAAAAGAACTCTGATCACCCATGAAATCAGCCTGAGATCAGAATTACACACTTCTGGAACTCTACAGGAGCGAAGATGCCAGTGGGCCGGTAAAGTGGAGTGGGAACATCAGACTGATATTGGAAGATAAACAAAAGGGCGAGGGAGCCACCAGAGGTGACCCATTAGATAGTAATACCCCAATACAAGAGTGCCCTGCGTCTGCGGACCATAATTAACTTGGAGTCTGGTTGAAAGGACTCGAAAAAAGCAAAGGACTGTGGGGGGAATTGTGGGAATTGGGGCAGTTAGGGACAGGGGCTTAAGTCCTCAGACACAGGACAGCCCCCTCTGGCACTGAGCCAGAGAGTGCAGAGGAGAAACCAGGTCTTGGTCCCTGAGCTGCCAGCATGCCTGAGAACGCATGAGGTCAGGCTCCCATGAGGGGCTGGGAGCCTCACCAGCCAGGAGAAGCACAGCCTTTTTGCACTCTCCACACAAGTGCCATGCCGTGCTATCAGAGCCTGAGACGCGTGCACCCCACACCCTCCCCTGAGAGAGGTGTGTGAAGGCGCCAGCCCGGTGCTCTCAGACCTGGAAAGACCAGGCACTCCAAGCCCGGGCCAGCAGGAAAATATCAGTGTGTGATCGCTGCTTGGAACCTCTTTGGCAGTCCCAAGTGGCCCAGACAGCTGACGCTGTCCTGGTTTCAGGTACAAGGAGGAGTTCCTGTGTCCCCAGGGACTGGGACTGGGAACGTGCTCTGCCAGAGGCCGAGAGGGAATTTATGTGCTCTGAAGCACCCAAGGAGGAAAAGACTGAGTCTTCTCTCTTAGAGGGAGGTCGGGGTGCAGTTTGATTTCCTCTAAACCTCCAAAAACCATCAAAAGCTGTCAAGGCGGGCACCTGGGTGGCTCAGTGGATTAAGTGGGTTAAGCCGCTGCCTTCGGCTCGGGTCATGATCTCAGGGTTCTGGGATCGAGTCCCGCATCGGGCTCTCTGCTCAGCAGGGAGCCTGCTTCCCTCTCTCTCTCTCTGTCTACTTGTGATTTCTCTCTGTCAAATAAATAAATCTTAAAAAAAAAAAAAAAAAGCTGTCAAGGTGAGAGACAACAAACAAGCAAACATAAGAACCTCCAGAGAACAAAAGACTGAAAAACTGGTATCCTCAGAGCCCATCCCCTTGAGGGGGGCGGGAGGACTTAACTCGGGGAATACTGCCTGGAAACACACCATGGCAGGCCCCTCCCCCAGAAAACCAACCAAGAAAAAAAAAGACCACAAGAGAACAACCACCACTACTTCATAGATACAACATTTATTTTTAATTTGTTCCCACTATTCTGGTTCATATTTCTTTTTTATTTTATATAGATAATTTTTTAACCTATTTGCCATCACAGTGAGCTGTCCAGTACACCAAATTCCATAATAAACTTTTAACCTGAACTTTTTGATACATATACCCATGCTTTCTTTTGCTTTCCTATTTTTTAATTGTTTTTAAAATTTTAATTTAATTTAGTTTTTTAATTTATTTTTATTTTTTAATATTCATATAGAGATCAACATTACCCAATCAATGCTACCCCTATAGGTAAACCAATTTTTAATCCCCCTTTATCTTAGGAAAGTTGAGTCCTTTAACAAAGATATTAAAATACATCCAGTAAGAATCAAAATAAACTTCCTTGCCCACACTGAGAATTTATAACCACTCTCCCATCTTGTTATTCTGCCTGTGTTTCTTTATATTTGTCTTTGTCCTGATAGTATATAAATCTTATACTTGGGGTTCTTTTGGATGAGATTCTTTTTTTTTTTTGCTTGTATATATACATATTATTTTTCTTTTGTCATATATTTTATCAGTCTTTTTGTCTGTTTTTGTTTGTATACTTCATAAATCTTACCTTAGGGCCCATTTGGGCTGAACCTTTTCTTTTATCCTCCCTTTTTTTCCTGTCTCCCTCTCTCTCTTTTTTTTCTTTTTCTTTTCATTTTTCTCTCATTTGGGTGAGGACTGGTGATTGCTCAGAAGTGTTCCAGGATGCACCTTGACTGCACCACACTCAATACATCCAGCTACATCTGTTCAGCCATCTCTCACCAAATTGACTAGGAGGAGGAATGCCCAACAGAAGAAAAATTCAGAGGATGGGCCTCCTGCAACAGAGCTAATGCCTATTGACATACATAATATGTCAGAAAGGGAATTCAGGATAACAATTATCCAGGCAATAGCTAGGTTGGAAAAAGCCATGGACAACCAAACTGAATTGATTAGGGCAGAACTGAAATCCATGAGGGATGATGTTCACAATATTAGGGCAGAGCTGAAAGTCACCAGGGATCATGTTCACAAATTTCTCAATGAGTTCCATCTAATCTAAATTCTCCAAAAGCTAGGGTAACTGAGACAGAAGATAGAATTAGTGATCTGGAGGACAAACAGATAGAGAGAAAGGATCAGGAGGAAGCCTGGAACAAACAGCTTAGAAGCCACAAAAACAGAATCAGGGAAATAAATGATGCCATTAAACATTCCAACTTCAGAATTATTGGAATCCCTGAAGGGGAAGAAAAAGAAAGAAGTCTAGAAGATATAGTGGAACAAGTTCTCCATGAAAATTTTCCCAATCTTTCCAATGGAACCAGCATTCATGTACTAGAGGCAGAATGGTTTCCCCCTCAAATTATAGATTCTCAAAAGCCCTCGAGACACCTAATTGTAAGACTGTAGAATTATAATTGTAGGCAGGCCGTCTTGAAGGCAGCTAGGAAAAAGAAGTTCCTTATGTACAGAGGAAAGCCCATCAGAATAATGTCAGACCTGTCCACAGAAACCTGGTAAGCCAGAAAAGGCTGGCAAGATATATTCAGGGCACTAAATGAGAAGAACATGCAGCCAAGAATACTTTATCCAGCAAGGCTGACATTCAAAAATGGATGGAGACATAAAGAGTTTCCAAGACCGGCAAGGCTTAAAAGAATATGCAACCACCAAGCTAACACTATAGGAAATATTAAGGGGGGGAGGTTCTATAAAAGAGGAAAAATCCAAGAATATCATTGAACAGAAATATAAAAATAATCTACAAAAAGAAAGACTTCAAAGGTAACACGATGTCAATAAAAACGTATCTATCAATAATCACAATCAATGTGAATGGCCTAAATGCGCTCATAAAATGACACAGGGTTGCAGATTGGATAAAATGACAGGACCCATTTATACGTTGTCTATAAGGGCCTATCTTGAACCGGAGGATACACCCAGACTGAAAGTGAAGGGATAGAGAAGCATTTTTCATGCCAATGGGCCTCAAAAGAAGGCTGGAGTAGTGATTCTCATACCAGATAAATTAGATTTTAAACTAAACACTGTAGACAGAGATACAGGAGGACACTACATAATTCTTAAAGGGACTATCCACCAATTTACAATTGTAAATATCTATGCCCCCAATATGGGAGTAGCCTAATACATAAGAAAACTATTAATCAAGATAAAAATCATATTGATATGAATACTTTAATAGTAGGAGATCTTAACACACCTCTCTCAGTAATAGACAGATCATCCAAGCAGAAAATCAAAAAAGAAACAAGAGCATTGAATGACACATTGGACCAGATAGAACTCATAGATACATACAGAACATTCCACCCTAAAACAACAGAATACTCATTTTTCTCAAGTGCACATGGAACCTTCTCTAGAATATACCACATACTGGGTCACAAATAAGGACTCAACTGATACCAAAAGACTGAAATTATTCCCAGCATATTCTCAGATCACAATGCTTTGAAACTGGAGCGCAATCACATGGAAAAGTTCAGAAGGAACTCAAACACCTGGATGCTAAAGACCACCTTGCTTAAGAATGCTTGGATCAACCAGGAGATCAAGGAAGAACTTGAACAATTCATGGAAACCAACAAGAATGAAGACACTTTGGTCCAAAACCTACGGGATACAGGAAAGGAAGTCCTAAGGGGGAAATACATAGCCATCCAAGCCTCCCTCAAAAAACCTGAAAAATCCAGAATACACCAGGTGTTTCTACACTTTAAAGAACTGGAGAATCAACAACAAATGAAACCAACTCCACACATAAGAAGGGAAATAATCAGGATTAGAGCAGAGATCAATGAGGTAGAACTAGAGATACAGTAGAATGTATAAAAAACTAGAAGCTGGTTTTTTGAATGAATCAACAAGATCAATACACCATTGGCCACACTAATCCAGAAGAAAATAGAGAAAGCTCAAATTAATAAAATAATGAATGAAGAGGAAGAGATCACAACTAACACCAAGGAAGTAGAAAGAATCATCAGAAGTTATTATCAACAGTTATATGCCAATAAGTTTAGCAACCTAGATGAAATAAAATGGATGCATTCCTGGAAAACTGTAAACTCGCAAAATTGAACCAGGAAGAAACTGACAACATGAATAGACCGATATCTAGTAATGAGATTGAAACAGTGATCAAAAACCTCCCAAAAAACAAGAGCCCAGGACCTGACGGATTCCCTGGTGAATTCTATCAAACTTTCAAAGAAAAAATAACACCTATTCTCCTGAAGCTGTTTCAAAAAAATTGAAGCAGAAGGAAAATTTCCAGACTCTTTCTATGAAGCCAGCATTACCCTGATCCCCAAACCAGGTAAAGACCCTACCAAAAAGGAGAATTTCAGACCAATACCACTGATGAATGTGGATGCTATATTCTCAACAACATCTTAGCAAATAGGATTCAACAGCACATTAAAAAGATTATCCACCATGTCCAGGTGGGATTCATCTCTGGGTTACAAGGATGGTTCAACATTCGCAAATCAATCAATGTGATAGAACAAATCAATAAGAGAAGAGAGAAGAAACACATGGTCCTCTCGATGGATGCAGAAAAAGCATTTGACAAAAATCCAGCATCCATTCCTGATTACAACTCTTCAAAGGATAGGGATAGAAGGAACGTTCGTGAACTTCATCAAATCTATCTATGGAAGATCCACAGCAAATATCATCCTCAATGGGAAAAAGCTCACAGCCTTCCCGTTGGGATCAGGAACATGACAAGGATGCCCTCTCTCACCACTCTTGTACAACACTGTATTAGAAGTCCTAGCAACAGCAATCAGAAAACAATGAGAAATAAAAGGTATTCAAATTGGCAATGAAGAAGTCAAACTCTCTCTATTCACAGATGACATGATTCTTTATATGGAAAACCCAAAAGACTCCACCCCCAAACTACTAGAACTCATACAGCAATTCAGTAACATGGTAGGGTACAAAGTCAATGTACAAAAATCAGTGGCTTTCTTACACACTAACAATTGAAATACCGAAAGGGAAAATAGAGAATCAATTCCATTTACTATAGCAGCAAGAACCATAAGATACCTGGGAATAAACCTAACCAAAGACGTAAAGGATCTGTACTCGAGGAACTACAGAACACTCATGAAAGAAATTGAAGAAGACACAAAAAGTTGTAAGACCATTCCATGCTCTTGGATCCAAAGAATAAACATTGTTAAAATGTCTATACTGCCTAGAGCAATCTATACTTTTAATGCCATTCCAATCAAAATTCCAACGGTATTCTTCAAAGAGCTGGAGCAAATAATCCTAAAATTTGTATGGAATCAGAAGAGACCCCAAATCACTA
>NC_081575.1:95008438-95041894 GCF_022355385.1 Mustela nigripes
AAAAACAATTTAACAAAGAGATCTCAAATAATTTATGTCTTTTTAGAATTATTTTGAAGGCATTCAGATTTAGATGCTAAAAACTTATTTGGTTTCCTTTTACTGCAGTACATAATATAAATGTAACCAGTTAAAAATAGATGATTGATCAAAGGACTCATTCCACATGTGGAGATATTTCTTAACAGCATTGCAGGATTTCAGATGCTCCCATGGATCTTTGCATTTTCATTATTTTATTTGTTCAGTTCCTTCTTGATTTAGTAGGAATCAATGCCACAAAGTTTCTAAGCTTTTTTTCCCAATTATTTCATAATGCTTATAGCTTCAAAATATGAACTGGAACTCTTTTGTGTTGCATTCATTGAACACTCTGATGAAAGATTTCCCAGTTTGAGTAAAAGACACCTAAACTTTAAGAAAACATTTACATATTTACAAATAAGTTCAGTAATCATTGTAGGATACCAAAGTTGATTTACAAAACATTAGAGAGGGTTACAAAGTAGTTTTTAGAAAAAATCCAAACTACTAAATTCCTCCTGATAATAGGTAGCAAGGATAAAATATGCTGTGATGCTGAATATTTTTTGAGTATTCAACATCAGTTTCATTCCTAAAAACTAGGCAGTTTCTTTTTTTTCCTGGAAGATTTGTTGTTTTATCTTCCATATTCAGATTTATAATCCATCAGATATTACTGTGTATGGAAAAAGTGATATAAGGATCAAGATTTTTTCTCTATATGGCTATTCAACTAACATAGTGTTACTTATTTTAAAACAAACAAAAAAGATAAATATCATTTTCTCCATAATCTGCATAATTTTTTGTCATTAACATATGTTCACATATATATGCAGGTTTGTTTCTTGACACTGTACTATTCCATTGACCTACATTTTATTCTTGGACCAAAAGCATTCTCTATTAATTATAGAGGCTTTGTAATAATCCTTGATGTCCTTCAAAATGACTCCTCCTATATTATCCTTCACTTAGATATTTTTTTTTTTTTTTTTTTTGGTTAGCCTTCATCCCTTGCATTTTTTTTTCAATTTTTTTTAAGATTTTGACAGATCACAAGTAGACAGAGAGGCAGGCGGAGAGAGGGGGGAAAGCAGGCTCCCTGCTGAGCAGAGAGCCTGATGTGGGGCTCATTCCCAGGACCTAGAGATCATGATCTGAGCCAAAGGGAGAGGCTCAATCCACTGAGCCACCCAGGTGCCCCATTATCCCTTGCATTTCTATATAAAAGTAATAATTGACTTTTAGGGTAACTGGGCAACTCAGTTATTTAAGTGTCTGAATCTTGATTTCATCTCAGGTGATGATCTCAGTCTGATGAGATTGGGCTCTGTCTGCACTGGGCTGAAGCCTGCTTAAGATTCTCTTCCTCTCGAATCATGCTTAGTGAAATGTCAGTCGGAGAAAGACAACTATCATATGATCTCCCTGATATGAGGAAGTGGAGATGCAACATGGGAGGAGTTAAGGGGGTAGGAGAAGAATAAATGAAACAAGATGGGATTGGGAGGGAGACAAACCATAAGTGACTCTTAATCACACAAAACAAACTGAGGGTTGCTGGGGGGAGGAGGGTTGGGAGAGAAGGGTGGGGTTATGGACATTGGGGAGGGTATGTGCTATGGTGAGTGCTGTGAAGTGTGTAAACCTGGCGATTCACAGACCTGTACACCTGGGGATAAAAATACATTATATGTTTATTTTAATTAATTAATTAATTAAAGAATAAATGGATGGGGAAGGTATGTGCTACGAAATGTGTAAACCTGCTGATTCACAGACCTGTACCCCTGGGGCTAATAAAACATTATATGTTAATTAAAAATTAAAAAAATATTTAAAAAAAGTTTCTCTCCCTCTCCCTCTGCCCCCCCACCTCAAATTAATTAATTAGTTAATTAATTAAATGAAGAATCAGCTTTTAAATTTTAACCAAAAAAATTCCTTACAAATTCAGTTGGGATTTCATTGAAAACATACGTGAATTTGTCAAAATTAACATGTTTACAATATAGATTCTTCAAGTTTATAAACATGATATATCCTTCCATTAACTTATTTTTTTATTAAGGCTTTTTTTGAAGAAGTCTGAAGGTCCCAGCAAAATTGAAGGGTAGGTCCAGAGATATCCCATATACTTCCTGTTCTACACATGCACAGCCTCCCCCATTATAAATATCCCCCACCAGAATGGTACATTTGTTACATAAGATGAATCTACATTGACACATCATATTCACCCAGAGCCCATAATTTGTATTATGGTTTACTCTTGGTATTGTACATTCTGTAGGGTTTGGACGATTGTACAATAACTTGCACCCATCATTATGATATCATACAAAGTATTTTGATGCTTAAAAGTCCTCTGTGCCCTGCCTATTTCTCCCTTACCCCCTGTAACCTGGCAATCACTGATTTTTTTTTTTTTACTGTCTTCATAGTTTTGCCTTTTTAGCCTTTTCAGATTGGTTTCTTATACTTATAATATACATTTAATGTTTCTCCACGTTTTTTCATGTCTTGAAAGTTTATTTCTTTTTTTTATTTAATCTTTTCTTTATTTTTTCTACCTTTATTGAGATATAATTAACAAATTACATTCTGTAAGTTTAAGGTATATAACCTACTGATAAGCTATATATTGCAAAATGATGACAACTATAGATTTAGCTAATTCCTCTAACCCATATCAAATAATTACCTTTTTTTTTGTGGTGAGAACATTTCAGATCTACTCCATTAGCAATTTTCAAGTATATAATAGAGTATTATTAGCTATAATCACTATACTGTACATTAGGTATGTGGGACTAAAAAAATCTTATAACCAGAAGACTGTACCCTTTGACCAATATCTCTTAATTTCCCCCATTCTTCAGCCCCTGTAACCACCACTCTGCTCTCTGAGTTCAAGTTTTTTGGATTCCAGATACGTGATATCACATAGCATTTGTTTTTGTCTGACTAATTTCATTTAGCATAATTCCCTCAAAGTTCATCCATGTTTTTGCAAATGTCATGAATTATTTCTTCCTTTTAGTGTAGTGATAGTCCTTTGTAAATATAAAGCACACCTTCTTTAATCCATTTATCTATTGATAAACAGATTGTATCCATATCTTGACTACTATGAATATGTCTACAATAAACATGGAGTGCCTATATTCTTTAAGATCTTGTTTTTATTTCCTTTTGGATATATTATCAAAAGCGTGTTCCCTAGATCATAAGGTAGTTCTAATTTTAATTTTTTGAAGAAGCACTATAGTGTTTTTCATAGTGGCTCTACCATTTACACTCCTACCAACAGCACACAAAGGTTCCCCTTTCTCCACATACTCACCAGCACTTATCTCTTGTCTTTTTGACAATAGCCTTTCTAACATGTGTGAGGAGATAGCTCACTGTGGTTTTGATTTACAATTCCTTGATGATCAGTAATGTTGAGCACATTTTCATGTACCTATTGGCCATTTCTGTGTCTTTTTTGGAAATCTGTCTATTTGGGTCCTTTGTTCATTTTTCATTCAGGTTATTTATGTTTGCTCTTCAGTTGTATGAGTTTTTAAATATATTTCAGATACTAATTCATTATCAGATATATCATTTGTAAATATTTTCTCACTTCTTTAAGTTGCCTTTTCATTTATTTGATTGTTTCTTGTGTTTTATTGACATATAAGGAAATAATGCCAAGAGTGATGTCAAGGATCTTTTCCTTTATATTGTCTTCTAGGAATTTTACTGTTTCAGGTATTAGATTTCAGTCTGTAATCCACGTCGTTAATTTTTTTGAGTGGTGTGGGCTAGGGGTCCAGTTTCATTCTTTGTCATGTTGTTACCCAGTTTTACAATACCACTTAATGAAGAAACTCTACTTTTCTCATTGAGTATTCTTGACGTCCTTGTCACATAGTGGTTGACAGAGTATGTGAAAGTTTATTTTGGGGCTCTTGATTATTATGTTCCATGCATATGTATTTTTTATGCCAATACCACACTGTTTTGTTTAATATAGCCTTGTAATATAGATTTTTTAAAGATTTTATGTATTTGAGGGAGAGGGAGAGAAAGAGGAGAGAGAGAGAGAGTACAAGTAGGGGCGGGGCAGAGGGAGAACCAGATTCTCTGCTGATCAAGTAGGCTGCTATGCGGACTTGATCCCAGGACCTTGGGCTTATGACCTGAGTTGAAGGCAGACACTTAACTGACTGAGCCACCCAGGTTCCCTGTAATATAGCTTAAAATCAGAAGTGTACTGCCTATGGCTTTGTTCTGTCTTAGGACTCCTTTGGTAACTGGGGTCTTCAGTGGCTTTACACAAATTTTAGGAAGTCTTTTCTATTTTTGTGAAAAATGCCATTGGAATTTTATTGGGGCTTTCATTTAAACCACAGATGGCATTGGGTAGTATGGAAATTAAAAATAAATAATTTTTCTGATCCATGAACATGGGGTATCTTTCCATTTGTTTGTATTATTTTCAATTTATTAAAGCCTTATAGTTTTCAGTGAACAGATCAGTCACAAATTTGGTTAAATTTATTTCTAAATTTTTTTGTGCTATTGTGGGTGAATTGTTTAATTTATTTTTCAGATGTTTTGTTGCTAGTGTACAGAAACACAGTGAGTTTCTGTATATTCATCTTGTATCTCATCCTGCAACTTTGCTGTATTCACTGATTCATTCTAACAGTTTTTTTTTAAGATTTTTATTTATTTGAGAGAGAGCGAGCGAGCATGAATGGGGTGAGGGGCAGAGGGAGAAGCCGGCTCCCTGATGAGCAGAGGGCCCGATGTGGGACTCGATCCTGGGACTCCAGGATCATGACCTGAGCCGAAGGTAGTTGCCTGACCAACTGAGCCACCAGGCGCCACCTAACAGTTATTTTTTGAGTCTTTTATCTCGTTTTCTTTTATCAGTGCATAATATCCCATTGTTTTTATGTACCAGCGCTTATTTAAACATTCAGCTTCTGAAGTACATCTGGGTTACTTGCAAGTTTTGGCAAACTGATATAAGTATCTATTTGCAAGTTTTTGTGTGGTCATACGTTTTCAAATTTTGGGGTACCAAGGAGCAGGGTCAATGAATCATGGGGTAAAAGTATGTTTTGTAAGAAACCACCTAACTGTCTTCTAAAATAATTGTGCCATTTTGCATTCCCACCCACAGTGAATAAGAGTTCCTGTTGTTGGACCTATATCTTGGATAGCATGTGGTGTCAGTGTTTGGGATTTTGGCCATTCTTACAGGTATGTAGTGGTATTTTATTGTTTTAATTTGCATTTCCCTGATGACATATGTTATGGAGCATCTGCTCATATGCTTATTTGCCATTTGTATATCTTCTTTGATGAGGTGTCTGTTAAGGTTGAGTTGGCCCATTATTTAATTGAGATGTTTTCTTATTGTTAAATTTAAATATTCTGTCTATATTTTGGATAGCAGTTTTTTTTTTTTGTCATATATTCCTTTAGAAGTATTTTGTTCCATTCTGTGGCTTGTCTTCTGCTTCTTTTGATATAGTCTGTCCCAGAGCACAAGGTTTTAGTTTTAAGTCCAGCTTATCAATTATTTCTTTTATGGATTGTCTTTGTTGTTGTATCTAAAAAGTCAACATTGGACTCCAGGTCATTTCGGTTTTCTCCTGTGTTACTTTGTAGGACTTTTATAGATCTGCATTTTACACTTAGGTCTGTAACCCACTTTGAGTCCATTTTTGTGGTGGGTATAAAGTTTGTGTCTGGACTTTGTTTGCATGTACATGTTCAATTTTTCCAAAACAATTTTTTGAAAAAAACTTGTATTTAGTCCATTGTATTGCCTTTGCTGTTTTGTTAAAGATCAGTTGACTGTATGTATGTGCGTCTGGTTTTGAGCTCTCATTTCTGTTCCACTGATCTATATGTGTATCCTTTGCCAGTAATATGCTACCTTGATTACTGTGGTTGTATAATAAGTCTTGAAGTCAGTCTTTCAGTTTTGTTCTCTATGTATATTTTGAGTCTTTTGCCTCTCTATATAAACTTTAGGGTGAGTTTTCTGATAGCCACAAAATAACTGGCCTGGATTTTCATTGGATTCTATTGAATTTATACACTAAGCTTAGAAGAACTGGTATCTTGACAATATTGAGTCTTACTATCCATGAACATGGAATGTCTCTCAATTTATTTAATTCTTTGATTTCATTTATTAGCTTTGTAATTTTCTTCATATAGAAATTATACATATTTTGTTAGATTTAAAGCTGAGAATTTCTCTTTTTTGAGTACTAACATAAATTGTGATATGTTTTAAATTTCAAATTATACTGGGTTATTCCTGATAGAAAAGAAATGAATTGACTTTTGCATATTTGTGTCTTGAAACCTGGTTATAATCATCTCTTAGTTCTAGAAGTTTTTTGGTTATTTCATACTTTTTAGATAGATGGTGTTGTTTTGAAAAAAACACAATTTTATCTCTTCATTTCCAATCCGTATACCTTTTATTTATTTTTTTCTTATTACATTAGCTAGAACTTTCAGTATAATTTTAAAAGGAGTAGAGTTGGAATATCCCATACTTTCTTGTGTCTATCTGATCTTAGTGGGAAAGCTTCAAGTTTTTCACTATTAAGTATGATGTTATCTATCTATCTACTTAAAGATTATATTCTTTTATTTGACAGACAGAGATCATAAGTAGACAGAGGGGCATGTGGAGCAGGGGTGGGAAGCAGGCTCACTGCCAAGTAGAGAGCCTGATGCGGGGCTCGATCCCAGGACCCTGGGACCATGACCGGAGCTGAAGGCAGAGGCTTTAACCCACTGAGCCACCCAGGCACCCTATTTATATATTTTTAATGCTAAATAGTTTTCTTTGCAAACCTTGTATACTTTTAAAAACCCTCACTCACAGTTATTTAATTTATGATATTGTTGTAAGTGGTAACTACCAATAAAATCACTGAAATATTTATATTAACCTTGCTATAAGCATTTTTAATTTATTTTTAAAAGTTTATTAATATATAATGAATGATTTGTTTCAGGGGTACAGGTCTATGATTCATCAGTCTTTTACAATTCACAGTGCTTACGTGTTTAAAGCTTATTGAATAAATATGTGACCTTTATTCTCTAACAAATGAGTACCAAAACAACTGACTCAAGCTTGGATCCTGAGAACCACTTAGCTAGTTTTACATTTAATAACATCCTCATTAGAACTGAGATCACAACTTTAAAGCAAACCATGAAAGAAATCTAAGGATTACCGATTACCTAATTTTACACTGCTCTAGCTTTTCATCAACTAAATGCATGTAGGATAAAATCTAAAATCCATAATATAGCATAAAATCACTGACTATTGCCCAATTTCTCAGCCTCATCTCTTGCTACTTTCTCCCTTCCTTACTATACTGCAGACACATTATGAATTTTCAGTTTCTCCAACAGGTTTGTGTCTGCCAGGGCTTTCTAATGTGTTACTTTCTTTGCTTAGATTTGTTACTTTTTTTTTTACTTCCTTCCTGTGGTTAATTCCTGCTACTTAAAATTCTATTTACCTAAATATTGTTTTTATAGTGAAGGTTTTTCTTCCTTTGTAGACCCTGATTATTATCCCAACATTGCAATCTTTTTTTTCCATTGTTTTCCTTCATAGCACATATTACCATTTAACTTAATTAGTTTTGTAGAATGACTCTTTCTTGCTTAAGTGCCATAAAGGTAATGATTGTTTCTGCACTGTTCATTTATTGGTCTTCTTGATTTGTACTGCATCTGGTACATCATAGAAATCAGTAAATGTTAATTAAGTAAAAATAATAACAGGTCGTGAATAAATGTATGAATGAATGTACAAACAGTATCAGGAATAAAACTATAATGAGAATCCAGGTAGAACGGCGATTTGAGGCAGCAACATGAAGAATCAAACCCAATATATAGAAAGCAAATTAATACAATAAGTTAGAAATGGAAAGAGTACTAGAGTTTATGAGTGTGACTCTGGTAAGATTTTCTCATCCTTTAGGAGAGATGCACCACCGTCTTTTATAAGATACTCATAGCCCAAATGATAAGAAGGAAAGTAACTAAAAGCCACATAAAGAAACAAAAGGAGCATTCAGGGAAATTAACTATGAAAGAATGAATAGAAAGTAAAAAAGAATTTTCAAGAGAGTTCGTCACATTCACAAATTTCTACATACTTATCAAGTTAATTGTCTTGCAAATAAAATTATTTCCTGTATAAGAGGATAACAAATAGGTACATACATGGTAAAATTCCCCTTGGTCTAGATTTGCTAATTCTGTTGTAATTCTCTGTAGTCACTAATACTGGCTCCATGCTTCACTGTCATTAGCAAATATAATTAATTTTTAAAGGATTTTTAAAAAAAATATTTAGGTATCCATTTTTATTATTTTTAATTAATATATATTATTTGCTTCAGGAGTACAGGTCTAGATTTTTAGTCTAGATTCTAAGATTGTTCTAGTACAGGTCTGTCACATCACTGTTACACAATTCACAGCACTCGCCATAGCACATACCCTCCCCAGTATCCATCACCCAGCCACCTGTCCCTCCCCCCATCCCCCAGTGACCCTCAGATTGTTTCCTGAGATTGAGTCTCATGGTTTGTTTCTCTCCCTGGTGCCATCTTGTTTCCTTTTTTTTCCCTCTCTTACCCCCACAACCCCCCACCCTGCATCTTAAATTACTTGTATCAGAGAGATCATATGATAATTTTTTTTTCTAATTGACTTATTTCATTTAGCATAATACCCACTCGTTCCATCACATCATTGTAAATAGCGAGATTTCATTTTTGATGTCTGCATAATATTCCATTGATCTGGATTCTAGTTTATTAATAGAAATGTGCTGAACTCATAATGACATGATAGACAAGAAAGTCTATTTTGGAATACTTAGTGTCCATCGAAATTATGATTTGACATATATAGAGTATTAGTTGTAACACTAGCTATCAGGATAAAAATTTAGGTTTCTCTTTATGGAATTTCAAATACAGATTACCTGTTTGTTAACTCCTTAATTATATATTTATGCAAAGTGATATGATATAGTAGTGTATATTTAATCATTTAAAGCCTTATAGTTTAAACATTATATAGACTTTTTTGGCATTATAGATTTTGATGTATTTAATATATAAATTTATAATTTAATAAGTGTTATTTTATTTTAATCTTTTTATTTGGGTATAGTTAGCACACAATGTTAATTAGTTCTAGATACAACTTAGTGAGTCAACATCTGTTATGCTCTCCACAAGAGTAGCTACCATTTGTCACCATATGACACTATCACAGTATACTGATGATATACCCTGGGCTGTAATTTTTATTCCAATGACTTGCTTATTCTATAATGGGAAGCAAGTATCTCCCAATTCCCTTCACTCATTTTGTGCATTCCACCTCCATCCCTTTTCTCTTTGGCAACCATCAGTTTGTTCTCTGCATTTATAGGTCAGATTCTGCCTTTGGTTTTTTATTCACTTGTTTTGTTTTTTAGATTGAAGATATGAATTAAATCTTGTGGTTTCTGTCTTTCTCAATCTGATTTACTTCTGCTAGCATTATACCCTCTAGGTAGGTCCACCCATGTTTACAAATGTCAAGAGTTTATCCTTTTTTATGGCCTTATAATATTCGTGTGTGTGTGTGTGTGTGTGTGTGTGTGTTTCACATCATCTTTATCCATTCATCTTTCAGTGGATATTTAGGTTGTTTCCATGAATTGCCTATTGTAAAATAATGCTGCAATAAATATAAGGGTCCATGTATCTTTTCAAATTAGAGTTTTGCTTTCTTTGGGTAAATACCCAGTAGTGGAATTACTGGATCACACAGTATTTCTATTTTTTGATTTTTTGAGGAGCCTCCATACTGTTATCCATAGTGGCTATACCAACTTGGATTCCCAGCAAGTGTGCACAAGTGTTCCTTCTTCTCTACATCCTCACTGATACTTGTTATTTCTTGTGTTGCTTATTTTAGCCATTCTGACAGGTGTGAGGTGTTAGCTCTTTACGGTTTTGATTTACATTCTGTGATGATTAGTGATATTGAGCATCTTTCCATGTGTTTGTTGGTCCACTGAATGTTTTCTTTGGAAAAATTGAGGTCCTCTGTACATTTTTTACCATATTGTCAGATTTTGGGTGTTATGTAAGTTCTTTATATATATTTTGGATATGAATCTCTTACCAGATATATCATTTACAAATACCTTTTCTCATTCAGTAGGTTGTCTTTTTGTTTTCTTACAGGTTCCTTCACTGTGCAAAAGCTTTTATTTTGATGTAGTCTCAATAGCTTATTTTTGCTTTTGTTTCCTTTGCCTTAGGAGACATACCTAGAAAAATATTGCTATGGCCAGTACCAAAGAAATTACTGCTTATACTCTCTATTAGGATTTTTATGGTTTTAGGCCTCACATTTAGGTCTTTAATCCATTAGGATTTTCTTTTGTGTATGGTGTTAGAAAGTCATCATGTAGACTTTAATGAAGAGAAAAGCCTTACACAATGTCAAAATACAGATGGAACCAAAAATTCTGTTAATAAGACAGAATTTCTACTTTGCCATGGATGTATTACTGTGACAGTATTAAATCTTATATCTGCAGATCTTACTATACTACATCACCAGTGGCAGTTTGGGTGTTTTAATCCAAACAATATTATTTGTATATATACATATATCATATTAGCAGCCAACAAAGGTTTTCAAGATTATATTTTTTTTAAACAAGCATGTTGAAGCCTTCTGTAATTCAGACTCGGAACATAAATTCAAGAATAATAATATCCCCAAGATTTTGTCTTTCTCTTCATCATCAGAAACCCTTGGGAGAATTACTAATATTGGTAAAAAGGTTATTCTCATAAAATTATAGTAAATATTTTCAGAAGATTCTTATTTTACCTAGATGAAATACTGACTTTTATATCATGATCTAAATCTAGCTTTGTTAAAAGTATAAAATAGTAAATGGCAACTATTTTGGGTGGATCTTATACCCAAGGTATTTGTTACTATATCCTTTAATATGGAAATGTTCTTGGTTTCTATTCAAAGGTTAATCTAAAAATAGTCTAAAATTTTATTTTGAGTGAGTTTGAGAGAATTATCTAATCTAAGCTTAAAGAGTGAATTACTTAGAGAGGGAACCATGAATGCTCTCTAATCTCTTTGCCTAATTAAAAAAAAATTAGAAGATTGAACTATATGCTTTCTAATGCTGGAAGTATTATAATTATGTTAATTTCACCTTTTCCATCTGGATATTTCAGCTGTGGAACATCTTTCATTGTTAACCATATGGAACCATTTTATTATATAATTGTGAGTTTGTCATTAGGGATATTTATGTAATAGCCACACTATTTGTTTCCAGAATGGTCTCTGACCTGCTGTCTTAAAACAGTCATATGTGTTATTACATACTGTATTTTTAGAATCTTCCCTGTCGAAAATATATCTTCCTTTTCATCAATATATAAATTTTACTTGCCAAAAAAGTCCTCTCTTTCTCTCCCCCTGTCTCTATGTCTCTTTGTCTTTCTGTCTCTCCTCCCTCTTTCCCTATTACATATATATATATATATATATATATATATTATCTGTACACACACACATATTAGTTATTTTTGCATAGTAACTTATTCCAAAATTTAACACCAATATTTATCACACAATTCTTGAAGGATTGGTTTAGGTAGGTGTTTCTGGCTCATTTGTCTATGAGGTTGTAGTTAATTTGTTAGCCAGGTGGTAGCCATCTTAAAGCTTGAAGAAGGCTAGGGAATAACTCATTTACCTGGTTGCTAGCAGGCCTTAGTTTCTCACTTCCTCGCCACTTTATCTATCCATAATGTTTCTCATAAATAGCAGCTTGCTTCTTCCAGGGTAAGTGATCAGAAATAGAGAGCAAGTGAGAGAGAAAGAGGAAGAGAAAGAGAGAGAACTCAAAATAGAAGCCTTTAAAAAAATTGGGAGAAGGGGGTGGTATTATGGACATTGGGGAGGGTATGTGTTTTGGTGAGTGCTGTGAAGTGTGTAAACCTGGTGATTCACAGACCTGTACCCCTGGGGATAAAAATATATGTTTATAAAAAATAAAAAAAATTATAAAAAAAAATAACCTACACTTGGAAATCACAAACACTTGTGAAGTTTCTTGTCATTAGAATAGTTAGTGAGCCATACTCCAGAAGAGGGGAATTATGGTCCACTTTTGAAGAGAAAAGTATCAAAAAAATTTTTTTAAAAATTTTTTGGGGGGAGTTGGTTCTATAATTTATTTTTGGCACTGAAAAAACAAACAAACAAAACAAAAAACCACGACTTCATACAGATTTTATGTTCAATTAGCACTTCATTCATAGAAATATCAGTTATACCCTCATTTTAAGAAAAGGTGATAAGGATTTCACTTTATATAAAATGATTCACAGATTAGAGGAAAATCATCACAGGATTCTTTTGAACATAAAAACTCCTCCTGCGTAAACTGCCATTGAAAAATTAATGAATAAGTTAATGACTGAATATTCATTCAATTTCTACATATTATGAAAGACTTGCTGAAAATGTCTATCGAAACAGTATTTAGTCTTCATAGGTAAAATGGTCATTTCCATAGAAAGTTAGCCTGTTTTCCCACTTCAAATTTCCTGATAAATCCATTAATTAATTTAATAATGCATATAAGAAATCAGCATTCCATTTTTTATAATCTCATTTTGGTTATCTTCCTTCATATTTAAAACTGGAAAAACTTGCCTCATGCCCAGGCACAAGTATCACCTTATGATAAAAAAAAAAGCTGAAGTCTGTGCAAAACCAAGATAGGTGGTTAAAATAACTCATCTTTTAGTATTCTTTTTTTCTACTTTTTAAAAATTTTTTATTTATTTTCAGTGTAACAGTATTCATTTTTTTAAGATTTTATTTATTTATTTGACAGACAGAGATCACAAGTAGGAGAGGTGCAGGCAGAGAGAGGATGAAGCAGTCTCCCTGCAGAAGCAGAGAGCCTGATGTGGGACTTGATCCCAGGACCCCGGGATCCTGACCTGAACTGAAAGCAGAGGCTTTAACCCACTGAGCCACCCAGGCACCCCACAGTATTCATTGTTTTTGCACCACACCCAGTCCTCCATGCAATCCATGCCCTCTCTAATACCCACCACCTGGTTCCCCCAACCTCCCATCCCCCGCCCCTTCAAAACCCTCAGATTGTTTTTCAGTGTCCATAGTCTCTCATGATTCACCTCCCCTTCCAATTCCCCTCAACTCCTGTCTCCTCTCCATCTCCCCTTGACCTCCATGCTATTTGTTATGCTCCACAAATAAGTGAAACCATATGATAATTGACTCTCTTTGCTTGACTTATTTCACTCAGCATAATCTCTTCCAGTCCCATCCATGTTGCTACAAAAGTTAGGTGTTCATCCTTTCTGATGGAGGCATAATACTCCATAGTGTATATGGACCACATCTTCCTTATCCATTCATCCGTTTAAACCTACCACAATATATGATTTAAAGATAGATATTATTTATATCTTACTACTTTTACTTAGATAATTATTCAAAGTGGGAACAACAAATGAGGCTTTTTTATAAGAAATCATTCTCAAATTTCTACAGCTGCTTTTCTGCTACTTGATATACCCTTTGTTACTGTGTAGTGCATGATGCCAATATTAATTTTGAGATCTCAATCAAGATTTTCCCCTTCCTATAAAATACTATATTTTCTCAAACTTTCATGTTTTGATGTCACCCCAAAATTCAATGGGGAAATGTCCTATGAAATTGCTATTAAATATTTGGGGGTGGAAATGCATTTCTGGAATATTGGAATCCTAAAGATACATTGTTTTACCTTCTGGACAATATTACCTGATATTTCACTGGACAGTATGACTACACATCTGGACATTTTGCTGTCTTTCTGCTTCCTAGGGAATGTGGGCTTGCTGATGCTAAGTTTGGCTGGAGAAAAGTAAGGTCCCAGGTCCCAAAAGTCTGTTAATATTTCATATCATGGTTATTTTCTTCATTTATTTCTAAATGAGACAGCAAGAAATAGCTGCACTAAGTAGGGCATACCCCTTGGTGGACATTATCCCACAGAATAGAATGCTTTCTTTAGGGATTCTAGGAGCCAGGGGAAGCTTCAATAACTTAACTGCTTAACTGCTGCTCTGTGTGTCTTCCTTAATTCTAGAAAAGGCGGTTGCCTTAGCTAACTATATTGCTATCTGTGTGTGTATGTATGTGTGTGTGTGTGTTTACAGTAGACTTTGTGTTCAATTATAGCTCACCAGAAACAGTGAAGCTGGAAAAAAAAAACAGTTGGAAAGGATGATAAGTCTGCTAATTCTAACAGATAACAATGATGATAATTCCCAAAACCAGATATTCTTAAGATATTCTTAATATTAAGATATTCTTAATAAACCATCACATAAATGATGATGTTGGGGGAGGATAAAAGAAATATACCCTTAAACTCATTTTTTTGCTTCTCATTTTTCACTATTGAAAATATAAACATTCTTACTGCTTTTTATTTTTCACTCTTGAAAATATAAACTTTCTTATAGCTTCTCATTTTTCACTCTTTTTTTTTCTTTTTTTAAAGATTTTATTTTATTTTATTTGACAAAGATTACAAGTAGGCAGAGAGGCAGGCAGAGAAAGAGAGGAGGAAGCAGGCTCCCTGCTGAGCAATCTAAGTGTCTGCAGGGCCATGCTCTTTATGAGAGCTCTACGGGCGAATCCTTCCTTGTCTCTTCAAAATTCTGGTGTTTGCTGGCAATCCTTGGTATTCTTTGGCTTGTAGATGAATGATTTCAGTTTTATGGACATCTTCTCCTTGTATGCCAGTGTTCATAAGATGTTATCTAAGGACAGAGGGCATATTGGCATAGAGGCCAATCTTACTGGTGTATGACTGGTCTTAACTAAACTACAATGATCATATTTCCAAATAAAATCACATTCTAAGGTACTGGGGGTTAGAGCTTCAACATAGATTTTGGGGGTACACAATTCAACCCATAACAGTGACTCTCTCTCTCTCTCTCTCATTATTATCAGTATTAAAATGATGAAAATATCTGTGTGTACATATTTATGTACATGTATGTGTGCTTCTTTAGTTAAAATCCTTTCAAAAGAATGATTTTTTGGGTCAAATGATAGTATTTTAATATTTTTGAAACATACTATTAAGTCTTCCCAAAATCATTCATTTGCTATCTATCCAACAGTGCCTAAAAGAGCCTGTTTCTCCACATCCCTATGAATACTTGCTATTATCATGGGGAAAAAAAATTCCCCATCTGTTGGGCAAAACATTATCTTAATGAAGAGGCAGCTGGAATATTTTCCTTTTGGGTCCTAAAGTAGCTTTGATTGTATCCTAAAATTTTCAAAGGAAACTCTGTGAATTTCTTTCTATAGACCCTTTTCCAGGAGGAGCAAAAAAAAAAAAAAAAAAAAAATCTGTGTCCTTTGCTCTCAGTGGGAGACAAATCCATCCCTAACCCCTCTCTTCTCATTTGTTGTCTGGACTACTGTTCCAACCCCAAACTCTATTTTATTTAAAACAAATAAAAATGAAAAAACAAACAAACAAGCAAAAAAACGCTGGCCACATACTCTTCTCAGGTCTTTTGATTGTAAGATCTAACATATAACTTATAAAGAGTTATATTTTTAGAAATCTTTTAAGTGTTAATGGCTCTCTTAAATACTTCTAATAAATGGTCTTGCATAATGAAAGTTGAAATTTGAAATCTTAGGACAATATCCAAACTAATCATAAAATATTTGTAGGATTTACACTACTTGACTTCAAGACTTTATAAAATATAATAATCAAAACAGTGTGATACTGATAAAAGGCTAGAAATGTATCAGTGAAAGAGAATAGAGACCAGAGAAAGACCCACATGCATATGGTTACATGATTTTTTTGACAAAATGCACAAAGCATCTGGTTGTGAAATAAATAGCAAAATATATCTTGGAACACCTGAATATCAATATGTAAAAAAACAAAAAAAATGAACCCTGGGCCCTCCCATACATCATGCCACTAAATTAATTTGAGATGGACCATAGACCCAAATGTTAAAGTTAAAATTATAAAAATTTTTAGGAGGACACATAGGAGACACATAGAATATTTTCCTTATTCAGGTATTGGCAGTGACTTCTTAGAACACAGAAAGGAATAAACATAAAATTTGAAAAAGTGAATCAGAAATTTAATTTAATTTAATTTTTTATTAGAAAATTAAAAACTTTTACTCATCAAAAGGCTGTTAATGAAATGAATAGACAACTTACAAACTACATGACAATAGTCACCCAGCAAATATCTGTTATCTCACTGGTAGCCAGAATATATATAGAATTCCTATAAATCAATAATAAAGACACAAATAATTCAATTAAAATATAAACAAAAGATCTGAACTGACACTTCACTAAAAATGCTATATGATTGACCAATATCCAATTGAACAGATGTTCATTATTAATATAGATTATTTTGGAAATTATTAGGGAAATTCAAATTAATTTTAAATAAGACACTACCAGAAACCTACCAAAGTAACTAAAATGAAAAAGACTGGCAATACCAAATGCTGTTGAGAATGTGGAGCAACCAGAACTTTACACTATTACTAGGAGTGTAAAACGATACATCTACTTTGGATGAAGTCATGCAAGGCTTTTTGTTTTTTTGTTTTTAAAAAAGATTTATTTTAGAGTGAGAGGGAGTACACATGTGGCGGGGGGAGTGGAAGGGGCGGGAGAGAGAATCACAAGCAGAGTCTCCCCTCAGCATGGAGCCTGCCAGAGGACTCAGTCTCATGACCCTGATACCATGACCTGAGCCAAAACCAAGAGTTGGATGCTTAACCAGGTGTATCACCACCCAGGTGCACCAATTTCTGCAAATTTTTAAAATAAAATTTATAGACACCTAAATATGACCTAACAGCACACTTCAGGCACACTATACAATAAAAAGGAACAAACTCTCAACAAAATAACAACATGGATGAATCTCCATAATGTTATTTTAAATGAAGGTAGATAGACAAATGGTCAATATTTTATGGTTCCATTCATATAAAATTCTAAAATTGCAAAATAATCCAAATTGAAAAAAAAAACAGATCATCTGTTGTCTAGAAGGTGGAAGGATAATGGATTTCAAAGTAAGATGAAGGAAATTTTGTGGGTGAAGGGAATTTTTATTATCTTCATTGCAGTAACGGGTTACTACATATATATACATATGTCAAATCTCAACAATTGTGTGCTCAAAATATGTACAAATTATTAGAGATAAGTTACATCTGAATAAAGTTGTAAGGAAAATGACATAAAAAATATTGACCTCAATTTAATAGTATACATGCTCAAGAGTTTAAAAATAAGGTCTACTGATCTGCAACATCCTGGAAGTGTATCATAAAAATAGGAACTGACAGACTGATAGGAGGATGGATAGATATGTGGCAAAGCATGTAGAGAAAATTGTAATATAGAATTTAGATGGAGGATTTATGTGTGTTCTTTGCAAGATTATTGCAGGGTTTTTAAAATATGACTGAAAACTTGCATTGTACAAGCTTTAATAAAACAGAATTGACTTACTACAAATAAATATTGAGTCAATTCTTTTTTTTTTATTATGTTCAGTTAGCCACTGTATATTAGTTTTCGATGTAGTGCTTGATTTGTTAGTTGCATATAACACCCACTGCTCATCACAACACATGCCCTCCTTAATATCCATCACCTGCTTACCCCTTCCCCTGACTCTCCTCCCCTCTGAAACCCTCAGGTGTTTTTTTCCCCAGAGCGCATAGTCTCTTGAGTTTCCTCAAGAAGTTTAAAATTAGGGGCATATGAAGTTTCCTCAAGAAATTTAAAACTAGGGGCGCCTCAGTGGGTTAAAGCCTCTGCCTTCAGCTCAGGTCACGGTCTCAGGGTTCTGGGATCAAGCCCCACATCGGGCTCTCTGCCCAGCAGGGAGCCTGCTTCCTTTCCTCTCTCTCTGCCTGCCTCTCTGCCTACTTGTGATCTCTCTCTGTCAAATAAATAAATAAAATCTTAAAAAAAAGAAATTTAAAATTAGAGCTCCCCTATAATTCAGCAAACACACTACTAGGTATTTACCCAAAGAATATCAAAATACTAATTCAAAAGGATACATGCACCCTGGTGTTTATAACAGCATTATCAACAATAACTAAATTATGGAAACAGCCAAAGTGTCCATCAGCTGATGAAAGGGTAAAGAAGTGGTGTGTGTGTGTGTGTGTGTGTGTGTGTGTGTGTGTAATGAAATATCCCTAAGTCATAGAAAAGGATGAAATCTTGCCTTTTGCCACAATATAGATGGAGCTAGAGAGTAGTATGCTAAGTGAAGTAACTCATCCAAAGAAAGACAAACACCATACGATTTCACTCATATGTGCAATTTAAGAAACAAAGCAAATGCACAAAGGAAGAGAGAAAGAGAAATGGAGGCAAATCAAGAAACAGACTCTTTTTTTTTTTGTACTGTTACCACATTAGTGATTTTTAATAACAAGTCATTTGTTCACAGCCTGTTTCAAGCCATTCTTCTGACGTCCCACAAAATATGCACAATTCTTTCAAGAAACAGACTCTTAATGATGGAGAACAAGCTCGTGGTTACCAGAGGGCAGGTGGATGAGGGGATGGGTGAAGTAGGTGATGGGTATTAAGGAGAGCACTTGGAACGGGCACTGGGTGATGTATAGAAAGTTTTGAATTGTATGCCCCAAACTGATACATTGTATGTTAACTAACTGGAATTTAAATTAAAACTTAAAAAATATATTGAAAGAAAATTTAAGAATTTTGGCAACCCCGAAGTAGGCTATTTCATTAGTTCGGAAAATTGGGCTTCTTTCATGATGCCATCATAGATAGGCATTGAAACACTTTTTAATTGATTGATTTAGTAATGAATTTGGTCCAAAGAAGTATTCAAGAAGATTACTCTAAAAATATATCACCTTGCACTAACAGAGAACAGGAAAACATTGACATTTCAAAACCTCAGGTTTATAAAGCACCTCTATATTTATTCTTTCTCTGAAAGGAGAACATATTCATTAAAGAAAATGTAGAAAAGGCTACATCTATTATGTCATCAAAATCTGTGAACTTTAGTTTCTAAGAAACCCAGTGTAATTTAGCATATCTCTTCAACACTAAATCTCATTCTCACATAAGACTGCATTTCATATGCTTGATATTCCCACCCACTGTTTCTGGCAAATGCCAAGTCTTACACAGGATCCAGTGTTCATTTGAGGACAATCTCAAGGACAGTCTTTTAGACTGAAACTGGTATATAGTGGGCACTAAGTATTTGTTGAATGCATAAATTAACTGATGTATCTAATCTTACTTTTACCTTTATGTATCTTTTACCTACACCAATACCACTTGCAACTGAGTAAGGACTTTAAGAGAACATTCACAAATAGGATGCATAACTAGATAAAATTAGTATAGAAGAAGTGTTATCTAAAATTAGCCTGTTTTATATTTATTTCCAGTCTCTACCACTTACTGGATATGTAGTTTTGATTAAAATGCATACCTCTTCCTGAACTTCATTTTTTTCTGTTTGTGTATAACACCCAGTGCTCCATGAAATCTGTGCCCAAACAATGAATCATGGAACACTACATCAAAAACTAGTGATGTAATGTATGGTGACTAACAACATAATTAAAAAAAAAAAAGAAAAAAGAAGTGAAATTCACTTTTCTCTTTAAATTGTGGGTAAAAATTTCATCCTATAGAAAGTTCATATAATTTATTTTTAGATTTTATTTATTTATTTAACAGACAGAGATCACAAGTAGGCAGAGAGACAGGCAGAAAGAGAGAAGAGGAAGCACGCTCCCCGTGGAGCAGAGAGCCGGTTGTGGGGCTTGATCCCAGGACCCTGAGGTCATGACCTGAGCCAAAGGCAGAGGGTTTAACCCACTGAGCCACCCAGGCACCCCAGAAGGTCATATAATTTAAGTGTAATATGAAATAAATAAAAAAATCTCTGAGGAATATGATTTACCATGCTTTCTCCTTGGGAATCAAAATCTTTACTAAAAGTAAAAAAGGAACCCCCAATCCAACTATCTATTTAGGACAATATTTAGATGGCATGTTTAACTAAGAGATTTATAAAAAGACAACAAAGAATTTGTTGGGACTAACAAAACTTCCATTAAAGAGAAAAGCTTAATCTGATCTTACGTAGAAATAGCAAGAGGGAATACTTTCCAATCAAGTTTTCATTGATGTTCACTAATACCACTCACTAAGGAGCAACTGAATGTCCTTGACCTAGTGTAACTAAAAGTTGAGGTTTTTTGAAGATTTTATTTATTTATTTTAGAGCAAGATAGAGAGTATGAGCTAAGGAAGGGGCAGAGAGAGAGAGAGGGAGAGAGAGAATCCGGAGTGGATTCCACTCTGAGCATCAAGCACAATGCAAGGATAGATCCCAGGAACCTGAGATCCTGAGCCAAAATCAGGAGCCAGACACTTAACTGACTGAAGCACCCAGGTACCCTAAAGGTTGAGATTTTTTATGATACAGTCTTGATTCCTTGTTTTTTTATGCTCTGTTCTTATGTTCTGTTGACTCTTCTTTGAGGATATTCTGGTTCATTATTCTGCCCTCTTCTCACAAGCAATTATTACTGTTATTTCTGTCTTTGTGACTCTGTAAATGTTTTTTTTTTCTATCTTAAGAACCTGGTGTCCTATGTACATGTGCTGTATTCACTGCTTCACCAGACAAAAAGCAGTTTTCATGTGCTGTGCCATCTGAAAGAATTTTTAAAATCCTTTGGTAGGAAAAGGCTATTTTCTGATTGTGGTCCAAGATGAAATATACAATTCCTTCAGTCTGAAAAATGAATACCACCATATATTTTCTACAGAACCAAAACCTGTTTATCCCTGGCTAGAGTAGCTGAGCTTTTGTTCCTATTTCACTATTTCCCACTTACTATAACTTAGGCAATTATAAATTAAAAGCAGCTAGCAGACCACTCCTTTATTGACCTCTTACTTAATATTATTTTCTTCTTCTCAGGCCTGTCAGCATATGGGTGGGTATGTACTAAAATGGAAAACCTGACACTTCATGTTTCAGAAGAATTAAAGGTTGACAAAGAGGAGGCCAAAAAATTGGTAATGAAAAAAATGATACTAATAAAAAGTGTAAAAAATAAATTATTGCAAAATATTAAAAGGATTGACTGCAGAATTCTCTCAGTGATAACTTAGACATATCTCCAAAAGGATCACGTATCTCTGTTCTACTTAAAATTCAAGCAAACATCAAGGGCTATAACATTTCAATGTTTTTCCTTCTGTCTAAACATCCTTGATTTGGGGGTCTTTCTAAAATGCAAATCTTATCATTGCACTCACCTCTTAAAATTCCTCAGTGGCATCCCATAAAATCCAATAAAGTGATTACAAGCACCTTGATGATGTAGAAATTTCCCATTTCTCCAGTAGCCCTTCCTCAGGTCCTCATCATTAATCCCTCAATTCATTTGTAGAGACTAGTTATGTTTTTTAGTATGTGGATGCTTTAAATATCATTTTTTTTTCTGTTAGGTATACCCATCTAAACCAATATTCTGGCTCAAAACCAGAAAACTCTTACTCATCTTTCAATAATCATGTTTCCACCTGAAAACAATCTATTACAGATGAGTACCCACTCTCTCCTTGATGCTGCCTGATAATCACATGAATCATTCAGTTGTATGGTAGCACATAAAACAAGTAGCTACAAATGGAATGGTAGTAAATTTCACCCACTGCTTTGGGTTCTTACAAATATGAAGGCTGGAAAATTTAGAAATGGTTTCCCATACAAACAGTCATAACCATTGCCACTGTGTCCTGTTTGGATATTCAGGATCCCACCCTCTGTTTTGGAAGCCTTGCAACTGTGACTTTTGTTACCCAAAGCGATTTGTTTGTATATGCAGATGAAATAGGGCTGAACAAGAGAATCAGTCATGAGTACCTCTGATTTCAGTGACCAAATCTTCAAGTGATGCCAAGAGCTATCATGGAGTGTGATAAACAGTGATTAAAAACAGTGAATGTCATTAAAAACTACTCATTCTACCTGAGTCTCACTCAAGGGCCCATGCCAACATAAAGTATATAAACACCAGTTCACCTTTTTGCAGCTTTCTGGTGATAGAAACAATAGTGCTCCCTAGTCTTTCTCTGCACCTAACCCTCTCACCTACCCTTCCTTCTCTCTGTCTAGTTTCTTCCTTACCAGCTCCTGCATGCGGTCCTACACGGTTTTTTGCAACAACTATTCCCCTCTTTTAGAGCTCAGGGACTCTTCTCCAGTCTCTTCCTAAAGATTAATGAGTCTTTTGAAGTGGCATCAACTCTAGGTTTTTCAAATACCAGGCTTTTGATTGTCAAGTGTCTTTTATCTAAGCAAGTCCCGGTCTTAAAAATGAAAGTTTGGCTTCCAAAATTATCATCTGTGATCCAAGTTCATAGAATTACTCTCTGTGATCTAGGATAAAAACTGAACATTTTTGTGGCAATCTTAATTTTTCTTACAGCAATTTGATTTTGTTTTCTAAGTAGAAGTGAAGTTCACAAATCTGGAAGAGCGGAGAAAAAAATAGAACAAACATTAATGCTGTAAGTTTTCTCCATAGCTGTTTGGTTTGATATGTTAAGAAACAACCAACCAAATGTTTTACAAAACAACCAAACAAAAAACAAAACAAAACTCTTCTTACATAAGATATAATAAAAGTATATTGTACTTATCACTAAATGAAATTATTACCCTGTTTTATTCACTTTTCCTATAATGATTTAGTTAAACTTCATTTCAGTGATGTTGTATAGATCAAGACCTATTACTGTAACTCTCAGTTGAAATGGAATCTTGAAAGCCTTTCCTGCACTTCATGTGTGGACAGGTCTTACATAGAGACTGCATCCATTTGCATCCCTGCAATGGGGTTAAATTTCAGCTCCAGGGTTTTAGACACAATTATTACCAGAAAATTCACTAAGTCCAACCACATGATTTATTTTATTTTATTTTTATTTTTTTTTAAAGATTTTATTTATTTATTTGATAGAGATCACAAATAGACAGAGAGGCAGGCAGAGAGAGAGGAAGGGAAGCGGGCTCCCTGCTGAGCAGAGAGCCCGACGTGGGACTCGATCCCAGGACCCTGAGATCATGACCTGAGCCGAAGGCAGCAGCTCAACCCACTGAGCCACCCAGGCGCCCCAACACATGATTTATTTTAGATCAGCCTTTGAGGAATTAAATGTTAGAAAAAAGTCTGGCCATATATATGCTTGAATTCAAATAATTAGACAAAAATTGGACAGAAGGAATGTAACATCTTAAATTTATTAAAAATGATATTCATATAAAGTTATATTAAAATTGAACTTTTTTAAACTTATGTTTTAAAAGAAAACTTTTTTACTATCTTCTTTACTAATTTTTAAAATAAGGTTTTTGGAAACTTGTGAAAGTTATTCAGTTTCTGTGCCAGGTTTTCTATAGCAGTATTATCCCAAATTGGCTGTACATACATAAAAATCACGTGTGTTTTTATTACTACTTATCGATACTAATTTTTTACTTATAGTTCCTAGCCAGACGTGTATTTTTGATATAGCGCTCTCAAATTTCAGAAATGCTTGATAAATGTATCAAAGTAATAATCTGTGTGGTTCAGCTAATTTTATACTCAATTGCCAATGTTGAACAGTTATTCCCAAAAGCAAAACTGTCAGTTTTGGGGGAGGTGTGTTTTCTCTGTGTATCAATACATAATTTGCAACTTGATTACAATTTGGGAATTAGTTAAGCAGAAGTTACAATCTGTTCCCAGATTAGCAAAGGGACATCTGTTTATAACTTTAGAGAACATGGTTAGTACATTTATTTTATACTAACATTTAAAAGGACAACAAATGGAAATGTTTATAATGTTAGAGTTTGCACAGAAAAACCCATTAAAGTCTCTTTACTATCTGACTCAGATTATTATCCTAACTTTGCTATTAAAAAATTGTAAAGTCTATTAAACTTACATATTTCACTTAATTTTTTTATTGTTTTGAGCTTTATTGAAATATAATTCGTATGCCATATAAAACATCAGCTTCTACTAATATTACTTTGTTTCAGAGTTAAAGTGTTAATATAAAGATATATTAAAAATAATAGCTAGATTTTAGGAAAGGCAGCAGGTATTTTTAACATGTCTTTATATTGATTATATATTATGCAGAAATATATTGATCTTTTTCTTAATTTTATTTTTAGGCTTTTGGAAAAACCTTTCCATTTCTGAAATCATGTTTGTGTTGTGAGTGCTGAAGTACATTTGAGTTATTTAGTTTAATAAATATGTCTGTTTTACCTTAGCCCTTTAACTCCATGAAATTGATATTACTTATTATGTAGGAGCATTGATTAATATGTTTTAAGTTGTTCTAAAAACATTCAACATAGCAATTATGGCTCTATGATGCCTATTTCTTCATACACAATATTGTCCTGACCTGTATCTTATAAAAAAAAATTGTCACCAAAAAGCAAATTACTCCACTAGAAAGACCAAGGAGTCATAATGGTAAGGAAAGATGACAGAATTTAAAAAGCCTAAAACAGAAATATACTGTTTCTGAAACATGCCCTGCTCCTTGAAACTTAGGTACAAACTTCACACCAGCACACAGCATGTTGACACCATGGACAAATTTTTAACTCATTCAGTAGGTTAACAATTGAAATCCATCAGATTCCTTCAGATTTATACAATTTCAGTCTAGAAATTATGCTTCTATCAGCCATTTTTTAAAATACTACTCTGGGGGCGCCTGGGTGGCTCAGTGGGTTAAGCCGCTGCCTTCGGCTCAGGTCATGATCTCGGGGTCCTGGGATCGAGTCCCGCATCAGGCTCTCTGCTCAGCAGGAGCCTGCTTCCTCCTCTCTCTCTCTCTGCCTGCCTCTCTGCCTACTCGTGATCTCTCTCTGTCAAATAAATAAATAAAATCTTAAAAAAAAATAAAAATAAAAAAAAATAAAATAAAATACTACTCTGAACCACTCAGTATTGTATGGAAGTGTTAAATCACTAAATTGTACACCTGAAACTGATATTACACTATATGGGAATTTAAATAGAAACTTTAAAAAATGATATGTTTGCAATATTAAAAAAGTGCTATAAGGCAAACTAACCCAAAAAGTGGATTATAATAATAAGCATTTGTATCTCATTCATGCAAATAAAATGTGTCTGGGGGAGGGGGTCATCTTTTCTTGACTGAGCTTGATTGAGTTTGGCTCCAGTCAGATTAAGATTAAGGCCTCCCTCTTCTTTTTTTCGTTGAAGTATAATTGACAAAATATATCCTATTGGTTTCAAGCATACATCATAGTGATTTGATATCTTTATATACTATGAAATCATCCCCACAATAAGTCTAGTTACCATCCATCACCATACAAAATATTGCAATACTATTCACTATATTCCCTAAACTTTACATTACATCCCCATGGCTTAAGTATTTTGCAACTGGAAATTTGCATCTCTTAATCCCCCTCACCTGTTTTGCCTGATTCCTCCCCAAAACCTCTCTCCACTCTGATAACCAAAAGTTTTTCCCTGAACCTTTGAATCTGTTTCTGTTTTGCTTTATTTATTCATTTGTTTTTTTGGGTGGGGAATTCCACATATAAGTAAAATCATAAAGTATTTGTCTTCTCTGATTTATTTCTCTTAGCATAATGCCCTTTAGGTCCATGCATGTTGTCACAAATGGCAAGATTTCATTCTTTTTTGTGACTAAATAATATTCCTCTGTGTGTGTGTGTGTGTGTGTGTGTGTGTGTGTGTGTATTTATCCATTCATCTATCAATGGGCACTTAAGGTTGATTCCATATCTTGGCTATTTTAATTAATGCTGCAGTGAACATAGAGGTGCATATAACTCTTCACATTGTTTTCATTTTATTCAGATAAATACGTAGAAGTGGAATTGCAAATTAAAAAGCAAATGTCAGGGTGCCTGGTTGGCTCAGTCAATTAAGTGTTTGCCTTCGTTCAGGTGGTGATTCCAGGGTCTTGGGATGGAGTTCTGCTTCGGACTCCCTGCTCAGTGGAAAGTCTGCTTCTCCCTCTCCTTCTGCTCCTCCTCCAACTCATGGTCTTTCTCTTTCTCTCTCTCTCTCTCTCAAATAAATAAATAAAATATTTTTAAAAATTTTTAAAATTTATTTTCAGCATAACAGCATAACATTATTTCAGCATAACATTATTTTTTCACCACACCCAGTGCTCTATGCAATCCATGCCCTCTATAATACCCACCACCTGGTACCCTAACCTCCCACCTCCCCGCCACTTCAGACCCCTCAGATTGTTTTTCAGAGTCCATAGTCTCTCATGATTCACCTCCCCTTCCAATTTCCCCCAACTCCCTTCTCCTCTCTAACTCCCCATGTCCTCCATGCTATTTGTTATGCTCCACAAATAAGTGAAACCATATGATAATTGACTCTCTCTGCTTGACTTATTTCACTCAGCATAAAAAAATATTTTTCAAAAAAGAAACTGAAATGCTTAATGATTTTTTAAATCTCCAAAAGTGACTCATTTGGATTTTTTATGTATTGACTTTATAACGTGGCAGCCCCAGATTAAACTGTAATCGACATAATTTTGCTTAAGAAGCCATCCTACTATATATATATATATATATATATAGAGAGAGAGAGAGAGAGAGAGAGAGAGTTCGCACGTACACAAGCTCCAAGTGGGGGGGGTGGCAGAGTGAGAGGGAGAAAGAGAATCTTAAGTAGGCTCCAGACCCAGTGGGGAGCCCACGCAGGTCTTGATCACTCGACACTGAGATCATGACCAGAGCTGAAATCAAGAGTCGGATGCTTAATCCACTGAGCCACCCAGGTGCCCCACACTCTGTGGCTTTTAACAAGCATCATTTCTTTTCCCACTTAAACATCTGTGAGTTGTTTGGCATTCAGCTGATTTAGGCTCGTTTCATTTGAGCTTGACTCCAGACCTCAGCTTAGGTTTAGGTCTGCTGTGCATACCCCAAATTCTTCAGAGACCAACAGACTATCAAGGCTAGGGGGGCAGGCTATTCTTATGGTGATGCCAGAAGATCAAGAGGGCCAGACCGAATGTAAAAGAACATTTGAAGACTCTGCTTTTGTCATGTTCACTCACATCATATTTGCCAAAACAAATAACACAGCCAAACCCACAAAGGGTTGTAGAGAAGCTAACTAAAGTTGGGGGTCATGATAAATGCATTTACAAAACAGTCACAATACCCTAGTATGTTTGCTTAATGCTTAATTATTTCCTTGAACTTAAAAGGTCCAACGTACTAAGATTTGATATCAGGAAAAACTCTTTACAGAGTAAGAATTACTTATGTTCATAGGGATTTGTAATTTAAGGAATCTGCATATATTACATATCACTTGATTGCTATAACAATTTACTGCAGTATATTGGACTGGTGCAATTATATAATTTTGCAAATGAGTAACGTGTGCATGACATGACCAGAATGTGGCAGTTAGGACTCAGATCAGAGCCACTGCTGCTCTACATTAGCACATTACTTTTTTAGTAGTAGTTCCCAGGAAAGCAGTCTCCTAAGGGAACAACAGTAATGGTAAAGAATGAAAAAGTTGGCATGAAAAAGCTTGCTTCCTCCTTCCTTAGTTTATGTCATCATGGCTGGTTGAGCTTCCAACTGCTTTCTCCTACTAGTTTTAGTCTATAGCAGTAGGCACAGTCTTAGGATTTCCATTCTCTTTTTTAAAAAAATTTAAATTGAAGTATAGTTGATATATTATTGTATTAATTCCATTCTATCTCAAGATTATCATCATCTTTTGATTTCTGGTTATGAATTTGTGAAATTAATTACCATTCTATATCGGCTGTAGATAAACTTTAATCTTTTTCACTGGAAGTCTTCCAAAAGATATTAAAACCTGATTCTTGTACTTGTTAATAGCAAGAATACATAGGTAGAAATACATAAATTTCTGACTGCCTAATCCAAATAAATATATGTTGCGGCCGGCGTGACAAATCGACTAGGAACATGAGGCTAAGAGGATGAAGAAAAGAACTCGAGAAGCAAAGATATGGGGGCAGGAGAAGCACTGAGGAGGATGTCCAGCAGTGCTAAGTTTATTCAAAGCACTAAGGCCATATATATAGTGATAATAAGAGAAGCAATACACCTGTGTCTAGTTAAACAACCACGAGTGCCCGTAATAAGTTTCACATTTAACTATAAGCAGACCTCGTGACGCCAAAGAGGTGATGCCAATACAATTGTTCTGTATTGATACAGCAAACCTGAAAGTAATTTATGGGCTGTACTAGGGCAGCAAGGACCAGCAGCGAACTTTTTTTTTTTTTTAAGATTTTATTTATTTATTTGACAGAGAGAGATCACAAGTAGGCAGAGAGGCAGGCAGAGAGAGAGGAAGAAGCAGGCTCCCTGCTGAGCAGAGAGCCCGATGCGGGACTTGATCCCAGGACCCTGATATCATGACCCGAGCCGAAGGCAGCGGCTTAACCCACTGAGCCACCCAGGCGCCCCCAGCAGTGAACTTTTGACCCCAACCGAATTGTTCTCATTAGTTTAGCAAGCGTGTGGGAAGTCACATAGGTGAGCGTACAACACATAGCACAGACCCTTTCTCAGTGCTACTCATCTTTTCCCGTCCTAAACCTTTTGTTAGGTTATTCAAACTTTAAAGGAGGCACAAGTCAGGGCTTGGTGTGGTCCTCATCTCAAGCCTTATTGCGGCCTCCCACAAATATAGAACAGTAGAGTTTTGTTGTACAACATTGACAAAGACAAAATTTTCCATTTCAGATGCTTCCCCTCAAAGTGTTTTAAAGAGAAGAGATGATAAGAAACAGCTAATAAATGTTTATCTATTTTACAAGCCAAACCAACATCCCATCTGTACAAAATAATTCTTTTCACAAAGAGGTATATTTAACCTGTTTGCAGTGTTCCAGAGGACACATTTTAACTATTCCCTTGTCTTAGAGAATTTACAGTTAGATTAGAAAACTATTTTGAGTCACATTGTTTGACCTTTTTTGCCACTTGAATCACTCGTATCTTTTTCTACTATACACAAAGAAAAATAGAAATCCATATTTTACTGCACAGAAATAGTTTTTAGTGTATATGTCCTTTTTAAATGCTTCATGAGTCTTTTTCATAAAGTTTAAGCATTTTTGGATAAAATTATTTAATGCAATTTAACTCACTTATTAATCAGCTACATTCAGATTGAGAAATGTCTAATAAATAGAGGAATTATAACTGATGTATGAGTTGATAAAAATTCATGAGAGTCACCTATAGGTCCATTTAAAAGAAAAAATATAAGCTAAAGGAGAATGGAAGCTACACTCCTGGTGATGAGTAATTTTGAAAATTTGAATGTCATGAATGGTTCAGCAAGGTGGGTAAGCCCCAGGATATCAACACACAGACACTGAGGAAATGTGTCCTATTTGCTTGCCACTCTTTCTCGTAATGGATTTTTCTAAGTGCATCCTGAAGGCTTCCACTGAAGAACAAACTAAAAGAAACTTAAAATCTGTGATTGCTTGAGCAGACCAAAAAAAATCACATTGTAACTTCTGAAATGGAAGGTTAAGTAAATTTAAGGTGAGATCACTGCTTTATGCCATCAGTCTGAACATGATTTGGGGGGATTGGAGATAAGTGAAGCCCAAGGCTGATTTAGATGAATGAATTTTTAGAAGCTGAGCCTGAAGAAGTCGAATGAAATACCTAGGCAATAAAACTATATAATGGCACTGTGAAGTTATTTGCTTTTCCCTCCAAACTATCAAAGACTAAGAGGAAAAAAAAATCTACTTAAGGTGCAAGGGAAACCAGTATGCTTATATTGGAAGTACATATAAATATATTGTCTCAGCCTGCTGGTCAGCTTAGTTCCAAATGTGTGGGGCAGTAAGTTTTCAGAACATTTTGAAGCTGCTGTATGGTTTTTGGCTACAAATATGAGCATTTTCTATCTAACAGATGCTCTTCTATCATGCAGTTTCAAATATTTCTAGAAAAATTCTGTCTTAGAATAAAAAATGTCTGTGTTTGAAAAGATTCTCCTTTCAGAATACATGCCTTTCCCAGACCTAGAGAGTCATACATAAATCTCTCAGATTAGTGATATCAGAATATAGTTCTAATCAAAGATATGCTTATTAAATACCCATCATATATAAAACATTATACTGTCCATTGCAGGAAATATAAAAATAAAATAAATGATACTGTAAATGTAGCTGTTAATTTAGTATGTATCATGATAAATACAAAATGCATTATCTAAAATACTTCCATCAAATCTAACAACATCCCTATTTGTCATGTACTGCTAAGCTTCTTATTTTATAGTCAGATTAAGGTACCTCAAATCACACTTTTTTTTAAGAGACTGAGTCAAGGGGCTTCTGGGTCGTTCAGTCAGTTAAGTGTCTACCTTCAGATCAGGTCATGATCCCTGCATCCTGCTCAGTGGGAAGTCTGCTTCTCCATCCTTCTGCTGTGTGCTCTCACTAGCTCTCTCTCTCCCCCTTTTAAATAAATAAATAAATAAATAAATCAAATCTTAAAAAAAGAGAGAGAGAGTCAAGATTATAATCTAAGATGTCAAGTTCCAGGGTTGGCACTCTTAAATGCTTTTAAATTTTGTTTTACAAATACTGAGGATGGTAGATGATTAAGACAAAGACTATAGCATGGAATGACAAGTAAAAAATGCAGGTTTATTACCTAACAAATCTGACTACCTATTAAAGTCAAATCAGTATTTAATAGCTAGAATAAATTGGCTGAGTACTGACATGCCAGTTTTGCAAGAAACTCAGCCTTTTACAAGGTTATCCCTTTTTTAATATTGCAAAAGATCCCAAAGTTTGCTTACATTTGCCCACCTTCTTTTAGGCACCTGCTTCTACCTGCCTAAAGTGTGCCAGGGAGTGAGGCTGCCTTCTACAGAGACTGACCTCCTAAGGCTTTCCCCTGTAAGTCTAGTTGTCTGCGTTCTTGCATGAATGTGGGTCTTGGACAGTTACAGTTTCCAATCAGTGTAGAAGTGGAGATAACATTCTGACCAAGCTATGCCTCCCATTTGTCACTAGGGCATATCTTTGATAATTTTCCACAATGGAAGTGATTTGATAAATTACAATAGAGCATGCTTAATTATGCTCAACCTACAGGACCCCACCAAAAAAAAAAAAAAAAAAACACAACTGAGAGGGTCCCAATTGACATAGTCCTTTCATTTTAATATTGTTTTGAATCTTCTAAAGGCATTCAGGAATTTTTCATGGAGTTCATATGGTGCACAAAGGTATCTATGCAGGAAAAGGATCTTGAAAGATTTCCCCAGTTGGCATCCACACCAAAAATAGCTCAGATACCTAGGCTCCTATTTTGTCATAAATCTCTTTTTAAGAGTGAGCATTGCCCCTTTTCACAATGGGATTTTGAAGGGTATCACACCGACTTATCAGGCATATTTAAATATCTTTACCATTAATTTTCAGAAGGAGGGTTATGATCTTAATTCAGTGATTTACATGAGGTATGCCCAGGTCACACCCCAGGTAAGTTAAATCAGAAGGTCTGGAGGTGGGAGCCAATTGTCAGTATGTTTAAAGATGTTCAGGTAATGCCATTGCATAGAAAAATTTAGCAACCATGGTTCTTATCCTATCCCTCTTTTCTTAAGAAAATTAGACTATGCCTATGCAAAGTTGTGGGTGCAAATGTTGACCATCTTACAGCATCAAGGACTAAAATTCATATCTATCATCTATGACATGCATAGGATATCACCTAATTTCAACTATTAACATGATCAAAGTTTCTAAATTTGTGAGAATATCCCATATAATTCATAAAGAACCATGAAGATTCTAAAAAAGGACATTTCAGTGTATTTATGGAATCACCAAGGACTTCCTATGGAAGTAAACAATTGAAAAGAGATTTGAAAATAACTAGGATTTCTATTTTGAATCGCCCTAGAGCAACTTATTGAGTTATGTTTGCTTTTTCTTTATATCCTAATATTTATATAAACATTTTATTTCTGATTTCAAAGCCTGAGAATTAGGGCAGGAGATTTGAACAGAACCTATGAATATACCATTTTTCAGAAGTCTAAGGGCTACCATAAAGTTGATGGACACACACATACACACAGGTTCTCAGCAAGCCAGCATTAAAAAAAAAAAGTGTCTGCTTTAGGTATTCCTGTGAGAGCATGTGGTCACATCAGGGTCAGAGGTATTTCTTCCCAGGGAAGCAGTCATAACAAGAGCAAAATCAACATAGCTCAGCTTCCTTTAGAAACAGCAAACAGAAAATCCACTGGACCTATGGAAAGATTCTACAGGTCAGCTGTAAGAAACCTTATGGAATTTTCAGAGTAAATACCTCTTTCTGAAGGCACACCACCACTGTACTATTTTCATCATACAGGTCATTCCCTCCTAGTACTTCAGATGTGATCAATAAATATTTGTTGAATTGAATGGAATTTTGGATACGAATTTGCTGCAAGAGAGGAAAAGAGAGAAGATTGAAGGGAGGAGTAGGGATGGAGGCAGGGACAGAGAGAGATAATTTTAGATAATATTTCTCATTCACACCCTGAATTGCTAAGGAAATGTTGAAAACAAACAAACAAACAAAAAACTGGCGGCATCACGTTACCTGATTTCAAGCTTAACTACAAAGCTGTGATCACCAAGACAGCATGGTACTGGCATAAAAACAGACACATAGACCAGTGGAACAGAGTAGAGAGCCCAGATATGGACCTTCAACTCTATGGTCAAATAATCTTTGACAAAGCAGGAAAAAATATACAGTGGGAAAAAGACAGTCTCTTCAATAAATGGTGCTGGGAAAATTGACAGCTATATGTCGAAAAATGAAACTCAACCATTCTCTTACACTGTACACAAAGATAAACTCAAAATGGGTAAAAGACCTCAATGACAGGAATCCATCAGAATCCTAGAGGAGAACATAGGCAGTAATCTTTTTGATATCAGCCACAGCAACTTCTTTCAAGATATGTCTCCAAAGGCAAAGGAAACAAAAGCGAAAATGAACTTTTGGGACTTCATCAAGATCAAAAGCTT
>NC_081575.1:95051894-95077370 GCF_022355385.1 Mustela nigripes
AAGAAAGAAAGAAAGAAAGAAAGAAAGAAAGAAAGAAAGAAAGAAAGAAAGAAAAAAAGCAAGCAAGCAAGCAAGCACGCACTTGTTGCCCAGCTTCTGGGAATATGGTCAGCAGCCATGCATCAGTGTCTGTTTTTGTCACTGAGAGCTGCCTTAACAAAAGCACTGCTTTTAACTGGGCAGCCCAAGTCTGATGTAAAGGCCTGTCCCTTTAGGCCCAACTGAGGAAACTGTCCGCGGTCTTCACTCCAGAGCTTCCTTCTAGGATGGCTGAGGATGATCAGGCCTCCACTGCAGTCTGCAGATAGGAGATGCTGTGTCCTATCTCGTTTCCTCACCTTTTCCTTCACAGACTCTTAGCTGTGACAAACATCTTTCACTTTAAATACTTCCAGCATCTATTTCAGGAAAAACTAACATGTGATAGTTGTGGTCTAGTCCATTTATTCTTCATTACTTCTTTATGTTATCTTCATCAGACCTTAACATTTTTGAAATAACTGTATCTGTACTTCTTCTCTTCTCTTTTCCAAACAGCCTACAGATTATCACACATTTGAATATTATAATTCATAAGTTTTATACCAGGAAAGGGAACGAAGTCTTCATTTGCAAAGTGTTACCTCTCTTCCCCCATGTATTCCCATGAAGGTGAGCTTCAGAATCATGTGGCCAAATTTCAAATTAATGATAATAATAATAATCTATTGAAGTTTACTTGCCAGTCACAACTGTAAGATTATACATATAATTTATAAGAATATATATGCATATATGTAAATATAATCATACTCAGAAATATGGTATTGCTTTCCACATATATCATTTTTATTGGTTCTAAAACATTTTTAAACATTTTTTGTCTTCAAGTATATTTCAAATATTATTAAATTATTCATTATAGTTCTGGATTTGTTGCTACTCTAACCAAAAAAATTTAGGAAATAATTTTAATAACTGTAAACATATATCACCTCTAGTATTTTCTGTTTACCTAATACTTATTCACTTTATGGCATTCTCATTATTTACCAGTTATTTCCAGAGATTATTTTAGAATTTCAAGCCAAAATTTTCCAAAAAGGAAAATTATGTTATTTTTAGTACATTGTATTTTTTCATTACTACTTAAATATTTAGATCAAAAGTTTTCCTTAACATTTTCTAAAATTGGTAATAGCATTCATCTTTGCCATCTTTTTTGATTTTCAGTATAATATCAACCAGTGCTTTAACATGGATATCCATGATTATGTTTAGAAGTATTTTTACCTTTTAAGGTCCAAAGTAGTAGATTATACTGCCTCATAGCTCGGCAACTAAAACCCTGGAGTATGCTAATAAAAATAAGGCAAGAAGGTTACTAACCGCTTGTAAAATTGACATTTAGTTTCAATTTTTTCTTCTTTACCATATGTTCAACAAAGACACAGTTTAAGAATGCAATAATATAGATACTCATAAATTATGGATGAGACTAGCTACAGTCTCAAAGCAAAGAAATAGAAAAGAGCAAAGAAATAGAAAAATAAGTGTAGAGAAACAGATCAAGAGAAATGTTTGCCTGTTTTAGTGTATGAGGTAGTGTTATCTAGCATGTGTTCACAAAAAAAAAAAAAAAAAAAAAAAAGGAAAAGAAAAGTACATTCCATCCGTTAAATAAATTTGGTCAGCCTTCCTGGAGATTCATGATGCAAATTAAACTTTAAAAGTTTCTGTGATGTTATGTGACAGAGAAATATGTTCTCATTAATACTTAGAGCTTTAAAATGTTTTAAATAATTACAAATTGTACTCAAATTTTCTAGAGAATGGATTTCTGTTATCAGTTAGTTTATAGGAGAAATTGTCTGTAGCTTGTAGCTTGTCTGTATCCATGAGCAAAATTTATATCATCCAGGGCTATCATTTTCTTATTTCTTTTTCAATTTATTTCTATTTAGTTGGATTCAATATTTCTGTGCAGTATGAAAAGGACCACTGACATATGTAGATTTGAATTATTTGATTGCTGAATCTGGATATATGTACAGAAAAGAGTTTTAAGTAGACCCACTTAGGTTTTGTGCTTCATATTGAAATGTTCACTGATGCCAGCACTATTACAATTAGTCTACCAAGGGTTACATAGTTGGTTAAAGAAGGAAGAAAGGCAGACGCCAGATGAAACGAAGGGATCAAGATATGCCCTCCATATTACTCCACTGTATGTATATTTATAAACTTGTTTAACATGAAACTTTTTTCCAGAATGCCTAGTAAAATATTTTTGCATGACCAAAAAATAAATATTAGGGGATGGATTTCCTCAAATGAAGTTTTTTATATCTAATGGGAGTATTTCTCTTTCTAGGAAATCTATTATCACATTAAATTTTAAACTGTATTAGACAATATGTTTTATTGCTAAAGTACTATCTTCATTATATTAGATGATGATTTCTTTTACACCTAGAGTAATTTACTAGACATTTTTAAAAAGTCTATGTTTATAAATATGTTTGGTCAGTAGTTCTTTTAATTTTTTTTATGATTCTCAGCTTTATCAATTTTATAAAATACAAAATTAGATATACTTCATCTTTCTCTTTGTTTCTTAACTATTATTAAAGTAAGGCAGTTATTTTTTTTTCTATGAAACTTTAAAATATTCACCCCAAAATCCATTCAACAATTAGTTTTAGAAATGATAGTTAGTCATTTGTCCATCTCTTCCGAGGTGATCTTCTTCAAGTTTTCTACCTCTTTTATAAACTAATTCCATGATTTCTAGAAAATGATCAATTTTTATGAATGTTAAAATCTGTTAACAATAATATAATTATGAACATGTTTATACCGCTTTCTGATTTCTAAATGTATTTGTGATTGATTTCTTTTATTTTTTACTTAGATTTTAGATTAATTCAATTAACCATTCAAAGCCACCATATTAGAGAATTTTAATTGAGTAAATACAACCTCACATTTTATGGCTTATTAGTTTCTATAGCAAGAAACAAGAGCAGTAAGTTCCTGCATCTTGGCTTTCCTTTCTTTTGGAATGTCTTATATTTGTTTATTTGTTTAATTTAGGTGTAATTTTGTTTTGCTCATTTAGTTGTTTATTACTATTCTTATTAAAGGTTTACAAATGAGGAGTGCCTAGGTGGATCAGATGCTTAAGCATCTGCCTTTGGATCAGGTCATGATCTTCAGGTCTTAGGATCAAGCCCCGTGTCGGGCTAGTTGCTAAGCAGGAGGCCTGCTTCTCCTTCTTCTTCTGATTCTCCCCCCAACTTGTTCTCTCTCTCTCTCTCAAGTGAATAAAAAAAAATCTTTAAAGAAAGTTTGGAAATGAAAAAAAAATTATTTTGTAGAATTTTGTATTCTCATTACATTTTTACTAAATGCAGAAAAGTGCTCTGTTTTCCAATTTTTCATATTTTTATCATGAATTTCTATTTTAAACTGTTATTAATCTTAAATTTTAAAGAATTGTGTTTAGGGTGCTTGGGTGGCATAGTCAGTTAAGTGTCCCACTCTTGATTTCATCTTAGGTCATGATCTCAGTGTCAAGAGATCAAACCCTACATCAGGCTCTGTGCTCAGTGCAGTCTGCTTAGGACTCTCTCTCTCCCCCGCCCTCCTGTGCTCACTGTATTTCAAACAAATAAATACATCTTTAAAAATAAGTATTGTATGTAGGGATTATGGCTCCTACAATTTATAATTTATATGACATATTTTTATAAATGTTTGAACAAAGCTTAAAATGCTTTATTTTCTTCAGTTTCCAATATTCTAAAGAGATTTATTATATAATCCCAAGAAATCTAAATGTCATTTTTTAAAAATGTTATTGATTTCAGAAGGAAAGGGGCAAGAGGATGAGGTAGATAGGTAATGAATATTAAGGAGGGCACATGTGGTGATGAGCACTGGGTGTTATACACAAGTAATAAATCGTTGAATGCTACATAATGATATGGGACACCTGGGTGGCTCAGTGGGTTAAGCCTCTGCCTTTGCTTCAGGTCATTATCCCAGGGTCCTGGGCCTACATAGGGCTCTCTGCTCAGCAGGGAGACTGCTTCCTCCTCTCTCTGCCTGCCTCTCTGCCTCCTTGTGATCTCTGCCTGTCAAATAAATAAATAAATAAATAAATAAATAAATAAATAAATAAATAAATAGAAACTGATGATGTACTATATGTTGGCTAACTGAACAAAATAAAAAAAATTCTTGATATGTTAAATGTTGAAAGATATGTTACACATCCCTTAAAAATGTGTATCTGCGACTGATTCCCATGGTTCCTTTTTGTTGTTGTTTTTAATTTTTTAAACATTAATCTATGCTCAAGAATTTGTTAATGTAATGCCATCATTCTGAAGCAGGCTGTTAAAGGATAGAAAAATATCACTGTTTTCTTCTTAAATGCTGACCAAAATTTATTGTGTTTTGATTTTGATACTCTACAACTGTTTGCTTTTTGCTTTTTCAAGTGCATAACTCCCATCTATCCTTTTATTTTGAAATATCTCTGTGTATGTATACATGTGTTTTCTTGTTACAATGTATTATGATTTTGTTCTTTAAATGACTAATAGTACTTTTAATTTGGAAGAGTTTTATTCCTTATAATTTGTCATAGTTTTATTCCTTATAATTTATTAGCCTTATTTCAATATTTATGCTCTTTGGTTCAGTCATTCCTTGCCATTTTTTGTCTTTCTTTCTTGGTTATGTACTTATTTAACCCAAAATATATATTAAGGAACTTAAATGGCAAGACATGTGTTCAAATGTTATTTGAAAATCTGTCTTCCCCTAACCCATGATAGAAATTTAATACACCTGTTTCTCTGCTACACCTAACCAAAGTCCATTCTTCAATAATTTAACTTTCAACCTTAACCAGTTCACTATAATATACCTTTATCACTATTCAACTTTTTCCTTCTAAGATTTTTGTTTTTGCTCTTTTGTAATCAGTTTTTTTTTTGAAAGAAAGAAGAGAGAGTATGCACGTGAATGAGAAGGGAGGAGGAGAGGGAGAGATAAAGAGTGAATTTTTTTTTATTATTATTGTATTGTGTTAGTCACCATAGAGTACATCATTCATTTTTGATGTAGTGTTCCATAATAAGCAGGCTGCACACCCACTGTAGAGTCTGACATAGGGCTTGATCTCATGACCCTGAGATCATGACCTGACCTACCCAAGCATCCCTTTTATACTTGATTCTCTAACCATATTTATTCCAAGTATTTATATCCAAAACTGCTATCAGTACTCAACCTGTAATTTTTGAGGTTTCGTTTTTGACCTATTTGTCCATGGAGGAAGTTTCAGATGTGATGTTTTGTGTTAACATCCATTTCAGAATGTGTTCTGATGACCCTGGCAATTTAATGGGTTAACTATTTTAGGGACCAAGAATAGGCTGCCCCAAAATATACCACTTTGGCACATTGATTATTTTAAAACAAAGCTACTTAGCAAAGAGCTCAGCAGGTAGTCTGCTTAAGATTCTCTTTCTCCCTCTTCTTCAGCACTCTGCCACCTCTCTTTCTCTCTAAAATTAATAAATAAATGTATAAAAAGAAAATAAAAGAAGAATTTCCTCCCCAACACTATGTATATAAGTACAAATTTCATTTTTTAAACCACAGAATACAGGGGATTGTTTTTCTTTTTCTTCAGATATAGAGATTAAGATTAAGAATCCTAAAAAAAAAGACAGTCTCTCCAATAAATGGTGCTGGGAAAATTGGACAGCTATATGTAGAAGAATGAAACTCAACCATTCTCATACACTGTACACAAAGATAAACTCGAAATGGGTAAAAGACCTCAATGTGAGACAGGAATTGATCAGCATCCTAGAGGAGAACATAGGCAGTAATCTTTTTGATATCAGCCACAGCAACTTCTTCAAAGATATGTCTCCAAAGGCAAAGGAAACAAAAGCGAAAATGAACTTTTGGGACTTCATCAAGATCAAAAACTTCTGCACAGCAAAAGAAACAGTCAACAAAATGAAGAGGCAACCCACGGAATGGGAGAAGATATTTGCAAATGACAGTACAGACAAAAGGTTGATATCCAGGATCTATAATGAACTCCTCAAACTCAACACACACAAAACAGACAATCATATCAAAAAATGGGCAGAAGATCTGAACAGACACTTCTCCAATGAAGACATGCAAATGGCTATCAGACCCATGAAAAAATGTTCATCATCACTAGCCATTTGGGAGATTCAAATTAAAACCACATTGAGATAGCACCTTACACCAGTTAGAATGGCCAAAATTAGCAAGACAGGAAACAATGTGTGTTGGAGAGGATGAGGAGAAAGGGCAACTCTTTTACACTGTTGGTGGGAATGCAAGTTGGTGCAGCCACTTTGGAGAACAGTGTGGAGATTCCTCAAGAAATTAAAAATAGAGCTTCCCTATGACCCTGCAATTGCACTCCTGGGTATTTACCCCAAAGATACAGATGTAGTGAAAAGAAGGGCCATCTGTACCCCAAAGTTCATAGCAGCAATGGCCACGGTCGCCAAACTGTGGAAAGAACCAAGATGCCCTTCAACGGAAGAATGGATAAGGAAGATGTGGTCCATATACACTATGGAGTATTATGCCTCCATCAGAAAGGATGAATACCCAACTTTTGTAGCAACATGGATGGGACTGGAAGAGATTATGCTGAGTGCAATAAGTCAAGCAGAGAGAGTCAATTATCATATGGTTTCACGTATTTGTGGAGCATAACAAATAACATGGAGGACACAGGGAGATGGAAAGGAGAAGGGAGTTGAGGGAAATTGGAAGGGGAGGAGAACCATGAGAGACTATGGACACTGAAAAACAACCTGAGGGTTTCGAAGGGGTGGGGGTTGGGAGGTTGGGGGAACCAGGTGTTGGGTATTGGTGAGAGCACGTACTGCATGGAGCACTGGGTGTGGTGCAAAAGCAATGAATACTGTTATGCTGAAAAGAAATTAAAAAAAAAAAAAGAAGACAATCCTAAAACCAGAGTATTGTAGAGGAAAATAGAAGAATGTTTTCTTTCTTTTTTTTTTTTAAAGATTTTATTTATTTATTTGACAGAGAGAGATCACAAGTAGGCAGATAGGCAGGCAGAGAGAGAGAGGAGGAAGCAGGCTCCACGCCGAGCAGAGAGCCCAATGTGGGACTCGATCCCAGGACCCTGAGATCATGACCTGAGCCGAAGGCAGTGGCTTAACCCACTGAGCCACCCAGGCGCCCCAAGAATGTTTTCTTAATGATTAGAAGACTTTTTTCATTATCACTAAATTTCAAAAAGGCTACTGTATACCAATGTTGAATATAATTAAAATGGAAAAAACATTAGTTATGTGGAGGAAAAAATGGTTTCTTCAAGGTAGAAAAACTTAAAGAATTAAACTTAAGCAAGTTGTGATATTTTCCCATTATATACAACTCATGTGGCTTCATCTAATTTTATTAATGCTTAATGATATTTAGTTTTAGATTTTTAGAGGTCATGTTCTTTTACAATTTTTTAAAAACATCCAGCAGTTGTTTTTAATTTTTTCCCTTGTCTTTTATAAATCAAAACAAAGCAAAACAACCCCAGAGCATAGCAAAGATATATTCTTTCTTCAAGGCAGCAGAGAAAGGTGTCTTCTTCATAGGACTGAACCTTAATTTTTTTTTTTTTTTCAGTTGAGGAACTGAAAACACCTTCATTTCAGATACAAATTTAAAGGCAAATTAACCTTTCAGTTAAAAATACCTAGCAGCTATTCATTGAGAATGGGGAGCAAAGATTTGAAGTTTAATTCTTTCCATATTCTGGATACTCCAGAGTCTTGCAGAATACTACTACTAGTACTAGAATTTTTCCTAATTATACTCCTGCATTAGTACTTCATCTGTGAAAAATGACACTTTCCAGAATGTTTATCATATACAGGGAGGAAAAATAATTTTTGCTCTACCCTTCTAGGTTCTTGGCTGAGAATCCTGGAATAAAAGATTAACAGGATAAAAGCAAACAATAGCTTTATAACATATGTACCTCCTGAGTATATGGGAAATACCCAGGCAAAATAAGTCCCTCAAATGGGCTTTAGTACCACCTTAAATATCATCTTTAGCAAGACAAAACAAGGTGTTGATGGAGAGACCACTTATAGGAGGTTATCAGAACACAGTAAACAAAGGTGAGATTGTTATGAAGATTTATGTCCATGCTTTCTTCACTGACAAGAGTTTCTAGAGATTTAGAGTCATCCTAGTCTCCCTGATACAGAGAAGGAGACACCTTACAAGTGGAGGTTTCCCTTATACATATAAATGTCTCCTACAAAAGCATAACTTCTATTTGTTTTTCAGAGCTTGTCCTGTGTCTGCTCTTTCTTAAATATAACCAGCCCAGGGCCGCCTGAGTGGCTCAGTGGGTTAAAGCCTCTGCCTTTGCCTCAGGTCATAATCCCAGGGTCCTGGGCCTACATAGGGCTCTCTGCTCAGCAGGGAGCCCGCTTTCCCCTCTCTCTCTGCCTGCCTCTCTGTCTACTTGTGATCTCTGTCTGTCAAAAAATAAATAAATAAAATCTTCAACCAGCCCAAGATAAACCTTATGCTAAGAGGCATATTTTGGGGTGACAAATTTCACTCCTCGTCAGCACCAGTTCATGTCCATGATCCAGTTTCCTGAACTACTATGTGTGTGATGAATATAGGTGCACTAAAATGAACCAGCTCATGATGCCTCAAATATTAGCTTTTGTTAGATAAATAACTACATAGTGTTCTGATTTTCAGTGATGTCAAAGAAAACAGTATGGGAAGAAGCTGTTGTAGTTCTGTACTGTCTCCTTTTTAACACTGGTATAGGGGCGCCTGGGTGGCTCAGTGGGTTAAAGCCTCAGCCTTTGGCTCAGGTCATGATCCCAGGGTCCTGGGATCAAACCCCACATTTGGCTCTGTGCTTAGCAGGGAGCCTGCTTCCTCCTCTCTCTCTGCCTGCCTCTCTGCCTACTTGTGATCTTTCTCTGTCAAATGAATAAATACAATCTTAAAAAAAAAACAAAACAAAACACTGGTATATTTGCTTCACAGACTTTGATGTTAGTATTTTTTCTAGATTCATGTAATTAACAGCCTAATTCCTTTCTCTCTCTCTCTCTCTCTCTCTTTTTTTCCTGTATTCTTATAACTATTTTAGTCAAAAGTATAAGCAAGCAAGTCAGGGACAGCCAGATGTATGATAATTGAATAGTCTTCAGTATTTCAGGGTTCTTGAAATAATCTGTATCCCTCAGTGATTTTTTTTATACCAAAACCAAGATAAACGTCACTTTATTTAAGAAAAAATAAGTTCATGGGGCGCCTGGGTGGCTCAGTGGTTTAAGCCGCTGCCTTCGGCTCAGGTCATGATCTCGGGGTCCTGGGATCGAGTCCCACATCGGGCTCTCTGCTCGGCGGGGAGCCTGCTTCTCTCTCTCTCTCTCTCTCTCTCTCTGCCAGCCTCTCTGCCTACCTGTAATCTCTCTCTGTCAAATAAAAAAATAAAATCTTTAAAAAAAAAAAAAAAAGAAAAAATAAGTTCATTTTCTAAAGGTAAGATTTTACAAAACTGGAAATGTCCTTATTGCAGTATACTTTGTTTATTTATACCCTAAAAAGTTATTTATTTTTTTAAAGATTTTATTTATTTGACAGAGAGAGAGATCACAAGTAACAGAGAGGGAGAGAGAGAGAGGAGGAAGCAGGCTCCCTGCCCAGCAGGGAACCTGATGTGGGACTCAATCCCAGGACTCTGAGATCATGACCTGAGCTGAAAGCAGAGGCTTAACCCACTGAGCACCCAGGCAGCCCCTTAAAAAGTTATTTTGAGAATTTCTTCCCAAGGTAGAGTGTAAAATCCTGAGGACAGGTGAGAGATGGTGACTTATTTCCATACTAACAAGTTAAGAAAACCCAATAAATTTGCATTGAGTAGAGTTTAAAAGTCATCTGCCTTACTTCTCAATCTTGTCCCTATTTTCCCAACGGTTACCAGTGTTATTTATAGCCTTTGTTGGGAAAGAAACATTTTTCTCTCTCTTTCAAGATTCTTTTAGCTGGTTAAGAATTAAACTGACATAAGGCAGATTAACAGAAGGAAATCAATTATAATTATGTATGGATGGTGGCTTCGTAAGAATACGAGGCCTACAGGCAGCCAAGCAGTTGAAGCTTTTATGCCATCCAGAGCTAAGGCTATGGGGGTAGAGGTCTGGAGTTTCAGAGGGACAGAATGCAATTCACAGGAAGATGAAGAGAGTAAATATTTGGCAAACAATATGTGCTGGCCATACAGAAATGATAGGGCACAGAGATGAATTTTAATAAGTAGACTTTGCTAAATTCCTCCATGTCTACCACCCCTGTGTTATATTATACTGCATTTACCTATGGTGATAGCAGCTTCCTTCCTGAAGCAGGTCCTCTATCTAAATTATTTTAGGAATTTGGGAGAAAGGTCAAAGATTAGTCCCAAGGCTTCTGTTTCTTAAAAATAATCAGCCTTGAATAATCCACCTGACAAAGAGACACATTTTGAGGAGGCAATTTTTGCTTCCCCACACCTTTTTCACTAACTATAGCTAATATTTTGAAAACAAATAAAAATAAATCCATTGATTGATACTCGAAATTAAGAAGATAAAAATTGCTCTGGCTAATATGGATGGGTACCACTACTTATATGGCATAAGTACATTTAATAACATTCTGAAAACCTATGTTCTAATGCTTTCCTCTCTCTGGAAGTTTCTCTTAATACTATAATTTTATCTATATCTACCTTAAGTCCTTTTGGATGAAAAAGAAACTCCAAAATAGATTCTGTACCAATCAACATGCTGAGAAAAATCAAAGATACTCTCGAACTACTCAGAGTATCCCTTTTCATTCTTTCAGTGAAACTAAATTTTAAGCCTATACTCTCCCTGATCTGCCCTATTCTACTGTGAACATGTTAGTTCAGAAGTAAAGAGAAGTAAAACCTTGCAAGTCAAACCAGCTTCAGAGCCAAGTAGTGACGTTCATTCTTGTATAAGATAAATGAAAATTATAACTGGTGAGACCATTGCATACTTCAGTGTTTATTCAAATGAAATGGAAAATATGCATGTAGCATGGGAAATAAAACTAATTCCCAGCACCAGTACAACAAAATTATTTATAAATCAGCAGCAAACATTATAAATGGTATATTTCAGCAATAATTCTTAACCATAATGCCAAACTATTACTGGCCATGTTTAGCTGTTACTGCATGCAGTATTTGCATCTTTCTACTCCTATTAATTCTGGAAAACAGTGCAATGCAAAAGACACACCCACTATTTTGATATAGAATGTGTGTTGAACATATGTTCCTTCCATACTTTTAGTCTGAATATAAAATTAACACAAATCTTAAGTATGTGCAAAAGGAGTTGTTAAAATTTGTTACTAAATACGTCTTGTGTGTACAGATACTAGTACAACCAAACTCCAAAGTTGCAATGTGTTAATGTTTATAGATGTATAGATAAATAGAATAATAGATCAATATAAGTATGTCACCGCTTTGTGAGAACATTTAAAAATATATAGTGTTTAAAATTTTTATCCAAAAATCTGAATATATTGTTTCTTAAGGATATAGTAAAACTCAGAAGAATTAAAATAACATTTAAATTCTCATATCAGTCAGATTTCAGGAAGGAAAATAAAGCCCTCACCAGATCGTTCAAGAAAATATTTAAACATGTTGGAAAAAATGAAAATGCAAGCCAAGAACCTGAAGTAACCCAGAGATTTTTCAATATTGGGAAGCTCTTTCCCTTCCTAGGGTTGGAAGATAATTGAAACAAGTCCCTTAGAAAATAATTCAGAATTGATTAAGGACTTAAGTGTCAAACCTGAAACCATAAAACTACAAGTAAACATAGGGGAAAATCTCTTTGACATTGGTCTTGGAAATGATTTTTTGGATATGACACCAAAAGCACAAGCAACAAAGGATACTTATCAAGTTAAACAGTTTCTTCACAGCAAAGGAAATGATCAACAAAATGCAAAGGCAATGTACAGAAAGGGAGAAAGTATTTGTAAACCACATATTTGATATGGAGCTGTTCTCTAAAATATATAAGGAAATAAAAATGAAAACTGCAATGAGATATCACTTCACACCTGTCAGAATGGCTAAAATCAACAACACAAGAAAGAGCAGGTATTCACAAGGATGCGGAGAAAAGGGAACCCTCCTACACTGTTGGTGGGAATGCACACTGGGGCAGCCACTCTGGAAAACAATATGAAGGTTCCTCAGAGTTAAAACTAGAACTACCTTCTGGTCCAGCAATTGAACTATTCGGTATTCATCCCAAAGATTTCAAAAATACTAATTCAAAGGGATACATGCACCCTCATGTTTATAGCAGCATTGTCTACAACAGCCAAATTATGGAAATTTCCATATCCTAGTGTCCATCAACTGATGAAGGAATAAAGAAGAAGTGGTATATATATACAATGGAATATTACTCAGCCATAAAAAGAATGAAAACTTGCCATTTGCAATGATATAGATGGAGCTAGTGAAATAACTCAGAGAAAAACAGCATATGATTTCACTCATATGTGGAATTTAAGAAACAAACAAATGAGCAAAGGGGACAAAAGAGAAACAGAGAGAGAGGCAAGCCAAGAAACAGACACACACTCTCTCTCTCTCTTTTTTTTTTGTAGATTTTATTTATTTATTTGACAGAGAGAGGGAGAGCACAAGTAGGCAGAGCGGCAGGCAGAGGGAGCGGGAGAAGCAGACTCCCCACTGAGCAGGGAGCCTGATCCAGGGCTCAATCCCAGGACCCTGGGATCATGACCTGAGCCGAAGGCAGATGCTTAACCATTTGAGCCAACCAGGCGCCCCTGAATCACAATCTTGCACATCTGAAACTGATATTACACCATATGTTAACTAACTGGAATTTAAATAAAAACTTAAGGGGCACCTGGGTGGCTCAGTGGATTAAGCCGCTGCCTTCGGCTCAGGTCATGATCTCAGGGTCCTGGGATCGAGTCCCACATCGGGCTCTCTGCTCAGCGGGGAGCCTGCTTCTCTCTCTCTCTCTCTCTCTCTCTCTGCCAGCCTCTCTACCTACCTGTAATCTCTCTCTGTCAAATAAATAAATAAAATCTTTAAAATAAATAAATAAATAGATAAATAAAAACTTAAAACATGTATATAAATGAAAGAAAGGGATCATACAACTGTAGAGCAAAAACATGAAATAAGTCAATTAAAACATGTGCTAAAGATCTAAATAGACTTTTTTTTCCCCAAAGAAGACGTAAATGGCTAGCAGGTACTTGAGAAAGTGGTCAACATTACTATTAATCATCAGGGAAATGCAAGCCAAAATTTCAATGAGATCTCACTTGACAACTGTTAGAATGACTATTATCAAAAAAGCAAGAGATAAGAAGTGTTGGTGAGGATGAGGAAGAAAGGAACCCTGGTACACTGTTGGTGGATCTGTAAATTCGTGCAGCTACTATGGAAAACAGTATGAAGGATCTTCACAAAATTAAAAAAAATATAGAACTACCATTTGATCCCACAATTCCACTTCTGGGTATATACCCAAAGAAAATGAAATCACTGCCTTGAAGAGATATCTGCACCCCCATCACCAACATGTTTATTATAGAAATATTTACAATAGCCCAGACATGGAAATAATCTACATGTAAACAGATGAAATATAAAGAAAATATGGGATAGATATAGATCTCTATCTATAGATATAGATATATCTATCTATAGATATAGACATATCTATCTATAGATATAGATACAGATATGTAATAGAATATTATTCTGCCCTACAAGGAAGGAAATTTTGCCACTGTGATGACATGAATAAAATTTAAATACATTATGCTAAATGAAAGAGAAGAAAAAGAAAAAGACAAATACTGTACAATATCACTTATGAGTAGAATATAAGAGAAATCTCATAGAAAAGGTATAGATTTGTGGTTGCTGCCTTGGGGTTGGGATGAGGGAAATAGGTGAAAATAGGCACAGGGTGCAAACTTTCATTTATAAAGTGAGTTAGTCCTGAGGATGTACTGTACAGCATGTTGACCATAGTTAACAGTATGCTAGTGTGTACTTGAAAGTTACTAAGAGAGTATATCTTAAAAGTTCTCACCACAAAAAAAGAAGAAAAAAAGTAACTGAGGTAATGGATTTGTTAACTAACGTTATCAAGATAATAATTTTGTAATATATAGATACATCAAATCATTGTTTTGTATAACTTAAACTTATACAATATAATGTTAATTATATCTCAATAAAGCTGGGGAAAAATTAAATAAATAAGAAAGGAGCTAAGGTAAGAAGTGGTGTTAAAGTAACATAACTGGGGCAGAGAGGTATAAATGGAGTCCATGAATGAAGAGCCTGTCTTTGAAAGTAGGAATCACAGAAGAGACATGTTGCCGAAGCATCAACTTCATGGAAATACTGCTTATTCAGAGGGAGGGGGTGGATATACTTGGTCTTCTTTCTCCTTCCTGCCAATCTCCTGCTGGTACCTCTTATGGGTCTAATCTAACAGGAATTCTTTTGGCAAAGGAACCTGGGAAATGTAGTCTTCAATGGTTGATATCTGATTAGGCAGGATAAAGCAGAGGGAGGACAAGAATAGATCTGAGGGCAAAGAGATGACTGATCCAATCCTTAAAACCATGGCAGGGGTGATGTGCAACAGGAAATCTCAAGAGATCATAGATGGAAACTACAGTTAACTTGAGAAAAGATCATATAAATTCTATAAATGTTTATCAAAGTAATAAAGGCAGAAGATTGTAATTATAATTTGCTTTTTAATCATTTTGGTATGGAGGACTTTCTGTCACTAGAAATTTCTTTCATGCAAAGATGGTTGAGAGGGAAAGAAAGGGATGTTTTTCTGATAGCTTTGCCTGGAAAGGAGGCATTTTCCTACTCAAATGGCAAGGTTTCCTGAGGAGAAAAAAAATGGTTCCTGCTGAGTATCAGAATGAAAACCACAGAGTGACTGAAACTTGGGCATAATTACAGATAGCCTAGAAGAAGCATGAAAAATGGATAAGAGACAGTGAATTTCATTTGTAAAGTTTACTTCTATGCCAAGTTTCTCTGAAGTTGTTTGAGGGGGCTTCAAGCAAAACCCATATACAATAAGAATACAGAATAGTCTCTGAATATTTGGCCCAAGGAAAGGAGTAATTAAAATATCCCCCCAAATTACAGCTTTTTAAGTTTGCTGTGAATGTACATGAAATTTGACTTTTGACTTTTGGGCATGGAAAGCCAAATGTGACATACCGACCTAGTTCTCACAATCAGCGTGGGAAAGTACACCATTTATTCAGGGGAATTATAAGTATTTCCAGACATATAGTCCTAGAAATTCTCAATAGAAATATATCTAAAAACATTGTATGATAAAGTGTACATTGACTACAGTAACATTTTGTAGCAAAGGTGAACATTATATACCATAGGAATCTTTCATATTATCAAGTATGAGAGAATCTGAACATATAACATTAAACCATATTTCAGAGAAGTCAGTTGTTCAAGAGCTTGACTAACTTGATGTAGTAAACATTAATGGTTTCATTAATAGCCATGTCCATAATGTGCTCCAGAGAGTACAAACGCCATAATATAAAAGATGTTCAAAATGCCCACTTAAGTTTGTGAAACGCTGTATCATGTATTATAACCCTCCAGGATATTCTAACTTAATAAGACCATACAAAAGATCTGAGTAGTCTCTCAAAGAGAAATCTATTGAAAGTTGTTCAGCCTAATGTTTTCCAAACACTTTTTTTAAAATATTTTATTCATTTATTTGATAGAGAGATCACAAGTAGGCAGAGAGGCAGGCAGGGAGAGAGAGGAGGAAGCAGGCTCCCTGCCAAGCACAGAGCCCGATGTGGGGCTTGATCCCAGGACCCTGGGATCATGACCTGAGCCTAAGGGAGAGGCTTAACCCACTGAGCCACCCAGGCGCCCCCTCCAAACACTTTTGATCACAGAATCTATTTGAGACTGAAGTTAGTTAATATTTGGGGGGACCAGGTTTTCACACTTCTCACTTTGGAGAATTCTAGACTCATTTCATCACACAAATAAATTTAGAATGTTTATAATAAGCATTATATGAATACCGTGTTCACTATTATCATTAATAGTAAACAAAGCACTGCTCCTTATTAGATGCTACTTAGAAGCTATTAAGTACTGATAATGTTGAGCATCTCCTATAGATCAAGAAAGTATGGCCTATGAATAATTTATCTCATCACAACCAATTAAGAAGCCATTGTGCCTATTTAATAAATGAATAATATATAGTGAAATATGGTGAAATACAGTGAAAATAAGGGAAAATTATTAATATAATAAATAATAAGTAACATAAAGAAGAATAAAATATAATTTTATTATATAAATATAGATATATAAATATAAAATATAATAAGTGAAATTTCTTTGAATACCAGAAAATAAAAATCACTTTTCAGTTAGAAAACTGAAAAAATTAATAAAGTGGAACTTTCCAGAGCAAGAAATCTGCCTTTTGTTCCATGATTAGAAGTGTCTTCATGAAAATCCAGGAAATTCAATAGTGCTTAAATTTAGAACTACTGTAGCATTTGATACCTTTGGATTATATATGTTTTGGTAGGACACACATGATGGTGCCCTGGGAGCAGTATGGGGCAAGTGTGAACGGCTCTGGTCCTTAACTAGGAAACCATTACTAATGATAAGTTGATCCATTTTATTTTAATCACCATAAATTCCCAGTGATTTTCACTCAGCCATATAGAAAAATATCTAACTCAGGAGTTTTGTGACAATTAATAGATTTTTGAGGGTTTTTTAATTTTTTATTTTTTATTAACATATAATATATTTTTATCCCCAAGGGTACAGGTCTGTGAATCGCCAGGTTTACACACTTTTTTTTTTTTTTTTATTCCTCGGTTTTCTACCAATTATCTGGTTGAGCACTATAACAATTTAACCTTACAGTGCTAAACAATAAAATGATAATGCACTGACCAAACTATTAAGAAACTTCCACAGGAAGGCATTTAATAGATGTTCCATGATTATTTTCTTTTTTCTGCTTGTCTTTCAAAGTTCCAGATAATATACATAAGCTTAGAGGGCCTCAAACCTAAGTGCACATTGAAATCTTCAGCAGAGTTTTCAAGTAAAAAAAAAAACATAACAAGGGCAACCAGAAATCATTAAATCAGAATCTCTAGTGTACCATCTGGACATAAGTCCTTTTTTTAAAAAAGCTTTCCACATTTTTCTAATAGCAGCTAAGATGGAAAACTCTGAATCAGTTGTAAATGTAGTCTCAGAAGTATCAAATGAGGAAGTAGAGTGAATAAAATAGAAAGGAACAACATCCAGAGATGACCAAGAAAGTAAAACATAAAATTATAACCTGTGACATTAGCATAATAAGTTTAATAGGAGCTAGGCAGTGAGGTACTACAGGGAAAATCTATAAACATCTTTAAAATATAACTCCAGCAGAAATTATCTACAGCAGTGATTAGCAAACCTTGTTGCTTAATTGAATCAGCTGGGTGAGACTGTAAAAAGCCAGATGCCTAAGTTGCACCCCAGACCATATAAGTCAGTATTTCTGGAGTTGGTGCCTTTTGGCTTAGGGTATTGGTACTTCCAAAGCTCCGCAAGTGATTCCAATGTGCAATAATGAATGTTTCTCAAATTTCAATGTCATATGAATAACTGGGGATCCTGTTAAAAATCAGATTCTGATTATGCAGGTCTGGGGCTGGACCCAAGATTCTACAGTCTCAGTATTTCCCATCTGCTGCTGTTGCTGCTGCTGCTCTAAGAAACACACTTTACATAATAAGGATTTTAACACTGGCTCTCAAACTTGGCTGCATATTGGAATGACCTGGGGAACTTTAAAAGTTGCTGATGCTTTTATCCCGACCCCAGATGTTCTGACAGACATGGAGACAGTATGGTATAAACCACTCATTGATATGCTTTTGATTGCCTTTCTCCCTTCCCCACCTTCCCCATCCCTTCTGTGCTTCCCTAATCTTTCAAATCAATTACCTGCACCCACATCCTTGTGTTAAAGTTGACTTTTAGGGGATCCCATGCCAAGACCCCACCTTCAGCTTTGTAACACAACTCATCTGATATGATGTTCTTTTCCTGTTTCCTCTTTTTTCAAGGTTCAATTTTTTTTTCATGTCAGCATTTGCTCTATTCCTTCCAGTCTAATGCTTTCAGTCTGACAGAAAGAAAAAAAAATTGAGGGGTGCCTTGGTGCCTTAGTCAGTTAAGTGTCTACCTTTGGCTCTGTTCATGACCCTGAAGTCCTGGGATAGAACCCCACATCAGGCTCCCCGCTCAACGGAGAGCCTCTTCTCCCTCTACCCCTCACCCTGCTTGTGTTCTCTCTCTCCCTCCCTCTTACTCTCTCTTTCTCTCTATCTCAACTAAATAAATAAGATATTTAAAAAATTGAAACAAAGTAGAAGCTGGGACTTTCTATTTTTTGTCACTTCATAACATTGCCTTATGCACTCCCAATAAATTAAACTGTGATTTTTATTGTTGTGAGTCTTGCTCTGAAAATGATTGTAAAATCTTGTATGTTATTCTTAATATTTTTTTTCAAGTTTTAGCTCAATTTTAGTTAGCTCTTTAGTTACTCTAAGGAGTTCAGATCCTCTAGTTTGTATTCATCATTGGTCATTTTCTTAGGGTTCACTAATCTGGCATTCTCATTTTCCACAATGTGAGAAAACAGGTAAATAATGAAGGAAAAGTCTGTAAGTAAAGGTCATACAACAGGGACTCATCCATCCATCCATGCATCCAATCATTCAGTCAGTGTTTAATGAATATCCACTATGCATCAGGGAGGTGTCTGAATACTGGGAAGCAGAGTAAAGAGGACAGACAGACAAGCATTTTGACTAATGATTAGTGACTGTAAAGCAAAAATATGATGATTTCATATTATACCAGTTACTGTTAAGTAAATATACAGAGTGGGATAGAGGTAGGCGTGTGTGTTGGGAAGTGCAACTTTATAGACAATGGTCTGTGAAGGTTGCTCCGAGGAGGAGTTATTTGAGTTAAATTTCAAAAGCTCAGCCCCTTTATTCATAAGAGAATGTTTTAGGCAATCATCACTTCTAGTAAATACATACAGTACAGTCCTAACTGATTAGATTCTTTGATTTACAAAACCAAACTAAATTAGAATGTATAAAGCAGGTGCAAGATACAGGTAGACTTATAATACAAATGAGTCTTACTAAAGAATGTGATAAATCTCTATGTACTGAGACAGGAAAATGCCCAAAGAATTTAATAAGTTTTTTTAAAAGCAAAATTATATCATTTAATTTATATTTAAAATACACACACTTAGATATATGTATATTGATATATATGTATATATATGATGCTTGTATTTGCCTTATCTCTATTTGAACAGTCATAGAATATATTTAGAACATTACACAGCAAACTGTTATGAAGAATTACCTTCAAAGTGGGAGAATGGGGAGAAAGTGGTAAGAGAATTTTTCTCAGCGATAATTTATGCCCTGCAATTTTGATAGTATATTTATAATGTTGTATGTGGTACATAATGTTTACAATGTTATATACAATAATTATAAGAAAGGAGAAGTAGACAAATAAGAAACAGGTGGTGGTAGATAGTACAGGTAGAAAGAAATACAAAGCACAAAAATTAAAGTTTTAAAAGATGAAAAAATTGAATTAGGATTTAAAATAAAATAATTTACATTTGAAAAAAATTAAACATTAAAAAATAATCTAAAATGGGGTGCCTGGGTGGCTCGCTTGGTTAAGTGTCTACTTTTGGCTCAGGACATGATCCTAGGGTCCTAGGATAGAGGGCCTGCATTGGGCTCCCTGCTCTGCCAAGAGTGGGCTTTTCCCTCTCCCTCTGGCCCTCTGCCACTTGTGTGCATGTGCTCTCTCCCTCTCATATAAATAAAATATTTTTAAAATTAAAAAAAATAAAATCCATCTACACAAATTCCTGCAACATAGATCTTTCTTTCCATTTTAACCCATAAATAAATAGCCCTGTCCCTTAGAGAATATTATTGTTGTAGGTCATTATTGAAATTCAGTCAATAAATTTGATTTTTTTCCTTAAGAAAGAAATCTTTTAGGAAGTTGGTGTTACCATTTTGGAAGCTTTCTATCACAAATATTTAAATACAAAAAGTTTGCTCTTCATAGAGATAAGCTTTAAACATGTACAAAATGGTCTCAGAACATCATATTATTTGACAGTGGAATGTAAATAAGAGACCCACCCACAAAGGACTGAAAATATTCCTCTGTGGCCCTCACATACTTTTATATCTATTCCTCCCCATACTTATTGATAAAATTTAAATTTCCCAGCCTTCATCTACAATTCACGAGATTGATTCCTTCCTCTTCTGAGAACCAATTTGAAGTAATTATTCCTAAACTAGCTGATATTTGACTAACCTTCTTGTTAAAGTTATAGTAAAAAAAAATCTGTCCTTCTTCCTCTAAGACAGAACATTCCTTCAGAACATGCATGTTGAGAGATAAGTGCTTTACATTAAATTATTTAAATATAAGTATAAAATAGAGAGCTTAGTATAATTTCATAATATAATATATAAATAGAATGATATAATAGTATTAAAATAACAATATGAATAATATTGTGACAATGCAAATTTATTATCTCACAATTCTATGGTTCAGAAGTCTAGGTTAGTTCTGCTGGTTTCTTGGCTCCAAATTACCCAAGGCTGAAATCAAGGTGTTAGCTGGCTGGACTCTTATCAAAGGTTGCAAAGACATGTTAATCTCTTCTCATACTTGGAATCTCTTTAACTCTCCTGTCATTCTCATCTCTCTTCTGCCTCCAAGCCAGAGGAAAGTCTCTGCTTTTTTTTTTTTTTAAAGATTTTATTTATTTATTTGACAGAGAGAAATCACAAATAGATGGAGAGGCAGGCAGAGAGAAGAGAGAGAGAGGGAAGCAGGCTCCCCGCCGAGCAGAGAGCCCGATGCGGGACTCGATCCCAGGACCCTGAGATCATGACCTGAGCTGAAGGCAGTGGCCCAACCCACTGAGCCACCCAGGCGCCCCGGAAAGTCTCTGCTTTTAAAGGCTCATGTTATTATGTTAGACCCACATGAATAATCTAGGATAAACTCCCTATTTTAAAATCTATAATATTACCAGTATGTTCAAAGTTCCTTTTGTCATTGTAAGATAACATGCTCACAAATGTGAGGGATAAAAGAATGGACTATATTGGCTTATAGATAATATAAATTTAATAGTGTCCTGGTTAAAAAAAAACTATATACACATGTATATGTATGAATGCATAGAAGTAGTATGAAAGTTATATTCTATGTATATCTCTATTATCTGAATTTACCAGAATAAACACATTTTATTTGCAGTTTTAGAAAGAAATATTATTTTAAAATAAGGAAGCACAGGAAGAGGAAAAATGTTTTATTTTAAATTTCCAGTTGACTGACATTTTAATTCCATATTTAGAAAAATAAGTGTTACCCTGTTTCCTTTTTGTGATAAATTAGAAACAGAGAGGTTGACTGTTTAATATGTGAGATTATAATACCTAATCCAATGCACTCCTTATATCTTCTTGTTGCTAAGGAGTAAGAATTAGAAAGAATTACACGATATGTACTATTTTATAAAACATATAGTATCATAACATATAATACACTATAATCTCCTTGTAGAGTAAATCCCTACTAATTTTTGGTAGATACCAAGAGAATCTCATGTTTCAGAGTAAGAAAAAAATAGAGTGATAATACAACTAAAGACCCTGATTCTACATTTATAATTGTCTTACCATATCAACTATGTAAGTTTTCCTCATACACATAAGGATATTTATGTACTTTGGGTACACTTGTTTTCAGATTTTACTAGTAGAAGTACAGAAATAGTTAAAATCATGTAGAAAAAAGTATCTTAAGTGTCTATTAATATTTGAAAAAAATACTAAAAACCTACAAAATTCACATATTTAGAGAATATTTCCATATACTAACAGTCAGATGTTCAGTCATAATTGCCTTGGTCAATATAAATTTAGTCTTTCTTGAAGAAAAAAGTTAATTTTAGTTCATTCTAAAACAACTAAAGCAGGGTTAATTTGAAAAACAGTCATTTTCAAGGTAGACGTTACATGCTTCAGGCGAAGGCCTTTGCACTATTTGCAGAGTAATGTTTCAGAGTTAAGTGTGAAGCTGTTTTTGATCCTGAAATATTTAGTACTCTATAAAAAGAATCATCAAACCAACATATTGCCATGCAGATTTAACTAAAATAAAAAGTGCCTAAACTAAAGAGTGTTGGGATTTTTAAACCAGACATATTCTAAATGGAAAAAAATGTGCATCTCTGTATTAACTAGATTTTTCCAGATTAAACTTAAATTAGGTAAACTGGTCATCATGCAAATTGTGAAATAAATCTAGAAAAAAGTTTAGATAATGATGAAAATCACATTTTAGAGCTCTACAAATATAAATTTCCGAGGCTAAAAAGTAGCAACCTCTAATCATGGAAGTGCCTGTGGTCTGGAACAAAATGGTATATTTCTAAGCAGTGGTGAAGAATAAACTGTCCTCTAAATCAATAAATGCTTGCTAGTTCATTTGGCTATCTATTAGTAAATACAATTAATTTACACCTATTTCAGTTCAACACAGAAATAAAGTCTAGATGGAATAATGAACTACATGATAAAAAAAAATAATAGTTGAAAACATTAAATGTCACTTTGAGAAAGGCCTACTTAAATACCAGAGGAGTCATAAATAAAAATATTAACATCTTTTAGTATATATCATGTTAAATTGAGAGTTACAATGTAGGAAAAAATTGTAACTCATTTTGTAAATGAAGACAAATATTTTAAAAACTGGTGTTTCTACGTATTCTATAAAAAGTGGGAGAAGTCAATTGTTAACATATGAGGGCAAGTTGGAAAGCACAAAATATAAATGACCAGTGAACATATGAAAATATGCATAAAGTTATAAAAAATTGTCAGAGAGCAAATTAGAAAACTGCAAAGTATAATTTTTTCTTAATCATAATAAGATGAGTAACATTAGATGTTAGTGTGAATGTGAGAAAATGGGTACATGAATACATTCTCATTGGACTAAATTTGTTAACCATTTTTGGAAGGTAATTTATTGGTATCCATCAAAATGTGAAAAGCCAATACTTTTTTTAAGAAATAAATTCCAGTTCTAAGAAATTATTTTATGGGAACCCTACAGATGTGTCCAGTAATCAGCATGCAAGGTATTCCTTGGAGCATTGACTGTATAGCCTAAATAAACAAGTAAATTTAAAGCAGTCATCATAAGAGAGTGGTTAAATAAATTGGGTTACACCTTCTCTATGTAATGCCTTGTAGTTATTTTTAAGAAAATGAAGTATATTGTTAGGGGAATAAAAATTTTATAAATCCTCGTGTAAGGAACAAAATATAGATGGGTGTCTGTGTATCCATGTTTAAGTAAAGGAAATTGAAATGGACAAATGGTCACCCATCTCAGGACAAATATGCTTCTCTAAATAGTAGAATTCAAGAAGGAGGACAAAGAGATATTTATATTTCACTCTTTGCACTTTGTATCATTTGGTCTTTTACATGTATATTGCTGTATTATCTCTAGAAAGAAGGAAGGAAGGAAGGAAGAGGAATGGTGCACTCCTGTATTATATAATTTAGGGAGAAAGACAGAAAAGAAGGAAGAAAGGGAATAAAAAAGGAAAGAAGTCTTGTTGGTCTGTCTTAAAGGGCAGGGATTTTGAATTTTTGTTCCCACTGTACTGATACATTATAATCACTTAAAAAGTACTTGTTAAATAAAGAAGGAAGGAGGGAGGGTAGAATGGATTTTTATGATTTCTTCTCAATACCTGGAAAATATACAAATAACAGTGTGATGATATCTCTTGTGATCACTGTATTTATCTTAAACTATGTGATAGAATGTGGTTTTTAAAAATTCATATATAATATATTATTTGTTTCAGGGGTACAGGTCTGTGAACCATCAGGCTTACACAATTCACAGCACTCACCATAGCACATACCCTCCCCAGTGTCCATCACCCAGCAACCCTATCCCTCCCATCCCCTCCCGACCAGCAACCCTCAGTCTGTTTCCTGAGATTAAGTCTCTTAATATACACTCCTGTGGATCAACTGTTTTACAACAAAAGCATAAAAGTACTAAAAACATTAGGGTCTTTGAAATCAGACACAGAAACAGTATATCAGTTGACCTACATCAGGTTTTAATTTTCAGTGGTAAGACGATGCTTGTTCTAAGAAAATTCTTTGAAAAGCACTATCTTTTTTGTCCAAATACTTATTTTCTGTGAACAGTGTACTAACATTGTGGTGTATATTTCCTGTCATTATTTCTGTGAAACTTACTACAACTTAAAATATACATTAAAGAGTTTAAATTAAATTAAGAATTAATGGGGAGGAGTCAAGATGGCGGAGAAGTAGCAGGCTGAGACTACTTCAGCTAGCCGGAGATCAGCTAGATAGCTTATCTAAAAATTGCAAACACCTGCAAATCCATCGGCAGATCGAAGAGAAGAAGAACAGCAATTCTGGAAACAGAAAAACAACCACTTTCTGAAAGGTAGGACTGGCGGAGAAGTGAATCCAAAGCGATGGGAAGATAGACCCCGGGGTGAGGGGCCGGCTCCCGGCAAGCGGCGGAGCAACGGAGAACAAAATCAGGACTTTTAAAAGTCTATTCCGCTGAGGGACATCGCCCCAGAGGCTAAACCAGGGCAAAGCCCATGCGGGGTCAGCGTGGCCTCAGTTCCCACAGGGTCGCAGAAGGATCGGGGGTGTCTGAGTGTCACAGAGCTTGCGGGTACTGGAACAGGAAAGCCGGCTACAGAGACAGAGCTGACAGTAAGCTCGCAGCTCGGTGTTACCTTGAACTTGTCGCAGGCTCGGTGAGCTCGGAGCGCGGCCGGAGGTCAGGCAGACGGGAGTAACTGGGCGCTGTTCTCTGAGGGCGCACTGAGGAGTGGGGCCCAGGGCTCTCGGCTCCTCCGGGCGGAGACCAGGAGGCCGCCATTTGTATTCCCGTCTTCCGGAACTCTATGGAAAGCGCTCAGGGAACAAAAGCTCCTGAAAGCAAACCCGAGCGAATTACTCACCCCGACCCCTGGTAAGGGCAGTGCAATTCCGCCTGGGGCAAAGACACTTGAGAATCACTACACCAGGCCCCTCCCCCAG
>NC_081575.1:95087370-95099583 GCF_022355385.1 Mustela nigripes
TATTTGACCATAGAGTTGAGGGTCCATATCTGGGCTCTCTACTCTGTTCCACTGGTCTATGTGTCTGTTTTTATGCCAGTACCATGCTGTCTTGGTGATCACAGCTTTGTAGTAAAGCTTGAAATCAGGTAACGTGGTGCCCCCAGTTTTATTTTTGTTTTTCAACATTTCCTTAGTGATTCGGGGTCTCTTCTGATTCCAGACAAATTTTTGGATTATTTGCTCCAGCTCTTTGAAGAATACCAGTAGAATTTTGATCAGAATGGCATTAAAAGTATAGATTGCTCTAGGCAGTATAGACATTTTAGCAATGTTTATTCTTCTGATCCAAGAGCATGGAATGGTATTGTTCTTTTTAAGAGTCTCTATATTGAAATAATTTACTGTATATAAAACTACTATTTAAAACACAAAGGATTTAAGAAATAGAAACAAAAATTCAGTGAACATAAAGATGACAAAAAGTATTGCTTTTGAAAAAACTATGCAGCTTGAAATATTGTCATGGTGATTTTAATTCTGGGATATCTTTCAGGAGTTTTAAAGTCATGAATGAAAAATGCCAAGTTGATGTTTAATTAATACCTCTGGAAGGGAGATTTAATTACATGGAATTCGTGGATTTTTTTTTCTGTCCTCTTTGACTTTGGAATAATACAAAACAACATGAAATCATTTTATTATATTAAAAAATGAGGACTGGAATAATTAGGAGTGTAAGATCTACATGTGTATAATGTAATTTTATATTGTATTACCCAGAAGAAGTGCTTATGTCACACATATCCAATTCTACCCATGACTTTTATGAGGACTTCAGGAACTTGGGACTACCTAGAATTGTTATTATCTTATGATGTGTATTTTGTTAATTAATTAATGAAATTAATGAACATAAGTGTTATATTTAGAATATTTAAAATGCAGGTAAATAAATTAATTGCTTCCAAAGGTCATTTTACTTCCAAACTCTACAAGTATCATTAATGTATGAAATGTTCTGTGACTTTCCACTTTCATGGATTAAAAGAATTAAAATAATGCTGGAAACAAACAATTCACTGGTAATATTAGTAAAAAGGAGAGCTAGATTAAAGGGAATTTTAGCCTCACAAGTTATAATGTCATACAGTTTGATTATAAGTAACATCTTAATTTGGGAAAGGTAAAACAAAACAAAATCATTAACTTTTCTTTGGAGTCTATATTCCAAATGTATCCATATAAGAGAAAGATAAAACCCAAATAACCTCTAGGTATATTAATTTTGTAGAGCAGTATGACCAAAATGAGGTTCTTAGAAACAACATGAAATGATTAAAAACCCAAATTTTCTTTAGTGTTTAATGTACTTGAATAATTTCTTCCTCCTGATTTCCACTGATGAAAATGTTTGATAATTGCACTTTGCAGTGCCATCAGAAAATAGGATTTTAGAGAGGAATGGTATTTGCTTTCAAATAATATGATTTAAAACTAAGTGGAGTATTATGTAGTGCTACTAAGCCCCAATTTCTTCAGTCCTCTACCTCCCTTTAAAGGACAACTTCTCCCAACCTAATTCTCAGCATTCTTATGCTGGGACCACATCTCCTTCTTCATTATAGCCTGAGATAAGTATCTAAAATGAATTCACACTGAGTTGTTGATAACTGTGTCAAGTATCTTTTCTTCACATGTATCTCCTCTTTCTGTGAGTTACTTAAAGGCAGGAGTTATGTTTTATTCATGATTATTTTTAGGACTTCTCATGGTGCTGAAGTTAGGATACAGTCACTACCTCAACAATTCAACAAAACATTTTTTTTTTTTTTTAATGCGGAACAACTCACCCTTCCTTATTGTGAACCATCTGGGATCTGAAGAAACAGGAAAGGGTAAAATAAATAGAAAAATTCAAGTGATGATGGGGAAGGGGAGTGAGTGATTGAATAAACTTGGTGCATGGAGAAAACAAGCAAAGGATGCCAAACATCCTCAGGCTGCTCCCATTTAGTAATAGAAAGAGTATTTGGAAAACAAGGAAGAAAGTGACATGTATTGAAGATCCCATGAATGTGTTCCTCCAGACAGGTATCCTCACTGCATTATTCATTTGATATTGTTAACACTATTTCACTTATGAGAAAACTAAGGTTCAGAGAAATGGCCAAAATATGGAACTACCAAGAGGCAGAAGTAGGTAGGCAGTTTATGTCTTTCTAAAATCTGTCAAAGGAGAAACAAAGATCACTACAACATGATTATATTTTTTAAATGAATGGACTTTAAGGTTTTTTTTTTTCAGCAGTTTTGTGTTCACAGAAAAATTGAACAGTTAGTAAGGAGAATTAAAAAAAAAAAACACCTCTCTCCCATTTTCCACTATTAATGACATCTCTTAAATTAGTGTGGTGCATTTGTTAAAACTGATGAATCAATATTGATATATTATTAAATTAAGAAAACATAGTTTACATTAGGGTTTACCCCTTGCATTGTACAAGTCTATAGATTTCAACAAATGTATAATGTCATGTGTCCACCATTACAGTATCTCACAGTAAAGTTCCATCACATAATAGTTTCATTATAACACCAATGCTTCACCTATTTATCCCTTCCCCTGGAAACCACTGATTTTTTATTTTTTTACTCTACAGTATTATCATTTTGAAAATATATAGTTGAAATCATTCAGTATGTAGCCTTTTCAGACTGACATCTTGTACTTAGTAATAACCTTTAAGTTTCCTCTATGTCTTTCTATGGCTTGATAGCTCCTCTCTTTTTTGTGCTTAATAACATTCCACCATATGGATATGCCACAGTTTTATTTATGCACCTATTGAGGGACATCTTTATTGCTTCCAGTTTGTGGTAATTATGAATAAAGCTAATTTTAGCCATTCTAATAGGTGTGAAGTGTTATCTCGTTTTTAATTTGTGATTCCCTAATATATAATGTTGAGTATATTTGCATGTGTATATTTTCTGTTTAACTTCTTTGCTGAAGTGTCTGTCCATACCTTTTGTTATTTATAACTGGATTGTGTGCTTATTGCTGAGTTTTAAGAGTTCACTACTTAGTTTGGATACAAATCCTTTATCAGGTATATGCTTTGGAAACAGTTTCTGCAAGTCAGCAACTGGTCTTTTCATTCTCTTAACAGTGTCTCACAGAGCAGAACATTTTAATTTCAGTGAGGTTCAGTTTGTCGATTTTTTTCTTCTATGGACCATGCTTTCAGTGTTGTTTCTAAAAACTACTCACCAAACCCAAGATCACCTAGATTATCTCTTATGCTATATCTAAAAGTTCTATAAATTTTTTGCACTTTACGTTGAGGTCTGTGATACAACCTGAGTTAATTCTTCTGAAAGGTATAAGGTCTTTGTTTATATTTAATTTTTGCATGTGTATTCCAGTTACTTCAGTACTATTTGTTGAAAAGGTTATCCTCTCTCCATAGAATTGCTTTTGCTCTTTTTTCAGAGATCATTTGACTGTATCTGTGGGTCTAGTTTGGGGATCTCTCTTCTGTTTCATTGATTTATTTGTCTATTCTTCCACTAATACCACATTATCTTGATTGCTGCAACTTTATAGTAGGTCTTAAAGTTGGTATTGCCAGTCTTCTAACATTGTTATTCTTCAGTATCATGTTGGCTATTAGTAGATTGTTGGCTTTTAAGTTACCAATCAGGAACACATATAATAAATAAATGCATTAAGTAATTCCCCAAGAAAAAATATGTTATTCTCATTCTCTTATGGTTTTATTAATCAAGAAGTATAAGTTTACACTCTAGATAATACAGAATAAGTCCATTAGTCTAGTTTTGATTTATGAATCAAGAAATTCTAATATCTATTTTCTGGAAAGCATTATAGTAACATGAGTAGCATTAACATGCCACTCAAATTTCCCTTTGAAAGAGGACTTGTAAGGGGAAGAGTAATTGAGTGAGAGCCTCCAGCTAACACACCTTTTGGATATACCTTTGCATTCTTTCAATGGTATACTGTTTTCAGGCCAGTCCCAGTGAGTGACTGAACACAGTAAATATACAAGAGCCAAAATATCCCTGCCTAACATGGAAATTTTCTAATGGGAATATGTACTGGGACTGCTCATCCATCTGGACAAGACTTTCTCAAAGCAGCCCTGCTGTCTGAGGGTCTTTCTACCACATTCTCCTTCCTTCTTTCTCCTCTTTCACAAGGGCAGACCTGCACTGCAGTTGCAAGTTTCTCCCCATGTAGTCCTGTTCCCATTCTTTACTATCTTTCAGAAGTATTTCTCTTAATAAATCTTTTATGTGTCCAATACCATTGAATTGTCTGCTTCTCAGAGGGCCCAAACTGATAGAATCTTCAATTAGATGGGGTAAGGTTGAATTAGACAGGGTTGCTCAAAGTTCGTGGAGCTTTGCAACTAAGCTTCTTGTCTCTCAAAATAGAGTGTATTAGTCAACTACAGATACATAACAGAGTCCAACTATAGAGCCAACCAGCTGAGTCTAACATAAACCAGGTGATCCCAGGGTATTCTAATAATAAATAGTTATTTTAAACCACTGGGTTTAAGTTAGTTATTCATGTAGCAAAACTAACTGATCCAGTGTTTCTCACCAATCTATTATTATCAGTCACAAAGTAATAGACTCAAACACTTATAATGCAAATGGGAAATTTTATAAATGAAAAAATATAATAAATATAGCTTTATGGTATTTTATGGTATTTTCTCGAAGTTACCAAAATCAAGAGAAGCTTTAGCACAGAAAAAACAAGCCTACTAGAAGAAAGCGAAATGAGGATCTAGCTAGAATACAAAGGTGTAAGCAAAAATACAAGAGCAATACAACAGGGAAGATATAGCACATTAGAGGAAGATTTCTAAGAAGTCAGAATTCAACAGTTATGTGTTTGGAAACACAACCTATTCCATGCTCAGCACCTGACAAGATAAGATATATTAGGTTGCTACTACAGAAAGTAAATAGAATCTCTCTTTAATAGAAATTCTAAGGAGCTCTGATAGGCAAGGGCCAGCATTAGAAAAACAGGAGTAAATACATTGTACATACAACGTCAGCCACCAACAAGATGTTAATGAGGGAGAAAGGTACAAATTTTTCTATTCCTTTTCATTAAAGGCAGTTCTCTCTCTCTATCTCTCTCTCTCTCTCTGCTCCCCCTTTCCCTCCCTACTCCCCCCCATATTAGGAGAAAATTGCCTTATGTGAAGAAAATATAAAAGAGAATGTGACTCAACTTGATATATTCACTATGATCTTACTCACTGTAAATTCTGAGTACTCTGTTATGAGTATCTGTGTACCAGGATGTATATATGTAGAAAAATACACATGAGCTCTTCAAAATATTATTGTGGTTACTGTGAATTTGGAAGAAAATATCACACAAGTGAATTGTCAGAGCTTGAAATTTGTGATGCAAAGATGTCTACAACATAGGCCCTAGTGAAGAAAACTCTTATGCAGGGATCAATAATCACAAGAAAATGAGATGGGTGAAATTATAGAGACATGCATAGAATGCAACAGAGAGAAAAAGGACACTTGTCCATAGAAAATAGTAAGGAAGGTGAGTAGAGATGGCAAACTTGAAAAGAGGAGTTAACATTACTTTTGCTAGTCATTAAATTATGAGACAGAAGTGTTGAGAGATTAAGTCTGAAAAGAAAAGGAGGGACCATTCTTTGGAGACCATGCATGCCATGCTAAGGAATATACATTTTACTATATTGTAGGTTACCAGGGACCAGTGTAAGATACAAGTGTTTATGCTGTGGAGGGGGCTCTTGAGGAGGTTGGAGGTTTTTGTGTTTGAAAAGTTTTAATTTGAGATATATTACTTAGATTATAATATGGAAAGCAGATAAAAAAGGATTTAAATATTTCCTATTTAAAGATGCTTTGGGAACTAGCAGAGTTAAGATAAAATACTGTTTTCAAGGATTGGAGCTGCAAAATATATTTAATTTGTGTTTTGAGAAAATTTCATAGCACAGAACTAATATGCTGAAAAAAACTATATATGAAACAGAGTTGTGCTTCATATTTGTTGTGTTTGGAGAGGCATATGAACATTCTGGAAATTTTACTCTAGAGACTAATTAAAAAGATAGCTGAAGATAAGTTGCCAGGGAATATACTGCTCTTTAACTGACAAGACTTACCACAGCTACAACTTAATGAAAGAGAGGGAAATAAAAGGGAGACACTATACCATATAAAGCAAATTTTTCTAAAAATGAAGGATTTACTTTAACAATTATCCATTGTTAAATTAATTTCTTTAAGGTAATCATTTGATAAAAAGGGGAAGTTAAGTTTCTAAACCACGATAAAATATTTTGGAAATACTAATCAATGTCAGATGTAAATTTAAATTTTTGCAGAAATCTACTTTTTCCCACTTTTGTTTTTTTCATTGCATAATCATACCTAACAAAGTTTACCATTTTAATTTCTTTTTATTGAGTTGGAATCTAGATCTAAATTATCTAACTTTGAGGTTTTTTTAAATTTTGAGTTATTTTTAAGGATACAAAACAGGTCTATGAAGTTTCAAAATACAGCTTCTTAAGTTGATGATCAGCTTTATAGATGGTATCCTTTTCAGTATATATGTTTTGCACTGTTAATTCAATGACTTTTACAGATAGCTCTCACTTTAATGGACAGGGATCTAATTCCTTAGTCTGTGAATACATTTTTTTTCACGTAATTGCTCTCTTTATTGTATATTTACCTCAAGAAATAAAGTGACTTGGACTGAAAATGAAAAAGTTAAAAAGTGGAAACTTAACCTTTATATGAGTTGCAAATACCCACTCTCCTTACAACCTGTAAAGTTTTATTTTTAGTTTATTTGAAAATCTGTAAAAGCTCAATGATCAATAAATACAAAAGGAAAATGTTTATAACCTAACACAAAGACTTGCATATGCATCTAGGCATGCTTATCTTTTAAAAAATTTGGTTTGGGGAGATTATTAATGGCAAGATTTAAATTCTATTTGGAATTTTATACTACTTTTATGTTAGAATATTATTCTAAAGAAATGACTCTCATAGTAATTGAATCTTTTTATATCAGCGTATGCTGTGATAAAAATTTGGTATTCCTTTCTGAACAATGCAGTTTGTAATTAATGTTTCTTGGTGCCCAAATATAAAAACTAAAATCATCAAAAGTAAAACAATTCATTTCATATATTTATAATTTTTTCTCTTTTTTGTGTTTAGGAAGATGGGGAAAATTAGAAAATGCTATGAAGTGCTAAATAGTGTCTGGAACATACTAAGTGGTCAAAATGATAGTTATTAGTATTATTAATAGTATATTTGAATATACTATTTGTATATTATACAAATATAATAGATATTTGAATTGATTTATCATTCCTTCCTTTTTTATATGTCTAATATATGTTTGTGACTTAAACTCTGTGACAGATCTGGATATATGCCATTCATATTCTTCATCAGATAGGAATTTACTGCCTAGCTCCAAGGATTGTGGTTATTTGACACCCTCCAGCTAATTAGCTTCAACAACATCCATGTTAACTTGTAACCAAAGTTATGATCTCCTAGGGCAGTAATGGAGAGGTGGTGGTCCAAGGGTCTATACAGCCTCCCAGTGAGGATCTCCTTATTGAATAATCTATGTCTGGAGCTCCCAATTGGCCTGTTAGAAATTCTGTCATGTCAGAATTGTGGGGGAAGAAAAACAATTTTCTTTCTAGCCTTGTAGGTTATTGGCTGAGACCACCCCCCCCCATAATAAAAGATTAATAAGAGAAAAACAAGTGGAAGTTTAAAAACATGCGTTTTTGCATCCTGTATACATGGAAGAGACCCAGGAAAACTGAGTAACTCCCCAAAATGACCCATGTTACCACCTTAAATAACAAAAGACAAAGGACTCTGGGGTAAAGAAGGGAGACCAGTGATGGGAGATTATCAGGAAAAGCACACTAATCAAGGGTAAGGTTATCGTGCAGATTTAAGCCATTGCCTTCTGCACTGATAAGAGTTTCTAGATTTAGAGTCAGCCTCCCCTTCTTGGTACAGAGAAGGAGATACCCTTACAATTGAAGATTTCCCTTATAAATGTAAATATTCCTTACAAAAGAGTAACTTTGACTTGGTTTTCAGAGCTTCTCCCATGTATGCTGTCTTAAAAATAACCAGCTTAAAATAATCCTTAAGCCAAAGAGGCATATTTTGGGGTGACAAATTCTACTTCCCTTCACAATCATGTTCTGACAGCTCCTTGTGTCTAATCCTACTTCCTCCCTTTTCCTACTCCATCTGTTACTCTACAATAAATGTTTTTACTCTTAACTCCATCCTAGCATCTACTTCCCAGAGAGCTCCACCTGAAACTAACATCAAATTTCTCTTTGTATATATCTGAAAAAAAGTGCCATGTGAAGTTTGAAATAGTTGGTCTGTTGAAGCATATTTTTAAAATAGAGAATGGAGAATGAACATGTCAAATATTTATTTCTGGGACCAGTAAAACTACCAAGATATAATTTGGAAATTATAAAATATTATAAATATATATTTATATTTGTATATATAAAGTATATAATTTTAACATATATAATATAAAATATTATAAATTATAAAAACATGGTTCTTACATATTATGGGCTTCATTATGTCCTGCCAAATTTATATGTTAAAGCCCTAAGCTCCAGTACCTCAGTATGTGACTGTATTTGGAGAAGGGCCTCCAAAGAATGATTAAGGTAAAATGCAGCCATTTGGTGGCCCCAATCCAATTTGACTGGTGTCCTTAAAAGAAGAGGACATTTGGACACACAGAGAGATACCAGTGATACCAAAGTTGCTTAAATAGAACGTTAGATACCCACTCCTCCCAAACATCTTTCTTATTTTCCAAAATAATATTAATCTGCACCAAAATTTAACTCAATGCAAGATACAAGAACCAAACCAAACCATAAAAAAGGTATTATCCTTCATTTGTCCTCATTCCTTACTTCTTGCCTCCCACATTTATCACCAGGTCTTATGAATTTTATCTCCAAAATGTATTTCAAATCCATCCACTTATCTCCATCTTCACTGAAAACTCCCTTGTTCTGGATGCCATTGTCTAATACTTGGAATACTAAAATAATATTCCTGTTTCTACACTTGCTCACACTCCATTAATTCTCTCATATAGTGATGTTTGAAATAAATATTGGATATGCCATTCCCTTAATCAAACATTGAATGGCTTCTCATTTAACTCAAAATGAAGTATAAAATATTTCATAATTTACCTGGTTCCAGCATACATCTCCCAAAACATTTCTTGTTCAATATGCTTCAAGCACATTACTCACATTTATTCCCAAACAGGGCAAGTCCTTTTCCATATCAATATTTTTATATTTACTGTTCCCTCTGTTTGAAATATACAGCTTGCCCAGCACTATGCATGTGTTGCTCCTTCTAAGCCAAACATCAGATCACAACAACCTCTTCAGATAAGACTACCCTGACTACCTTATTTATCTGCACATGCATGCAATATCTATAAAAAACATACAGTGTCCTGCCGCCTTTTCACTTACTACAACATATATTTTTTTTTAATTTTTTGATGGTTTTTATGCTTGAGTGGATATTACAAAATTTTTGCCAAACATATCTTCTACCTTCCAAGCCTTCTTCATGATCTGAAATTAATATACCAGCCTGGTATTAACATCTCAAGAGAACTTAAAATGAAAGGAAACACAAGCAACAACTATTCTTAAGCCTTTTTGAAATCCTTGAAACAAAGTCTGCATAAGGGCCTTTGAGAGTTCTGCTGGACTTGGTATTACAGCTTAGCATTTACCCTATATATTGATAAGATCCTTGAAGATGAGGAGCTGCTTTTTACCACAGGAATTCACAGGGGAAAAACAAAGATTACTGAATTTTCCATAGATCATCTGTCTGAAAGAAAGATGTAATTTATTTACAAACTAAGTTTTATATGCTGAAGTGGAATCCTACTGATTGTTCAGAGGATGTCTTCAAAGTGAACCTTGTCAAGTTTAGCCTCAATACAGTAAATTCAGTGCCAAACAATGTTGCCATGACTCAGCTTCTACCTCATCTGTGGGGAAAGTAGAGAACTCAGTGAAAAAACCCACAGTAGTTGGAGGGAGTCAGAGGAGAGAAGTTCTTCGCAGGGACATTGAGAACTCTGTCAATGTCAAGATAATTGTTTGAAGTGTACTAAACAGGAGTATGAATCAAGTGAGTGCTACACCAGCTAGTTCTGTACTCACCAAAGGTGCCAGGCAAATAATTGTGTTGTTTTTGTTGTTATTGTTTTACCTCACGTGTCTACTTCACAATTCTGAGGACCATGCATACTTTTGGCTTTGGGGAATTGGGTTGAACACAAGATTAATGTGGGTCCAGGAAAATGCTGAATGTGTTTTGTGAGTTTAAGGGAAAATTTAGAGACGATAATGAGAAATGATCCTTCTTCTAAAAATTCAAAAAGCTTAAATTATTATTTTTATCCCTAAAGCTGTTCTTAAACAGAAAGCCTCCAATAGGATTTTCTTGAATATACCAGTGAACATGTGAAGTTGAAAAGATGTCATGAAACCAGTATGGAACATGCAGATAGTGTTCATGCATACAGCCTAACAGAAAAAAGCACCACTTGTTTTTCATCCTGTATGTTGGTATTTGTCAGAGTCACAGAATTCCCCTGAACCTTTGATGAAAAGTAAGAAATAATGTGTTAATGTCAACAGTCTCACCCAAGTGGAGGTAACCTTATCAGCTCAGAGGACAATGAGGAGGTAGCATCCCTCCACACACAACCTTTAGTTCTAAAGCAGCATTGTTTGAGCCATTAAACATGTTCAGTAGGCCTCATTGCTAGATAATGCTGCTACAAAAGAAGAAGAAAGTATTCAGGAGAATGGGAAGGCCTCATATAGTCAGAAAAGAAGGAAATTCTTATAATATTTTGTGTTAAATAATATGAGCTGAAGGAAGCTGGACAAGCATGTGTGACATGCTATGTAATATATAAAGGGCAGCAGTAGGGAGCTGGATCTGTTTGACAAGAGAGCCAATATTTCCAAACACGATTTCATATGTTGTTTTGCTTGGACTTTTTGAAACTAAATCAAAGACCAATTACTTAATTTAGTTCCAAATGTCCAGGCTTATACTCTGACAAGTCTTATGATTGCCATATAAGTAGGATTTCATAATTTCAGAAGTTGAGCTTCATATCTTGCCATGCAAGTATTATAGGGGAAAATACTGTTATGTCTGACAACCACCCTTTCTCTTTGTAACACTTTGTTTAAATTGTCACATTGATCTGAATAAAAAAGGTTTCCTACTTTTCTGAGTATTCATAATTACATGTATTGGGCTATTGTTTCAGTGAACAATAAATTGCGGTTTTGCTAAGTTCTTGACTTTTCCTTCTTTACGGCAGTTAGGCTACCTTGAAAATGCAGTGAGGATATAATCTTTGTTCTGTTTCATTTGCTAAGAAAGATCTGGTGGAAGGTAAAAAGTAAATATTACATTCTTGAAGTAGAGCAGCATAAGCTGTCCCAAAATGTGCCACTTGGGCATGGGGATTGTTTTGAGCTGAAGGCAATTAAGACCCAGCAGACTCAGGAAAAGCCTTTTGCCTCTCCCTTAGCTGCCTATAAGAAGGTAGATAGAGGGCTTGTACTTCTACAAGAGCTACTACCAGAGATAATTTTTTATCTGAAAGACTTGCCTATATATCATGGCAAGCATTTGATTAACAAACATCTGTAAGTTGCCCTTCTCCCCTTTAAAGTCCCAGGTCCCTATCCTGCTCCTTAACTCAGGCTGACATATAAACCTCAATTACCTGTCTGCCTTTGGGGTTCATGTCTTTCATGCACATACATGACATTGGCTTTTCTCCTGTTAATCTCTCTTATGTCAATTTAATTATCCAACCAAAGAACCCAGAATGGAAGAAGGGAAGTTTTCCCACTCCTACATTCTCTCCTTAATGAGAACATGTATCTGTCTTAGAAAACTGTAGATAAAAGTTATTATATTAAGATACCATATTATTCATTTATTGATATCTCTGTATATATTGATTTTGGTTCCTGATACTAAGGTGTGGAAAGGTCTGAAAAAGATTTTAGTTTTATGGTT
>NC_081575.1:95099593-95125105 GCF_022355385.1 Mustela nigripes
ATGTGTGTGTGTGTGTGTGTGTGTGTGTGCATGTGAGCATTGGTTCATGCATCTACCTCAATGATTTGTATTTTTACAAATACATGTGTGTGTGTGTGTGTGTGTGTGTGTGCATGTGAGCATTGGTTCATGCATCTACCTCAATGATTTGTATTTTTACTCTGTCCTTTTCAATATTTTGAGTGTAAAATACATGAAAAATTTTAATGATATGGGCTCTGGTTCACTGCCACCACCAAGCAATTACCACTATTTCCAAAAACCCTTAAAGCCACTTACTACATATGATGTCTCATCCAGTTACCTTTGTTATCTGCAGCATTATTTGGGAAGGGGCTTTTCAGGAACACTGTTCCAAAGTCTCTTCTGAGAACTTGGTAAGCCAAATCACATTCTAAGGTATCACTTTCAGTAGTTAGTTGTCAGTATTAAAAAATACTCTATACCAATACAATATAAAGTTTAGATATGTTTTAAAATGTCATTTATTCATATGCCATATTTTCATCGGGCTCTTTTCTCCATGCAGTGAATTATTTTCCTCTTAAGCCTTTAGGCTTCGGTTTGAGGCAAGCTCATTTCGTAGACCATATGCCCTAAAATCATTGGAAGAAGAGTGAGTGGAAGGAGAAACATTCAACTTGGGATTTATGAATATAAATATTAATACCTCATATATTCTCCATTTATCTTGGGTCTGAAGTGGGAGAAACTGTTTCTATAGAAACAAAGCTTTCAAAGAGCCTCTTTGTCACTTCCTCCCTGCTAAATCAAGTCAAAATGTCATGAGAGATCACTCTGTGACCTCATAAAAATTAACATCAAGAACATGCAATGCAGGAAGAAAGTGAAATATTTTAAAACATCAAATAATTTATACATTTGTAATTCTTTTTTTTAGGATTTTATTTATTTATTTTTGCATGTGTGTGCACGCAGAGGGGAGAGAGAGCTTGAGAGAGAGCATGCACACATGTGGGGGGAGGTGCAGAGGAAGAACGAGAGAAGCATATTTCCCACTGAGCAAGGAGCCTGATGTGGGACTTGATCCCAGGGCTCTGGGATCATGACCTGAGCTGAAGGCAGACACTTAACCAACTGAGTCACCCAGGCACCCCAATACACATTTGTAATTCTTATTAACCAATAATATATTGAGTTTTTTTTAATGTCAATACTTACTTTAAAATACTTTAAAAACTCATCTGCTTCAAATAATTTAGTTGATTATCAGTAGAGTAAGACTGAAGATGGACATGCATTCCAATATTTTAACAAAAAGTGTTATAGTAATCAGCCTCCTGAAAATTGAGATAAAAATATTCTTTATATATAATGGGGCATTATTTAAGTACTGATGTCAATATATGCCTGATGACTTGGAAAAAAAACAAAGTAGAGAGAAGAGAGGGTGATGATTTATAAAATGTTGGAAAGATTGATTTTATATGTAGAATTTCCTATTCTTTGTAGCTTCAGGTGTGGGAATGAGAATTTTTTGTGTCAAGAAAGTAAGGCACCTGGAGGCTACAATCTTATTTGTAGGCACCAATATTTTCTCAAACCTATAGGTGTCCTTGAATTCTAGTACTTTTATCTTGTCATTTGGTTAAACAGTTTCATAGTCCACTCATAACATTGGGATATTTTTCCTCTCTTGCAAATCTGTTATAAACTGACTTTAGACCAGCCACTCAGACACTCTGGGGCCAAACCTGATTATTAAGGTGTTGCCCTTGTCCTAGATTCTTTTTAAATGTCATCCCAGATCTAACATTCTAGAATACCACCATAAGATCCAGAGATCTTATCTTGATAAAAGAATAGAAGACAAAGGAGGGAGGGAGAGAAGGGATTTCCGTTTGTTGCGCCAGGCAATGCTTTGCTTTGTCCTTTAATTTGACTCTTTGCCACCATAAGAGCCTAGGGCTGGCTGCCCCAAGATGGGCCACTGTGGCATGAACATTATTTTTGAGTTAAAAGCAATCAAAACCCAACAGATTAAGGAAAAGCTCTTTACCTCCCTCTCAACTGCCTCCTTGTATCAGGAAGAGAGCTATTAACAGAGTTAAAAAAGAGGATCCCTGTTACCCAAGTGGCTTATCTGTTCAATAGGGCAATCTTTGTTCTACAAACATCTCCTTTCACTTTCCTGCTAATGGCTTCCCTCCCCTTTGTGTTCTCAGTCCCCTACTTCTCTCCTTAGCACATATAATCTTTATGTTGCTTCATTATATTTGGAATTTTCATGTCTGTGTGGATTCCCCATATTTACTTCTATTAAATTTGATTTTCTCCTATTAATCTCTCTCATGTCAATTTGATTCTAAACCCCACTAGAAGAACCTCAAAGGGCAGAGAAAGGTCTTCTTCCCTGACACCACCCATAGATAATGAATATCCTCATGTAAATTTCTAAGGAGACTTTTGCTGGTAAAAGAGAGCACTAATAATAATCACAAAAAGATTAACATTAGCAAAGGATCACATTTCTGTAGCACTTAATCTCTCAGGCACTGTGTTAAGGATTTTATATGCATTAAAGCTCTTAATCCTCATTAAATTCCTATGTGACAAACATTATTATTCCCAGTTTATAGAAGAAGTAATTTAGGTTTATTCCTGAACAGTAGCATAGATTACAAGATGATGCCTAAAGAGGTCCAATGTTTCAGAAAATAGGAGTTAAAGGGACTCTCAAAAATATTACATTTAACCATATTTTTATAATAAAAATCTTTCTAAGTAAAAGTTCTTTTAAGGCTTCAGCTTCAAAAATAATTATGTTTTATTGGTCATAATCCACCCCCCAAACATTCTTTTTTGCCTCCTGATATACCTTGTATACTCAGGAAGCCTTATAACTTTGTCCTATTGTGCTGAATCCAATTTTTTTTAATTTTCAGCATAACAGTATTCAGTATTTTTGCACCACACCCAGTGCTCCATGCAATCTGTGCTATTCTTTTTAGAGATTTTTCTATGCAAACTATATTTCTCTTTAAATTTTCTAACCAGTTTTTTGTTGTTGTTGTTGTTGTTCAATCTTATTGTATGTTATACTTTCAATCTCCCTAGTTTTATTTTTGAAAGTCTCAGCAAAATACTTATATAACCTCTGCTCCAGGCCTTTTCACAAATTGTCAGGCTGCTAAAGGACCCATTTTTCAAATCTCCCTCTTGCTATCTCAGTAAAATTGCTTCAATTCCCATTCAATACTCTGTGTAAGCCCCAGCCTTTCCTAAATATTTCTGAAATTCCAAAGAAGCTTCTATTTTCATGATGACTTCTAGTTTCTAACTTTGGCTTCTCACTTTCCAGTTTGTCTTACCACCCCTCCATGCTTGACCACTCAGACACATTTTGTGAGAGTTGGAGACTAGTTATAAGGATACCATTTAGATGGGGTCTTACATCATAGAACCTCAAAACAACTGAATATAACAGATCTGTTTTATTAATTATAATGTGGCTATACTACTTCTGGGGAAATATCACTGGCTATCTATGCCACTTAGACTTACAATAGGCTCCCAGGTTTTCAGGTTGCTACCCAACATTGGTTTCGTTCAAAGTAACTAACTTCTGATGGCATCTGGAGATTTTCAGCTTCAACATGGAGAGTGGGTTTATCAAGTTACATCTGTAGTGATGACTAAGGAAAAAACAGGATTTGCACTTTTTAACAATATTGGGAACCCCAGTGGGATTCTTAACCATTTCAAGGAAGTTGAGAAGTGAATAGAAGAGAGAGAGAAACAGAAATTCTTTCTAATATGGGATTTTGAGGGCTGCAATGTTATATGTATGATGATGGGGGAGTTTGTTATCTATACCCTAACTTTAAACTTGGCACGTAAAAAAGAGCAAGCACAAATAAAATGACATACATTTTGACAAAACATCAAATTGGACACTTATAATTTGTAAAATTTGTTGTATGTAAGTTAAACTTTGAAAGATGAGTTTTAAAGTGACATGCAAAAAAAAATTGTATTACCTCAAAGCTAAACATATTAGTCATATTGAATCCAGTGAAAACAGAGCCAATAGGATTTAAGGAATTTGCTCATGTGACTATGGAAGCTGAGAAACCATGTAGTCCACTGTAGGCAGGCTGGATACCCAAGGAAGCTGATAATGTTCAGCCTTAGTCAAAAGGCCTGAAAACAAGGCAAACCAATGGTATAAATTCCTAGTAGGGGCCAGGGGAAGTTGGGGATAAGAGATGAAATGCTCTAGCTCAATGAGGCAGAAAAAAATGGGAAGAATTCCTCTTCTGGCCTTTTGTTCTATTCAGACTCTCTAGGGATTGGATGATGCCCAACCACATTAGAGATGGCAATTTACAGAGCCCACTAAGTCATATACTAATCTAATCCCAAAATGCCCTCAGATGCACCCAGAAATAATATTTAATCTGAATATTACGTGACAAGTGAAGATGACAAATAAAATTACCCATTAGAAGTCCACTCCTTGTCAATTTAGCACCCATATTCATCTCCTTAAGCTATACCTAATCTCCAAACAAAGACAAAAACAAGGTCACAGTTCTACCTAACATGGTACAATTCTCCTGTATAGAACTGAAAAAAAACTTAGGAATAAGTTTTCCTACTCCTTAGGAGGAGGTAAAGTCCTTGAGGGATGTTTACTCTTCTTAAATACTATTATGAAAAACTAACAATATTTAAATGTTATGATATAAAAATCAATAGATCTTAAGTTACATAATAAGGGATTAAGAGAAAAAAATAAAAAAGCAAAAAGAATACAAAAACACCCAAATGTATTTATAACAAAGTAAGTAGGAAATACTCGTAATAATTATAGTTCTGTCTGTAACTGGTCACGTGGTTTTTGTAACTAAATTTTGTAACTAATTTCTTCCAATTCTCATTTTCTATTCCCTTGCCCCATGGCCTGTCAAGTTGACACATAAAATTAACCATCATACCAAAACTGGAAAAGAATGCTTCCAAACCCAACTTGAATTATTTCATTGATTGAGAATAACAAGTAGTAATTTCAGAGACCTAAGAGAAATCATAGGGGTGCTATATAGGAGAGAAGGAAGAAGATCAATAAACTAAATTCTTTGTGTCTATAAGTCTTACAGGCAAAGTGGTTTGCTTAAATGACAATAAATTTTTTGCTTGGGTAAAAGTAATGTCTGTTCATTTCAGAATGCTCCAAAAACTATAAAAAAAAACCTTTAAAAATCACCATAAGCCATCATTTCTGAGTGAATTCATATTAATATTTTAAGAATTTTTTCAACTAATTTTGTATGGTTTGTCTTAAATTTATTATTATTTTTTCTAATATACTCATCTCAAGTAATATAAATATTTTTAAATGCAATTTGTATGTCTGTAAATATATTGGCCATTCCTTTATTTTGGTCACTTGTATCTGCAGTTTAAAAAAAATTATTACAAGTTATGATGCTATCAACATCATAATATATACATTTTGCCTATGTAGCTCTTTATCTCTTTAGGTCTAGACTTTGATTTCATGCATCAATGGCTGAGAATGTTTTCTAAGGTACAGACTGTAGATTTCCAGGAAAGTTCACATTGTAAACTCTCTGCTGCAGAGTGCACAAATGTCTAAATTATCATAGATTCAATAGTAATGACTATTAAATATTTTGTTTTTATTTTAGTAATCTGATAGCTTAAAATGATCAAAACTATTTTCCCTTTATAATTTTCAAGTTTTTAACTAGTTAGGAATTTAAAACATGTTCACGTGTAATGATGTATACATCAGAATCTTAGAGCTTTAGTCGTTATTTTGTCCAGCCTCTAATATAACCATATATGCAGTTCAAAACTGAAAACAAATGTGTGGATCTCATTACTTCCTTTCATATGATAATTAAATGAAATAATTAGATCTGGAGTTCTATCCAATTAGGAAAACTCTACCACTAATGAAAACATACTTAGTTAGAAGGAACTTTCCCAAAATGGAAGATTAGTATCAATTATACAGAATATCTCAATGCAATGCCTGCCTATGACTTTCCATGTGCAGTTTCAATGTCTCTTAAAAAAAGGATATTAAGGGGCGCCTGGGTGGCTCAGTGGGTCAAGCCGCTGCCTTCGGCTCGGGTCATGATATCAGGGTCCTGGGATCAAGTCCCACATCGGGCTCTCTGCTTGGCAGGGAGCCTGCTTCCTCCTCTCTCTCTCTGCCTGCCTCTCTGCCTACTTGTAATCTCTCTCTGTCAAATAAATAAATAAAATCTTTAAAAAAATAGGATATTAAAATAGTTACATTTAAAAATTGCATCAAGGTGAATATAAAACAAAATCTTGTTACTTGGTTTTAAGAGAGACTGCTAAAAGGGAATTAAGAATTTCAGTGTTAAATAAGTTTATGTGGAAAATAAGTTGTCATCTTTCCTGCTATTTCACAAACAATATTGTTAAGTGTAAAGGGAGGTTTCAATCTTCTAATATTGAAGAAAACGTATAGATACATTGCAATCAGGTTGTCACAGATTTAAATCCTGCTGCTTACTGCTCACATGACTTCAATTTCTGTGAATCTTGTTTTATCTTGCAATAAAATAGGGATAATATTATTTCCTGGGCTGCTGTTAGAATTTAAAGGGATAACGTATATAAATATCAGTGTCTGGCTTATAATAACTGCTGAATAAATGTTAGATCCCCTTTCTACCTCTCTTCCACTGTTCAGAAAGACCAATTTTATTTTTCAGATGTAATGCAAACAATTTAGTATTCCAAGATTTTCTACCTGGTTGCTCTCTTTGCCCTGCAGATGTATAAAACTACACTATGATAATCTTGAAAAAGTACTGGATTGTCTCCTGGATCCTTCGACATGCTTTTTTTTTTTCTTTTTTATTCTGCCTAGAGTGATGGTCTATTAATCCAGATTTATCAAGAAACCCTCTCAAATTAACAATACTCTGGATTAGTTGTATCTGTATTTTAAGTTTTTTCAACACCTCTCTCTGAGTTTTATCATCATGAAGTGCTGTCTTTTAATCCAAGATTTTCTTCTCCTGGATTATAACTCTTTTAGGGCAGTATTCAATTTAACAAGCATTTCTATTGAGGACATTTTCCTTGTTATTCAGTAAGCTCTCTGCTTTAGGAGACAGAAAAGCAAATTAATTCAAGTTAGAAGGTCAGATAATCAAAAGTTTAGTTATAAAGTTAATATAAATAATATGAGTTAAAAAAGAAATATGAACATTCAAAAAAAGAAAAATTATACTGATACTTTGTGTTTTCATTTGACTTAAGTCAAGATATTAAAAGGTCTATTCTCAGCTGGAACAAGTCCTCAATCAGTGATGCAGCATAAAACAGCTAACTGAAATCCTTTTACATCTTTTCTTAACTTGGGTTTCTTCTTACATTTTTTTTCCAAAAAAAAAAAAAAAAAAAAAAAAGAAAGTGACTGTTTAGACTGACTCAAAATCATATTGCTTTACACCCTGAGTCATTGTTGCTGAAACAGACAAAGAAATGGTAGGCTGTGATTTTTTTTAAAGGGAAAAAGTAGAACCTTCCCTTGATGATGAATGAATATTATAGTTATTTTACAATGCTTGAAGTCTTATGAGAACAATGGGTGAGCACTGGGAATTTGAGAATCACTTGACAATCAATGTTTCAGGCACCCTGTTACTTATGAAAAAGTAACTGCCATTACCACTGTAATTTAGCAAAGATTGTGAAAGGAAAGTCTGAGTATAAAAATAAACCTAAAGGATTACTGTTTGGTCTTGCACATAGAGCATCTAGTTAAAGTGACACAGAAACAGGAGTAGTTAGTTCGTTTTGTCTACTTTTTGGAATTACAGGGTATCCCAATAAACAAGGGTGAGAGGTGAAACCATATTTCAAATCTAGGACGATGTAGGCTATAGGATAAGCTAAATTTCATTTGTTGAAAAAAGAAATAAATCATTTTCTAAAGAGATGTATCATTCCAGAACATTCCAAAATCATAGGACTATTTAAGTATCTTTAGTAGAAACTCAGTTCTTTTTTATTTTAAAATAAATCCACTCCAGGGTGCCTGGGTGGCTCAGTGGGTTAAGCCGCTGCCTTCGGCTCGGGTCATGATCTCAGGGTCCTGGGATCGAGTCCCGTGTCGGGCTCTCTTCTCAGCAGGGAGCCTGCTTCCTCCTCTTTCTCTCTCTGCCTGCCTCTCTTCCTACTTGTGATCTCTCTCTGTCAGATAAATAAATAAAAAAAATTTAAAAAAATAAATTCACTCCAATGAAAGTCTTCTACAGAAAATGTTTGTAAAGAGAATGTATTAGCTTTCTCTTGCTGCCACAAACTTATAGACTAAAAACAACACAATTTATAGCCTTACAGTTCTGTAGCCCCTAAGTCTCACACAGGTCTCTTCAGGCTGAAATCTATGTCAATGGGGCTGCATTCCTTACTGGTGGCTCTAAGGGGGCATCAATTTTCCTGTTTGTTCAGGTTGTTGGCAGAATTCAATTCCATGCAACTGTTAGAACTGAGACCCTCTTGTCCTTGTTCATTTTCAGATAAATGTAGTTCCAAAATTCTGGAGACTGCCCATATTCCTTGACACATGACCCTCTTCCTTCATTTTCAGCATAGTAATAATAGTAAAAGTCCATCACATTTCACATCTCTTCTTCCCCTGCTTTCATTGTCTCATTTCTCTGACCCAGTCTTCAAACTTCCTCTTCTAATTTTTTTATTGATTATTTTAATTAACATATAATGTATTATTTACCCCAGGGGTAAGGTCTGTGAATCATCAGGCTTACACACTGCACAGCACTCACCATATCACATACCCTCCCATATGGCCATAACCAAACCACCCTCTCCATACCCACCTCCCCCAGCAACCATCAGTATATTTTGTAAGATTAAGAGTCTCCTACTGTTTGTCTCCCTTCCCATCCCATCTTGTTTCATTTCTTCCTTCCCTACCACCCAAACCCCACACTCTGCCTCTCAAATTCCTCATATCAGTGAGATCATATGAAAATTGTCTTTCTCTGATGGACTTATTTCACTCAGCATAATACCCTCTAGTTCCATCCATGCCATTGCAAATGGCAAGATTTCATTTCTTTTGATGACTGCATAGTATTCCACTATATATATTCTCACTTCCTTATCCATTAATCTGTTGATGGACATCGGACATCTAGGTTCTTTCCATAGTTTGGCTATTGCGGACATTACTGCTATAAACATTTGGGTGCATGTGCCCTTCAGATCACTTCATTTGTATCTTTAGGGTAAATACCCAGTAGTGTGATTGCTGGGTAATAGGGTAGCTCTATTTTCAACTTTTTGAGGAAACTCCATTCTGTTTCCCAGAGTGGCTGCACCAGCTTGCATTCCCACCAACAATGTAGGAGGGTTCCCCTTTCTCCTCATCCTCACCAGCATCTGTCATTTCTTGACTTGTTTATTTGAGCCATTCTGACTGGTATGAGGTGGTATCTCATTGTGGTTTTAATTTGTACTTCCCTGATGCCAAGTGATGTGGAGAAATTTTTCATGTGTCTGTTGACCATCTGGGTGTCTTCTTTGCAGAAATGTCTGTTCATGTCTTCTGCCCATTTCTTGATTGGATTGTTTGTTCTTTCGGTGTTGAGATTGATAAGTTCCTTATAGATTTTGGATACTAGCCCTGATATATCATTTGCAAATATCTTCTCCCATTCTGTCACTTGTCTTATGGTTTTGTTGACTGTTTTCTCTGTTGTGCAAAAGCTTCGATCTTGATGAAGTCCCAATAGTTCAATTTTGCCCTTGCTTCCCTTGCCTTGGGCAATGTTCCTAGGAAGACATTGTTGCACAGAGGTCGAAGAGGTTGCTGCCTGTGTTCTCCTCAAGGATTTGGATGGATTCCTGTCTCACATTGAGGTCTATCATCAGTTCTGAGTCTATTGTTGTGAATGGTGTAAGGAAAGGGTCTAGTTTCATTTGTCTGCATGTGGCTGTCCAATATTCCCAACACCATTTGTTGAAGAGACTGTCATTTTTCCATTGGACATTCTTTCCTGCTTTGTCGAAGATTAGTTGACCATTTCTATTTCTGGGCTCTCTCTTCTGTTCCATTGATCTATGTGTCTGTTTTTGTGCCAGTACCATACTGTCTCGATGATGACAGTTTTGTAATAGAACTTGAAACCTAGAATTGTGATGCCACTAAATTTGCCTTTCTTTTTCAACATTCCTCTGTCTAATCGATATCTTTCCTGGTTCTCTGAGCATTTTAGGATTATTTGTTCTATTTCCTTGTAAAACATAATGGTATTTTGATAGGGATTGGATTAAATGTGTAGATTGCTTTAGATGGCATACACATTTTCACAAATATTATTTCTTCCAATCCATGAGCATGGAACGTTTTTCCATTTCTTTGTGACTTCCTCAGTTTCTTTCATGAGTACTTACAGTTTTCTGAGTACAGATTCTTTGTCTCTTTGTTTAGGTTTATTCCTAGGTATCTTATGAGTTTTGGGTGCAATTATAAATGGGATGGACTCCTTAATTTCTTTTTCTTCTGTCTTTTTGTTGGTGTATAGAAATGCAACTGACTTCTGTGCATTGATTTTATATCCTGATACTTTACTGAATTCCTGTATGAATTCTAGCAATTTTGGAGTGGAATCTTTTGGGTTTTCCACATAAAGTATCATATTGGTAAAGAGTGAGAGTTTGACTTCTTTGCCAATTTGGTTGCCTTTGATTTCTTTTCATTGTCTGATTGCTAAGGCTAGGACTTCTAGTATTATGTTGAATAGCAATGGTGATAGTGGACATCCCTGCCATGTTCCTGACCTTAGGAGAAAAGCTCTCAGTTTTTTTCCCCCATTGAGAATAATATTTGCTGTGAGTTTTTCATAGATGGCTTTGATGATGTTGAGGTATAGTACCCTCTTTCCCTACACTTTGAAGAGTTTTGATCAAGAAAGGATGATGTACTTTGTTGAAAGCTTTTTCAGCATCTATTAAGAGTATCATATGGTTCTTATTCTTTCTCTTATTAATGTACTGTATCATATTGATTGATTTGCAGATGTTGAACCAAACTTGCAGCCCAGGAATAAATCCCACTTAGTCGTGGTGAATAATCCTTTTAGTGTACTATTGGATCCTATTGGCTAGTATTTTGGTGAGAATTTTTGCATCTGTTTTCATCAAGGATATTGGTCTGTAATTCTCCTTTTTGGTGGGGTCTTTCTCTGGTTTGGGGATCAAGGTAATGCTGGCCTCATAAAATTAGTTTGGAAATTTTCATCCTATTTCAGAAGAGTTTCAGGAGAATAGGTATTAATTCTTCAAATGTTTGGTAGAATTCCCCTGTGAAGCTCTCTGGCCCTGGGCTCTTGCTTTGTGGGGGAGTGTTGATGACTGTTTCAATCTCCTTACTAGTTATAGGTCTGTTCAGGTTTTCTATTTCTTCCTGGTTCAGTTTTGGTAGTTTATATGTCTCTAGGAATGCATCCATTTCTTCCAGATTGTTAAATTTGCTGGTGTGTAGTTGCTCATAATATGTTCTTATGTTTCTTTGTTGTTGGTTGTCATCTCTATCATTCATGATTTTATTTATTTGGGTCCGTTCTCTTTTCTTTTTGATAAGTCTCACCTGGGCTTTATCAATCTTATTAATTCTTTCAAGGAACCAGCTCCTGGTTTCATTGATTTGTTCTACTGTTCCTTTGGTTTCTATTTCATTGATTTCTGCTATGATCTTTATGGTTTCTCTTCACCTTCTGGGTTTAGGCTTTCTTTGCCATTCTTTCTCCAGCTCCTTTAGGTGTAGGGTTAGGTTGTGTACTTGAGTCCATTCTTGTTTCTTGCAAAAGGCTTGTATTGCTATATACTTTCCTCTCAGGATTGCCTTTACTGTGTCCCACAGATTTTGAACAGTTGTGTTTTCATTATCATTTGTCTCTATGAATTTTTTCAACTCTTCTTTAATAATCTGGTTGACCCATTCATTCTTTTTTTTTAGATTATTTATTTATTTATTTGACAGACACAGAATACAAGTAAGCAGAGAGGCAGGCAGAGAAAGAGGAGGAAGCAGGCTCCCGGCTGAGCAGAGAGCCCGATGTGGGTCTTGCTCCCAAGATCTGGGATCATGACCTGAGCCGAAGGCAAGGGCTTTAACCCACTGAGCCACCCAGGTGCCCTGACCCATTCATCCTTTAATAGGATGCTCTTTAGCCTCCATGTATTTGGGTTCTTTCCTACTTTCCTCTTGTGATTGAGTTCTAGCTTCAGAGCATTGTGGTCTGACAATATGCAGGGAATGATCCCAATCTTTTGGTACTGGTTGAGACCTGATTTGTGACCCAGGATGTGATCTATTCTGGAGAATGTTCCATGTGCACTGGAGAAGAAGTGTATTCTGTTGTTTTGAGATGGAATGTTTTGAATATATCTGTGATGTCCATCTGGTCCATTTAAGGTCTTTATTTCCTTTATTTCCTTGTTGATCTTTTGCTTGGATGATCTGTCCATTTCAGTGAGGGGGGTGTTAAAGTCCCCTGCTATTATTGTATTATTGTTGATGTGTTTCTTTGATTTTGTTATTAATTGGTTTATATAGTTGGCTGCTCCCTTGTGAGGTGCATAGATATTTAAAATTGTTAAATCTGGTTGGACACACCCTTTGAATAGGATATAGTGTCCTTCCTCATCTCTTATTTTAATCTTTGGCTTAAAATCTAATTTGTCTTATATAAGGATTGCCAACCCAGCTTTCTTTTGATGTCCGGTAGCATCATAAATTGTTTTCTACCCCGTCTCCTGAAATCCAGAGGTGGCTTTGTGTATAAAATGAGTTTCTTGTAGACAGCGTATTGATTTTTTTAAAATCCATTCTGATACCCTGTGTCTTTTGATTGGGGCATTTAGCCCATTTTCATTCAGGGTAACTCTTGAGAGATATGAATTTAATGCCATTGTATTGCCTGTAAGGTGACTCTTACTGTATATTGTCTCTGTTCCTTTCTGATCTACTACTTTTAGGCTCTCTTTGCTTAGAGTACCTCATTCAATATTTCCTGTAGGGCTGGTTTGGTGTTTACAAATTCTTTGAGTTTTTGTTTGTCCTGGACACTTTTTATCTCTCCTTCTACTTTCAATAATAGCCTAGCTGGATATAGTTATCTCGGCTGCATATTTTTCTCATTTCATGCTCTGAATATATCATGCCAGTTCTTTCTGGCCTGCCAGGTCTCTGTGGATAAGTCTGCTGCCAATCTAATATTTCTACCATTGCATGTTATAGACTTCTTGTCCTGAGCTGCTTTCAGGACTTTTCTTTGTCACTAAGACTAATACCTTTTTTTATTAGATGATGGGATGTTGAGCTTTTCTTATTTATTTTGACAAGGTTCTCTGTGTCTCCTGGATTTTGATACCTGTTCCCTTTGCCATATTAGGGAAATTCCATACTATAGTTCACTCTAATATACCTTCTTCCCCCTTCTCTCTATATTCTTCTGGAATCCCAATTATTCTAATATTTTTTCATCTTATGGTATCACTTATCTCTTGAATTCTCCCCTCATGGTGCAGTACTTGCTTGTCTCTTTTGCCCAACTTCTTTATTCTCTGTCATTTGGTCTTCTATATCACTTATTTTCTCTTCTGTCTCATTTATCCTAGCAGTATGAGCCTCCATTTTTTTATTGTACCTCATTAATAGCTTTATTGATTTCAACTTATTTAGATTTTAGTTCTTTTATTTCTCCAGAAAGGGATTTTATTTCTCCAGATGGTTTCTCTAGTATCTTCCATGGCATTTTCAAGCCTGGCTAGCACATTGAGAGTCATCATTCTGAACTCTAGTTCTGACATATTAGCAATGTCCATATTGATTAGGTCCTTAGCCATTGGTACTGTCTCTTGTTCTTTTTTTTTTTTTTTTGTGGTGAGTTTTTCTGCCTTGTAATTTTATCTAGATAAGAATATATGAATGAGATAATAAAATCCTAAAAGGGCGGTAAAGGCCCCATAAAAGTATACACTAACCAAATCAGGAGAGATCCAAAACCAGGGGAGAAGAGAAGGAGGAAAAAATAAATAAAAATTATATATACAGTTGACCAGAACAGAGCCACCCACTTGATTTTGTGTGCATTTTGGTCTCTTAGAAGAAACTACCTCCTAAAATTTTAAAGAAAGACAACCATATATATATATATATATATACATATATATATATATATATATATATATATATATATATATATATATGCACACGCACACACAAATAAGGGTAAACATGATGAAGGGATGGAATATGACTGTAAAAATGAAAAAAATTTAAAAAATCTTAAAAAGTATTGATAAGATAAGTGGGTTGGAAAAAGAAAAAAAAAAAAAAAGGAGGGAATATGCTCAGGCTGGAGACCAGAACAAAGCCATATGCTTGATTAGGGTATATTTTGATCTGTTCTATGAAATTGTATCCCATATTGTTTTAAGAAAAAAACCCTATATGTATACAAAATATAGTGTTAAATACAATGAAGGGATAAAATTTGACTATAAGAATGAAGGTTTAAAGTGGCTCAGTGGGTTAAAGCCTCTGCCTTTGGCTCAGGTCATGATCCCAGGGTCCTGGGATTGAGCCCCGCATGGGGCTCTCTGCTCAGCCGGGAGCCTGCTTCCTCCTCTCTCTCTCTCTCTGCCTGCCTCTCTGCCTACTTGTGCTCTGTGTCTGTCAAATAAATAAATAAAATCTTTAAAAAAAAGATTTTTTTTAAAGAAAAGTATCATTAAGATAAACTAGTTAAAAAACGTTATGCGTCCTCAGAGAAAAGCAGTCAATCCCTCCCATCTCTCTGGTCTCTGGCCACACTCTGACCTCACCTAGGCTGTGACTGAGCATTTCTATCTCTAGTGCACGGCCCTGTCTGGAGTCTCCAAACCGAGCAGATTCTTGCTGCACTGCTCCTCCCAGAGGAGAAAGGTGAGTCTCCCTGGATCTGTCATTTGTTGCGTCCCTTTTCAAACAGCAGTAGCACAACTGACCTTGGGTCATGGTTTGTTAACCCCAATCTGAAAGCTCACTTCTCGGCCCTGTCTGTAGTTGACTTTCCCACTCCAATACTTGGCAGCTCTGCCACACTGAGAAATCCCCAATCTTTCTGTGACCCTGCGGAACCTGAGACCACACTGTCCCCATGAGGGCTCCACCCCTGCTTAGCCTCTGGAGTAATGTCCCTCAGTGGAGCGGTCTTCAAAAAGTTCTGATTTTGTGCTCCACTTCTTTGCCGCTTTTTGGGAGTTGGCCCTACCCCGGCGGTCTATCTTTCTGTCGCTTTGATGCACTTCTCCACAGGTCCTGCCTTTCAGAAAGTGGTTGATTTTCTGTTCCTAGAACTGCTGCTCTTCTTCTCTTGTATCTCCTGTTGAGTTTGTAGGTGTTCAGAATGGTTTGATACCCATCTAGCTGAACTCCTGGAATCTCATGTCATTTCAGTGTGCTACTCCTCTGCCATTTTCCACAATGGGAATCCAAACTTCCTCTTTTATTTTTAAGGACTCATGTGATTACATTGGGCCCATTTGATTAATCTAGAGTAATCTCCCCCTCTTGGGGTCCTTGAAGTCTTTAAAATATTTTTTGCCAATTAAGGCTACATATTTATATGTTCTGGGGTTAGGGTATGGACTTTTTTTTTTATTAGAGAGTGTTATTATGCCTGATTACCACAGGGAGATAAAAGGATGCCAGATGTTCTCCCTCTGCTTTTCTTAAATTGCTAAGTGGGAATTCAGAAGCTTTATTTATCACATGATTTGAGGAGATAAGTAAATGCTTAGAAAATGATCTACTTGTGTTGTTCAGGGTGGTTGAAATGCTATTGTTTTTTTATATGAAATCAGTTTATCTAGTGTTTACAATTACAGTTAGGTTAATGTGGGTGTTTGGCTGTGGGGGGAGGTTGGGGAGTGAGGGGAGAAAAAAGTTCCCAGCTCAGGATTTTACTTTCCTTTTGAAAAATTCTCCCTATTTATAAGTTGGAAAAAAATGCTTTTGATAAAAATAAGTAGTATGTGAGTGTTTGTTTATGTATGTACACAGAGTGGGTATGGAAGCCAACAGAATTTGACATTTTCAGGTTTAGATATAATATTATTTGCTTTGAGAAACTAGTTTTGTTTTAAAAGTTAAAATTAACTCTGAAGATAGGACACTAATAAGAGGAAAACTATATATCTTATTTTTTAAAGATTTTAAAAAAAATTTATTTGACAGAGATAGACATACACAGAGAGGGAACACAAGCCGGGGGAATAGGAGAGCTAGATGCAGGCTTCCTGCCAAGGAAGGGCAGGAATGGATACCTTGATGGGTATTTATATCATATTTTGTATACATATAGGTTTTTTTTTCCTAAAAAATTATGGGATACAATTTCATAGAACAAATCAAAATATACCCTAATCAATGGGCCTTGATACCAGGACCCTGAGGCCATGACCAGAGCTGAAGGCAGATGCTTAACGACTGAACCACCAAGGTACCTACAAATTACATATCTGACTATATTTGTCTCCCAGATACAGCTTAATTTACTTGACTAATATTCTATCTACATTTAAATTAGGGACCCTTATTTATATTGATATAGAACAAGACAATGGCTTTTTTGTTTTCTAAATTTGTCTGCCAGAACTAGGTACTAAATAATAATACATAATCAGTTGCTAAATCTGTCAAGGAAAGTAGTTTTTGTATGTGTGTGTAAATAGACACTCACTGGAAAAATTTTGTTTTTCTCTATAACAAAAGTAATTTTATCTCATTTATACAATGCTTATTAAGGGATAATATCCTTCGAGGTTTGTGCCTAGTCATGTCAGAAACCTATAGTTGAAAACTAGTTATAGTAAGGAATTACACTAATTTTAGAAAAACATTCAATAAACTTGAACAGGTATTTTGAAAAATAATATCTGAAATGAATCTTATTTCAACATATTATAGTTTCAATAAAAATTAATGTTACTCTTTAAGTACTGGTGAGTGAAGAAGGCTATGTTATGCACCTATGTTTCCACAATCTAAATTTCAAAGGCACTTTCTGTGAATCATCTGAACAGAAGGAAAAAAAAAAGAAGAAAATAAAAGTCACAGAAACCCTTCAAGTGCATTTTTTCCTTGAATCTGAGCATGTGCCAATTAGTTTTCCAGAATGATTATGTTAATGATAGCTAGTCAAATCGCTCATTTTAGATTGTTCTCTTAGTGACAGAAAACATAAATCTGCTTAGATAATTGAACTTCAAAGACAGTTGATCCTCAAAATGCTAGCCTAGCTTTAGCATTTTTTGAAGTCAGAGAAATAGTCCCTCCTACTCTGGCAGTGCTTTGGAGGAAGGAAGGCTTTTGAAATATGCCAGAGCACTCTGTTCTTCTTGACAAGTGATGCTTTCAAGGAAAACTAGTTAATAAAGCTTCACTTGCAGGAGTATTATCACAGCCTAACAGATCTGGTAGGAGGGAAACATTCAATTCTAGCCCACTGTAGTCATCCTATCACACCTAAGGGTGGAGAGAAAAAAAACTGAGAAACTCTTACAAAGTTAATAGTTCAGAGATATAGGTGCACAAATAGACTGAGACATAATTGTAGGACTGTGGAATGCTTCGCATTCCTTCACACCTTACAACCAATTTGCTAAAGGCTGTTATACCAGTATCATAAGTTTTGGACCAAAGTGTCTTCATTCTTATTGGTTTCCATGAATTGTTTAAGTTCTTCTTTGATTTCCTGGTTGATCCAGACATTCCTTTTTTTTTAAAGATTTTATTTATTTTGATAGACAGAGATCATAAGTAAGCAGAGAGTCAGGCAGAGAGAGGGGGAGAGGGGGAAGCAGGGCCCCAGCTGAGCAGAGAGCCTGATGCGGTGCTTGATCCCAGGACCCTGGGATCATGGCCTGAGCCAAAGGCAGAGGCTTTAACTCACTGAGCCACCCAGGAGCCCCTGATCCAGACATTCTTAAGCAAGGTGGTCTTAGGTCCCAAGTGTTTGAATTCCTTCCAAACTTTTTCTTGTGGTTGAGTTCCAGTTTCAAAGCATTGTGATCTAAGAATATGCAGGGAATAATCTCAATCTTTTGATATCAGTTGAGCCCTGATTTGTGACCCAGTATATGGTCTATTCTTGAGAAAGTTCCATGCTTGAGAAGAATGAGTACTCTGTTGTTTTAGAGTGGAATGTTTTCTATATATCTATGAGGTCCATCTGGTTCCCATATTGGGGGCATAAATATTTACAATTGTTAGATCTTCTTGGTGGATAGACCCTTTAAGAATGATGTAGTGTTCTTCTTTATCTCTGACTACAGTATTTAGTTTAAAATCTGATATGAGAATCACTACCCCAGCTTTCTTTTGAGGCCCATTGGCATGAAAGATGTTTCTGCATCCCTTCACTCTCAAGCTTGGTGTATCCTTGGGTTTCAAATGGGTCTCTTATAGACAACATATGGACAGATCTTGTCTTTTTGACCAATATGCAACCCTGTTGCCCTTTTATGGGAGCGTTTATGCCATTCACATTGAGAGTGCTTATTGAAAGGTGTTTTTATTGACATCATGTTGCCTGTGAAGTCCTTGTTTATATAGATTGTCTATGTAAATTTCTGTTCTATGACACTCTTGGGTTCTTTCTTCTTTTATAGAACCCCCCCTTAATATTTCTTTTGGTTCCAGCTTGGTGGACACATATTTTTTTAAGCCTTGCCAGTCTTGGAAGCTCTTTATCTCTCCATCCATTTTGAATGTCTTGCTGTATAAAGTATTCTTGGCTGCATGTTCTTCTCATTTAGTGCCTTCCATATGTCTTGCCAGCTCTTTCTGGCTTGCCATGTTTCTGTGGACAGGTCTGACATTATTCTGATGGACCTTCCTCTGTATCTAAGGAATCTCTTTCCCCTAGTTGCTCTCAAGAGCTCTTATCGAAAATTATGATTCATCAGTTTCACAATTAAAGTGTCTCAAGGTCTTTCTAGATTCATTGATCTTGGAGGGAGACCTTTCTGCCTCTAGGACATGAATGCTGGTTCCATTCCCCAGATTGGGAAAATTTTCATGGAGAATTTGTTCAACTATGTCTTCTTGTCTTCTCTCTTTTTCCTCCCCTTCAGGGATCCCAATAATTCTGACGTTGGAACATTTCATGGCATCATTTTTTTCCCCCTAATTCTGTTTACATGGCTTCTAAGCTGTTTGTTCTAGGCCTCCTCCTCATCCTTCTTCTCTATCAGTTTGTCCTCTAGAACACCAATTCTATCTTCTGCCTCAGTTACCCTACCTATTAAGTAATTTAGATTAGATTGGATCTAATTGATAGCATTTTTAATTTCTTCCTGGGTGGTTTTCACTTCTACCCTACCCTACCTTAATGTTGTCATTAATTATTTTCTCCAACCTAGCCATTGACTGGATAATTTTTACCCCAAATTCCCTTTCCAACATACTGTTTATGTCCATATCCAGTAGCTCTCATGGAGAGGGCACAGTCTCTGAATTTTTCCTCTGTTGGGCATTCCTCCTCCTAGTCATTTTGGTGAGAGGTGGTTGAGGGGATATGTAGCTGAACATATCAGACATAATCCAGGCAAGGCGCACCCTGGAACACTTCTAAGCAATCAGAAGTCACCAGCAAGACAAATGAAAAGAGAAAAAAATGTGAGAGAGAAAGAGAGAGATAGAAAGAGAGAGAGAGAGAAGACCCAGGCAGAATGAGCCCCAAGGTAAGGTCTGTAAGATATACAAACAAAAACACTGACAAAATAAATGATAAAGAAAAAAAAAAAAAAGAACCCAGCCAAACTGAACTCCAAGTTTAAGATTTATATAATACAAGAACCAAAACAAATACACAGAAACACTGACAGAAGGAAAAGATGGGAGGGTGGTTATAAATCCTCAGTGTGGGTAGAGAAGGTTATTTTGATTCTTCCTGGGTGTATCTTGATATCTTTGTTAAAGGACTCAACTTTCCAGAGATAAAGAGAGATTAAAACTGGTTTATATATAGAGGTAGTATTGATTAGGGAAAGAGGATTACCTTGAACCTTATATTTATATGTATATTAAAAAAATAGAAAAGCAAAAGAAAAACACAGGTTTATGTATGAAAAAAGTTCAAGTTGAAAGGTTATTATGGAATATATTGTATTGAACCTCTCGTAATGGTAAATAGGTTAAAAAAATTTAAAAGAACAAGAATAGTGAGAAAGAATTAAAAATAAAAGTTGTATCTATGAAATACACAGGTTTTGGGGCAATACCAGGAGCTTAGTATCTCATTTTCCCCTGATATTGGGGTTTTACAGTTTTATGGCAACCCTGTGGTGGTGGTTCTTTTGTTAATTCAGCTGGCTTTCTGAGGGAGGGGACTGCCTTGTTGTTTTTCAGTCAGTCTGGCTTGGGATGAGTCCTCCTGCTCCATATCAAGGGGCTGGGCTCTGTGGAAACAGGTTTTTCACGCTTTTGTTCTCTGGAGGTTTTTGTTCTTTGATGGCTTTTTGCAGCTTTTTAGAGGTTTAGTGGAGAGCAAACTGCGCCAAGACCTCCATCTCAGAGAGCAGCCTCATTCAGCTCCCCTCTGGGTATTCCAGAGCACCCCCCTTCTGCAAACTCCACTGAGCCATGCAACCTCCCCCAGACAGTGCATGCCCACAGCCGCCATTTCAGGGGTAGCCCAAAGTACCTGCTTGTCTCTGCACCCCTGTACCATTAAAACCATGAGTGATATTGGTCCAGGGAGCCCACTTCCAGTGGCTGCCTTTGCTGGGACTGCTGTCTGGGGTCCAGACTGCCCAAGAGATCCTAACCAGAGATGGTGCACTGAGATTTTCAAGCCTGAGCTGGGAGTGTTTAGACTCTGGGCCAGTTCTAGAGACCATTGGCTAGTGCCCACCTGGAGCTTTCTCAGGGGAGACCCTGGTCGCAGTGTGTGTGCAGAGTGCAAAAGGCTTTGGTTCTAGAGAACACTACCTGGTGTCTACACCAGACTCCCTCACATGTGCCAGGAGTGTGCCTTGCCCAGTGCTGGTGCAAGCAGTGTTTGCCGGCGGTGGCCATCCTGGGTCCGTGGGCTTAGGCCGATGTGCATGATCACCCTATTCTGCCAGTTGCTCCTTAAGATCTTTGGCTCTTTTTGAGTGCCATACTCAAAAATTAACCATACTCCAAGTTAATGCTGGTCCCTAATCATAGGGCACTCTTGTATTGGGTATTCCTTTCCAATGAGTTGCTTCTGGTGGCTCCCTTCCTCTTCTGTTTATCCTGCAATATCAGTCCGATCATTTCCAGTATGCTTTACCTCTTCACTGGAGTCTTCTGCCCCCATGGAGATCCAGAAGTGTATAATCCTACATCTCAGGCTGATTTCATGGGTGTTTAGAGTATTCTGGTAGATAATTAGCTCACTTTAGGGGACAAATTGAAACAGGGTCTCCTACTTCTCCACCATCTTGCCCCCATGATATAAACGAACTACTTGAGTGAAAAGGAAAATAATACAGATTAGAAATGCAGATCTACACAAAGAAAGAATATCAAAGAAGGAATAGGAAGATAAAATAAATTTTTCTTATTCTTGATTAACAGACAACCATTTGTTCAAAATAACACCAACAATGTATTTAATTATATATGCTTAAGTATATATCTTACGGATATATATGCCTATATATACTTATACCTAAGTGAAATGAATGACAGTAATTATACAAGGGACAGGAAGAAATAATCAGGATTATTTTGTAATTATAACATGATCCATGATGTGTGGGTATACAGTTTTTGGAAAGTGGATTGGATTAGCTGTAAATGCATATTATAAGCTCTCTAAGACAAACACTAAAGAAAATAAAAGGACAACAATGATAACAACAATAGTAACCACCACCAATATGCTATGAAAGGAAAGAAAAGAAAATCATATAAAATGCATCTTTGATGAATGTAGGTTTTCAATATACATAAATTTGAATTTGTGATTTTTTTTCTTTATTTCTAGGGAATTTTGTTTTCCATGAGAGAAGTATTTGCTTAACTTCTGGTCATAAACATATTGTACTTTTTTTCTTTTAGAAACTTTTTATCTAAAAAAAAGATAAAAAGTTTTTATCTTTTAAAATTATATTTATGATCCATCTTATATTAATTTTTTGTCTCTAATGTAAGGTCAAGGTTCATTATTTCCCATAAGTGTATAGAATTCCCAGCAATATTTAATGACTGCTGAAGACTTTCTTTGAATCTTTTTGGTATTTATATCAAAAAGATACATAGGCAGTTCTATATTCTTTTTTATTATTATATCTAGTGTTATGCTGGAACAACACTGTTTTAACTACTGTAGATTGAAAATGATTCTTAATTCTAGTAATATGAATCCTACACCTTGATTCTTCTTTTTCAAAATTGTTTGGCTATTCTGTGTCCCTTGCTTTCCCAAACAAATGTAAGATTCAATTTGTCAAATGCTAAATAATTGGTTGTGGGACTTTTGACTGGAATTATATTGCAGTGATGGATAAATTTAGGCGTAATACATTTCTTTTTTTAATACTTATTTATCTGAAAGAGAGGGAGAAGGAGAGAGCCCACACAGGTGGCAGAGGCAGAGGGAAAGGAAGAGAGAACCTCAAGGTGACTACACAGTGAGCCCTGATCCCAATGCCAAGCTCCACCTCATGACCCCAAGATCACAACGAAGCCGAAACCAAGAGTTAGGACACTTAATTGACTGCATCACCTGGCTGCTTCAGGGAAATTAATTTAACAGTACTGCCTTCTAATCCACAACACAGTATTTTTATCCAATTCTTTAGATTTTCTTTCATTTATCTCAGCATTGTTTTCTAATTTTCAGTGAAGATTCTTACACTTCTTTTTTAATATTTATTACTAAATATTTCATTATTTGGAATTATTTGTCTGAATTTCATTTAAGATTTTTTAAAAATTGTTTTCTGCTATTGGAATTGATTTTTGTATAGGCATGCCTTGTTTTATTTTGCTTCACTTTATTGTGCTTTGCATATTTTGCATTTTTTATAAATTGGAAGTTTGTAGCAACCCTGCATTGAGCAAGTCTATTAGCATCATTTTCTAAGAGCATTGGCTCACTTTGTGTCTTTGTGTCATATTTTGGTAATTCTCACAATATTTAAATCTTTTTCATTATTATTATACTTATTATGGTGCTCTTTCATCAGTAATCTTTACTATTACTATTTGCAATTGTTTTGGGGTACCACAAATCGCACCTGTGTAAGACAGAGAATTTGATGGTCAATGTTCTATGTGTTCTGACTGCTCCACCTACTGGCTGTTCCATCTATCTCCTCCTCAGGCCTCCTTGTTCCTTGAGACACAACCTACTGAAATGAGGCCAGTCAACACCCCTACAAGGGTCTCTAAGTGTTCAAGTGAAAGAGTCACATGGCTCTGTGAGGGAAGTATGTCAAAAGACTAGACAGACCAAAAGCTAGGCCTTTTGTACCAAGCAGTTAGCCGAGCTGTGAGTGCAAAGGAAGAATTCTTAAAGGAAATTAAAAGTGCCCTCAAATGTTGTCTTAACTCTACTCTACTTGTGCTTTGTAAATGGAACAACAAAGCCTGAATGGTAGCACATCTGTTTACAATATGGTTTACTGAATATTTTAAGCCTATTGTTGAGATATACTGCTCAGAAAGAAAAAAAAAAGGTTTCTTTCAAAATATTACTGCTGCCATCCAAGCCACTCTGAAAATAGCATGGAGTTTCCTTAGGATGTTAAAAATAGAGCTACCCTACAACCTAGGAATTGCACTACTAACTATTTACCCAAAGATACAGATGTAGTGAAAAGAAGGGGTACCTGCATCCCAATGTCCATAGCAGCAATGTCCACAATAGCCAAAATGTGGAAGGAGCCAAGATGTCCTTCAGCAGATGAATGGATAAAGGAGATGTGGTTCATATATACAATGGAATATTACAGAGCCATCAAGAAAGACAAACACCCACCATTTGCATCAACATGGGTGGAACTGGAAGGGATTGTGCTAAGTGAAATAAGTCAAGCAGAGAAAGACAATCATCACATGGTTTCATTCATATGTGGAACATAAGGAATAGTGAGGAGGACCACAGCAGAAGGGACGGAAAACTGAATGGGAAGAAATCAGAGAGGGAGACAAACCACGAGAGACTCTGGACTCGGGAACTAAACTGAGGGTTGCAGAAGGGGGGTGTAGAGGGATCGGGTAACCAGGTGATGGGTATTAAGGAGGGCATGTGTTGTGATAAGCTCTGGATGTTATACACAACTAATGGATCATTGAACACTACATCAAAATCTAATGATGTACTGTATGCTGGCTAACTGAACATAATAATAAAAAATTAAACTAAAATGAAATAAACATGGTCTTGTTAAAACAATTTTTAAAAATAGCTTGTGGGAAAAACAAACAAACAAATCCAAGATATTATTGCTCATTGACAATACACCTGGCTACCTGAGAGCCCTGATGGAGACATACAATGAGATGAATGCTATTTTCATGCCTGCCTACACAGCATCCATCCATTCTGCAGTCTATGGATCAAGGAGTAATTTTTACTTTCAAGTCTTATTCTTTAAGAAATACATTTTGGGGCGCCTGGGTGGCTCAGTGGGTTAAAGCCTCTGCCTTCAGTTCAGGTCATGATCCCAAGGTCCTCCTGGGATCGAGCCCCACATCGGGCTCTCTGCTCAGCAGGGAGCCTGCTTCTTCCCTCTCTCTCTGCCTGCCTCTCTGCCTGCTTGTGATCTCTCCCTATCAAATAAATAAAATATTTAAAAAAAGAAATACATTTTGTAATGCAATAGCTGCCATCACTAGTGATTGCTCTGATGGATCTGGGCACAGTAAACTGATAACTTTCTGGGAAGTATTCACCATTTTAGTTGTTATTAAGAACATTCCTGATTCGTGGGCAAAGGACAAAATACGAACATTGATAGGAGTTTGGAAGAAGTTAATTCCAACCTCCATGGGTAACTTTGAGGGATTCAAGACTTCACTGGAGAAAGCAACTACAGATGTGGTAGAAACAGCAAGAGAACTAGAATTAGAAGTTGAGCCTGAAGACAGGACTGTATTGCTGCAACCAAATGATAAAATTTGAATGGATGAGGAATTACTTCTCATGGATAAGCAAAGAAAGTGGCTTCTTGGGACACCTGGTTGCCTCAGTTGGTTAAGCTTTTGCCTTTGGCTCAGATCATGATTCTAGGGTTCTGGGATCGAGCACCATGTTGGGCACCCTGCTTAGTGGGGACCCTGCTTCTCCCTTTCCTTCTGCCTCCCTCCCCCTGCTTGTGTGTGCCCTCTCTCTTTCTCAAGTTAATAAATAAAATCTTTAAAAATGAAAGAAAGAAAGAAAGAAAGAAAGAAAGAAAGAAAGAAAGAAAGAAAGAAAG
>NC_081575.1:95135105-95145183 GCF_022355385.1 Mustela nigripes
CACTGTTCTCCAAAGAGGCTGCACCAACTTGCATTCCCACCAACAGTGTAAGAGGGTTCCACTTTCTCCACATCCCCTCCAACACATGTTGTTTCCTGTCTTGCTAATTTTGGCCATTCTAACTGGTGTAAGGTGATATCTCAAAAATGTTCATCATCACTAGCCCTCAGGGAGATTCAAATTAAAATAAACTGATTTGTTTTTAATCCACTTTATTTTTGTATAGACTGTAAGAAAGTTGTCCACTTTCATTATTTTGCATGTAGCTGTCCAGTTTTCCCAGCACCATTTGTTGAAGGAACTATCTTTTTCCCCATTGAATATTCTTGCCTCCTTTGTTGATGACTAATTGACCACTTAATCATGGGTTTATTTCTGAGCTCAATTGTCTCTCATTGTGCCAGTACAATACTGTTTTGTTGCCTACAGCTTTGTAGTATATCTTCAAATCTGGGATTATGACACCTCAGTTTTGTTGATCCTTTTCAAGAACGCTTTACTAATTGAAGTCTTTTGTAGTTCCGTACCAATTTTAGGATTATTTGTTCTAGTTCTATGAAAAATGCTGTTGGCATTTCAATAGGGATTGCATTAAATCTGTAGATTACTTTGTGTAATATGGACATTTTAACAATATTTTTTCTTCCAATCCATAAGCTTGGAATATCTTTCCATTTGTTTATGTTGTCCTCAATTTTTTTTCAATTCTTTATAGCTTTCAAATACAGACCTTTCACCTCCTTCGTTAAGTTTATTCCTTGGTATTTTATTATGTTGGATGTATTGTAAATGGGGTTGTTTTTCCAATTTCTTTTTTCCTACTTCATTATTACTGTAGAGAAGTGCAACAGATTCCTGTATATTAACTTCATATCTTGCAAACTTACTGAATTCATTTATCAGTTATAGTAGTGGTTTGATGGAGTCTTTAGGGTTTTCTATATGTAGTATAATGTCATCTGCAAAGAGTGAAAGCTTTATTTCTTCCTTTCCAATTTAGATGCTTTTTATATCTTTTTCTTGTCTGCTTTCAGTGGCTAGGACTTCGAGTACTATGCTGAATAAAAGTGGTGAGAGTAGACATCATTTTCTTGTTCCTGACCTTAGGAGAAAAGCTCCTAGTTTTCCACCATTCACTATAATATTAACCATTGGTTTTTCATATATGCCATTGTTATGTTCAGGTATGTTCTATCTAGACACACTTTGTTGAGAATTTTTATCATAATGCACGTTATACTTTGTCAAATGCTTTTACTGAAACTACTGAAATGATCATGTGGTTTTTATCCTTTCTCTTGTTGATGTGATACATATGTTGATTGATTTTTGAATATTGAAGGACCCTTGAATTCCAGGAATAAATCACACTTGATTGTAGTGAATGCTTTTTTTAATGTATTGTTGGATTAGGTTTGCTAATATTTTGTTGAGGATTTTTGAATCTATGCTCAACAGAGACATTGTCTTGTAGTTGTCGTTCTTGTAGTGTCTTTATCTGGTTTTGTTATCAAGGTAATGCTGACCTCATAGAATGAATTCGGAATCTTTCTTCTACTTTTTGGAACAATTTGAGAATAGGTATTAACTCTTCTTTAAATGTTTGATAGAATTCACCTGTGAAGTTGTCTGATCCTGGATTTTTCTTTGTTGAGATTTTTTTTGTTTTTGATTATTGATTAAGTTTCATTGCTGATAATCAGTATGTTGAAATTTTCTATTTCTTCCCAATTCAGTTTTGGGAAGTTTTATGTTTCTAGGAATTTATCCATTTCTTCTAGGTTGTCCAATTTGTTGCCATATAAATTTTTTATAATATTCTCTTATATTCCTTTGTATTTCTGTTGGGTTGGTTATTATATCTGCAGTTTCATTTCTGATTTTGTTTATTTGCATGCACTCACACACACACACTCTCTCTCTCTTTTGATGAGTCTGGCAGAAGGTATATCAATTTTGTTGATTTTTTTTTCAAAGAACCAATTCCTGGTTTCATTGATCTGGTTAGTATTTTTCTGGATTGTTTTTTATGTATTTCTGTTCTAATCTTTGGTATTTCCATCCTTTTTTTTTTCCCATTTGTTCTTCTTTTTCTAGCTCCTTTAGATGTAAAGTTAGTGAGCTGGGTTTTTGTTTGTTTGTTTGTTTTGTTTTCAGATTTTTCTTGCTTCTTGAGAAAGGTCTGTACTGTATAAACTTTCCTCCTAGAACAATTTTTGCTGCATCCCAAAGATTTTGGACTGTTACGTTTACATTTTCATTTGTCTCTATGTATATTTTAAATTTCTTCTTTGATTTGCTGGTTGACTTATTTGTTGTTTAGTATCATGTTTAACCTACTTGTATTTGTGTTCTTTCCATTTTTATTTCTTGTGGATAATTTTGAGTTTCATAGCATTGTGGCCAAGATGGATGCATAGTATGACTTTGATCTTTTTTAATTTCTTGAGATTTGTTTTGTGGCCTCATGTGTCCTATTCTGGAAAATGTTCCATGTGCACTTGAAAGAATGTGTATTTCTGCTGTTTTAGGATAAATTGTTCCGAATATATTTGTTAGTTCCATTTGGGTCAATGAGTCATTCAAAGTCAACATTTCTGTGTTGATTTTCCATTTGGATAATCTGTCCATTGATGTAAGTAGGGTGTTAATGTCCTCTAGTATTACTGAATTGCTGTTAATTAGTTGATTTATGTTTGTTATTAGCTGTTTTATATATTTGGGTATTCCCATGTTGTATGCATAAGTATTTAAAATTGTTATATTTTCTTTTTGAATTTTTCCCTTTATGGTTAGTGTCCTTATTGGTCTCTTGTTACAGTCTTTTTAAAAAGGCTAGTTTGTCCAATATAGCTATTGCTACTCCAGCTTTCTTTTCCTGATAAGTACCTTGCATGATAAGTGATGTTCCATCCCTTCACTTTCAATCCATATGTGCCTCTAGACCTGAAATGAGTATCTTATAGACAGCCTACAGATTGGTCTTGCTTTTCTTTTTTTTTTTAAGATTTTATTTATTCATTTTTCAGAGAGAGAGAGAGAGCACAAGCGGGCAGAGAGGCAGGCAGAGGCATAGAGAACAAGGAACCTGATGTGGGACTCAGTCCTACGACCCTGGGATCATGACCTGAGCTGAAGGCAGCGGCTTGACCAACTGAGCCACCCAGGCACCCTGGTCTTGCTTGTCTATCTGTTCTGTCTATTCCATCACCCTGTGTTTTTTTTTTTTAATTTTATTATTTATATTGTGCCAGAAATTACATCTTTGGTAATCATGTCAACTTAAGATGGAAAAATTTAGAAGTCAATTTAATATTTGAGGGAATGCAGAATTATTCAGAATTATTTCTAATAATGCAAGTGAGTAAAAATGAAGAACAGTTTAATAGTCAGCCTTTAATTTCCCTTCCAATTTTTAAATTCTGTGGTTCAAGAAATGTGTATTTAAATATATAGAAACAAGTCCTTATTTAATAGTTGGCAAGTGTTTTAGGATAGCAATACCACTCAGTTGAGGTTTTGTTTTCTTCTTTGAACTCATATTTCCATTATATATTTCCCGTGAATTTTACCCTAGTACATTCCACATTTTTTTCTTTTTATTATTATATTTTTTAAATTTCTTTTTAGTGTAACAGTATTTATTGTTTCTGCACCACACTCAGTGTTCCATGCAATACGTGTCCTCCCCAATACCCACCACCTGGTTTTACCAACCTCCCACACCCCCCTTCAAAACCCTCAGGTTGTTTTTCAGAGTCCATAGTCTCTCATGGTTCACCACCCCTCCAATTTTCCTCAGTTCTCTTCTCCTCTCCACCCTGTGTTTTTTGATTGGAGCATTTAGTCCATTTACTTTCAAAGTAATTGTTAATAGGTATGTACTTATTACCACTTTGTTACTTGTTTTATGGTTTCTTTAAATAGTTCTTCTGTTTTCCTTCTCTTTCTCTCTTCTCACACAGTTTTTTGGCTTTCTTTGGTAATATGCTTTAATTTCTTTCTCTTTATGTTTTGCAAGTCTATTACCAGATTTTGGTTTGTGCTTACCATTAGGTTTATATATAATATTTTATGTATGGAGCAGTCTGTATTAAGTTGGTGATCACATGTTTGAACTCCACTCCCCAAGTGCTTTATGTGTATTGTGTATACTTTACATTCTTTTTTTTTAAGATTTTATTTATTTATTTGACAGAGAGAGATCACAAGTAAGCAAAGAGGCAGGCAGAGAGAGAGAGAGGAGGAATCAGGCTCCCCACTGAGCAGAGAACCTGATGTGGGGCTCGAGTACCAATGGAAACAGAAATATGACATGCCAAAATCTATGGGTTGCAGCAAAAGTAGTTCTAAGAGGGAAATTCATAACGATGCAGGCCTACCTCAAGAGACAAGAAAAATCCCAAATAAACAGTATAACTTTAGACCTAAAGTAACTAGAAAAAGAACAAAGTCCAAATTTAGTGGATGGATGGAAATAACAAAGTTCAGAGAAGGAATAAATAGAGATTATAAAGACAATAGAAAAGATAAATGAAACTAAAAGGTCACAATTTGAAAAGACAAACAAAAATTGGCAAACTTTTAATTAGACTGACCAAGGAAAAAAGAGAGGGTGCTCAAATAAATTAAAAATGAAAGAGAAGTTACAGCTGACACCACAGAAATACAAAGTATCATAGGACTACTATGAAGAATTATATACCAACAAGTTGAACAATTTAGAAGAAATCAATAAATTCCAGGAAACAAGCAATCTTCCAATACTGAATCATAAAGAAATACTTAATCTGAATTGACACACTAGAAGTAAGAATAATGAATCAATAATCAAAAACCTCCAGGCAAACAAAAGCCAGGGACCAGACAGCTTCACTGGTGAATTCTATCAAACCTAAAAAGATTTAATATATATCCTTTTTAAAGTCTTCCAAATAAATTAAAGATAAGAAAAGGCTTCCAAACTGATTTCAGGAAGGCCACACTTACTCTGGTACCCAAGCAAGAAAAGGACACCACACACACAAGAAAATTACAGGCCAGTATTGCTGATGAATATAGATGCAAGAATCCCCAACAGAATATTAGCAAGCCAGATTTAACAATAATTTAAAAGGGTCATACACCATGATCTGATCAATTGGGATTTATTTTGGGAATGCAAGAATAGTTCAACACTCACGAATAAATCAACATGATATACCACATCAACAAAATGAAGGATAAAATCTACACGATCATCTCAATAAATGCAGAAAAAGCATTTGAGAACATTCAACATCCTCCTATGATAATAAAAACACTCAACATAGTGAGTATAGAGGAAACATACCTCTATGTAACAAAGGCTATATATGACAAGACCACATCTAACATCATACCTGTGACAAACTGGAACTTTTCCTCTAAGATCAGGAACAAGATAACCACTCTCCCTCTTTTTAATTCAACATAATACTGGAAGCTAACTAGACGGGGAAAAAAGGAAATAAAAGACATCTAAATTGGGAAGGAAGAAATAAAACTGCCACTATTTGCAGGTGACATGAATATGTATACACACACACACACACACACACATTTAAAAACTCCACCAAAATACCTGTTAGAACCAATAAACAAAGTCAGTTAAGATGCAGGATATAGGTTTCATTGCACTTATATACACTAATGATGAACTATCAGAGCAAAAATTTAAGAAAATAATCCCTTTTTCAATTGCATAAAAAATAAAGTAAAATACCTAGGAATAAATTTAACCAAGAATATGAAAGATATGTACCCTGAATACTGTAAAACACTGTTAAGGAAATTGAAGACACATGTGTACAGAAAGATATTTTATGTTTATAGGTTGAAAGAATTAATATTGTTGGGGCAACTGGGTGGCTCAGTTGTTAATCATCTGCCTTTGGCTCAGGTCATGATCCTGGGGTCCTGGGATCAAGCCCCACATTGGGCTCCCTGCTTGGCAGGAAGCCCGCTTCTCCCTCTCCCACTTTCCCCCTTCTTGCATTCCCTTTCTCACTGTGTTTCTCTCAGTAAAATAAATAAATCAAATCTTTAAAAAAAAAAGAATTAATATTGTTAAAATTTCTATACTATCTGAAGCAATCTACAGGTATAATGCAATTCCCATCAAAATTCTAAAGGCAGGGGCGCCTGGGTGGCTCAGTGGGTTAAGCCTCTGCCTTCGGCTCAGGTCATGATCTCAGGGTCCTGGGATGGAGCCCCGCGTTGGACTCTCTGTTCAGCGGGGAACCTGCTTCCCCCTCTCTGCCTGCCTCTCTGCCTACTTGTGATCTCTCTCTCTCTCTGTCAAATAAATAAATAAAATATTTAAAGAATTCTAAAGGCATTTTTCACAGAAATACAAAAATAATCCTAAAATTTGTATGTAACACCAAAAGTCCCCAAATAGTCAAAGTAATCTCAAGAAAGAAAAAGCTGGAAACATAATGTTCCCTCATCTCAAACTATATTACAAAGTGACAGTAATCAAAATATTATGGTATTGGCATAAAAACAGATACATAGATCAATAGAATAGACTAGAGCTCCCAGAAATATACCCATACATATATGGTCAATTAACTTATAATAAAGGAGGCAAGAATATACAGTGGGGAAAGGGCAGTTTTTTTTTTTCCCAATAAATTGTGCTGGAAAAACTTAACAGCCACATGCAAAAACATGAATCTAGATTACTTTCTGATACCATATATAGAAATTAACCCCAAGTGGATTAAAGATATGAACATAAGACCTGAAACTCCAAAATTCCTAGAAGGAAACAAGTGTTAAACTCCTTGATATTGGTCTTGGTGATAATTTTTTTGTATCTGTCTCCAAAAGCAAAGATAACAAAAGCAAAAATAAATGAGTAGCACTACATCAAATTAAAAGGTCTGCATAGCAATGGAAACCGTGAACAAAATGAAAAGGCATTCTACTGAATGGAGGAAAATATTGCAAATCAGGTATCGGATAAAAGGGTTGATATCCAAAATATATAATGAATACATATAACTCAATAGCACAAAAACAATGCAGTTTAAAAAATGGGCAGAGCAATGTTCATAGCAGCAATGGCCACAGTCGCCAAACTGTGGAAAGAGCCAAGATGTCCTTCAGTGGACGAATGGATAAGTAAGATGTGTTCCATATATTCTGTGGAGTATTATGCCTCCCTTAGAAAGGATGAATAATCAACTTTTGTATCAACATGGATGGGAATGGAAGAGATTATGCTGAGTGAAATAAGTCAAGCAGAGAAAGTCAATTATCATATGGTTTCACTTATGTGTGGAGTGTAAGGAATAACATGGAGCACAAGGGGAGCTGGAGAGAAGGGAGTTGGGGGAAATTGGAAGTGGAGACAAACCGTGAAAGACTGTGGATTCTAAGAAACAATTTGAGGGTTTTGGAGTGGAGGGGTGTGGGATGTTGGGTGAGCTGGTGGTGGGTATTATGAAGGGCATGTATTGCATGGAGCACTGGGTGTGGTGCATAAACAATGAATTCTGGAACACTGAAAAGAAATTTAAAAAAAAGACTATAAAAAATAAAAAATGGGCAGAAGACTTAAATAGACATTTTTCCAAATAAGATATACAGATGGGCAACAGACAAAAAGATGCTCACCATCACTAATTATCAGGGAAATGCATATCAAAACTGCACTGTTTAGCCAAAGCAATTCTGGAAAAGAAAAAAAAAAACTGGAGGCATCACAATTTTGGATTTCAAGCTATATTACAAAGCTGTAGTCATCAACATAGTATGGTACTGGCACAAAAACAGACACATAAATAAATGGAACAGAATAGAGAACCCAGGAAGAGACCCACAGATACACGGTCAACTAATTTTCTGCAAAGCAGGAAAGAATATCCAATGGAAAAAAGACAGTGTCTTCAACAAACAGTGTTGGGAAAACTGCCCAGTAACATGGTGAAGAATGAAACTGGACCACTTTATTACAGCATATACAAAAATAAATTCAAAATGTATGAAAGACCTAAATGTGAGACAGGAATACATCAAAATCCTAAGGGAGAACACAGACAGCAACTTCTTTGACCTCAGCCATAGCAACTTCTTAGTAGACATGCCAGCACAGGCAAGGGAAACAAAAGCAAAAATGAACCATTGGGACTTTGCTAAGATTTAAAAACAAAAAACAAACAAACAAACAAACAAAAAACTTCTGCACAGCAAAGGAAACAATCAACAAAACTAAAGGCAGCCTACAAAATGAGATATTTGAAAATGTCATATCTGATAAAGGGGTCATATTTAAACTCTGGAAAGAATTTATCAATCTCAACACCCAAAAAACAACCCAGTTAAGAAATGGGCAAAAGAAATGAATAGATGCTTTTCCAAGGATGACATCCATATGGCTAGCAGACATATGAAAAGATGCTCAATATCACTCATCATCAGGAAAATATAAATGAAAACCACAATGAGATATTCTCTCACCCCTATCAAAATGCCTAAAATTAACAACTGATGTTGGTGAGGATGCAGAGAAAAGGGAAAACCTCTTGCACTGTTGGTGGGAATGTAAACTGGTACAGCCACTCTAAAGAACAGTATGGATGTTCCTTAAAAAGTTATAAATAGAACTACCTTATGACCCAGCAATTGCACTAAGAGTACAAAAATATAGATTTGAAAGGATACATGTGCCATGATGTTTATAGCAGTATTATCAACAATAACCAAAGTATGGAGAGAGGCCAAGTTTACATCTACTAATGAATGGATAAAGAAGATATCGTATGGGGTGTCTGGGTGGCTCAGTGGGTTGGGGCCTCTGCCTTCGGCTCAGGTCATGATCCCTGGATACTGGGATTGAGCCCCACATCGGGCTCTCTACTCCACGGAGAGTCTGCTTCCTCCTCTCTCTCTGCCTGCCTCTCTGCCTACTTGTGATCTCTGTCTGTCAAATAAATTAATAAAATCTTTAAAAAAAGATATCATATATGTATACAATGGATAGGACACAGCCATAAAAAAGAATGAAATCTTGCCATTTGCAACAACAAGAATGGAACTAGAGTGTATTATGTTAAGTGAAATAAGTCATTCAGAGAAAGACAAATACCATATGCCTGCACTCTTGTGGAAATTATGAAAGAAAACAGATGTACATATGGGAAGGGGAAAAGAAACGAAAAAGGGGGAGTGAAATGAGCCATAAGACTCTTAAACGATAGGGGCACCTAGGTGGCTCAGTGGGTTAAAGCCTCTGCCTTCAGCCCAGGTCATGATCCTAGTGTCCTGGGATGGAGCCCCACATCGGGCTCTCTGCTCAGGGGGGAGCCTGCTTTCTCCTCTCTCTCTGCCTGCTTTTCTGCCTGCTTGTGATCTATGTCTCTCAAATAAATAAATAAAATCTTTTAAAAAAAAGACTCTTAATGATAGAGAACTAACTGAGGCTTGATGGAGGGAGTTAGATGTAGGATGGGTTAGACGGATGAATGTTAATAAGGAGGGCACTTTTCAGATGAACCCTGGGTGTTGTATGTAAGTGCTGAATCACTGAATTCTATTCCAGAAAACAATATTGCACTAATATTGCATTGTATGTTAACTACCTAAAATTTAAATAAAAAGAAAAAGAAAACACACCGAGATACCCCTTCATACCTGTTAGAATAGAGATTATTAAAAAGGCGAGAGATAACAAGTATTGGTAAGGATTTAAAGAAAAGGGGACCCTCATGCACTGTTGCTGGGAATGTAATTTGGTACAATCCCTATGGAAAACAGCATGGATGTTCCTCAGAAAAACAAAAATGGAACTATCACATGATCTAGCAATTCCACTCCTACTTGTTTATCTTTTTTAAAAAATTAATTATTTATTTTTTATAAACATATATTTTTATCCCCAGGGGTACAGGTCTGTGAATCACCAGGTTTACACACTTCACAGCACTCACCATAACACATACCCTCCTCGATGTCCATAACCCCACTCCCCTTCTCCCAAACCCCCTCCCCACAGCAACCCTCAGTTTATTTTGTGAGATTAAGAGTCACTTATGGTTTGTCTCCCTCCCAA
>NC_081575.1:95145583-95168285 GCF_022355385.1 Mustela nigripes
GGGGGAGGGGCCTGGTGTAGTGATTCTCAAGTGTCTTTGCCCCAGGCGGAATTGCACCGCCCTTAGCAGGGGCGGGAGTGAGTAATCCTCTTGGGTTTGCTTTCAGGAGCTTTTGTTCCCTGAGTGCTCTGTAGAGTTCTGGAGGATGGGAATGAAAATGGTGGCCTCCTGGTCTCTGGCCCAGAGGAGCTGAGAGCCCAGGGCCCCACTTCTCAATGTGCCCTCAGAGAACAGCGCCCAGTAACTCCCGTCTGCCTGACCTCCGGCTACGATCCGAGCTCACTGAGCCTGAGACCGGTTCAAGGTAACCCCGAGCTGGGAGCTCACTGTCGGCTCTGTCTCTGTAGCTGGCTTCCCCTTTCTAATACCTGTAAGCCCTGTGACACTCAGACACCCCCGATCCTTCTGTGACCCTGCGGGACCTGAGGCCACGCTGACCCCGCATGGGGTTCACCCCGGTTTAGCCTCTGGAGCGATGTCCCTCAGTGGAACAGACTTTTAAAAGTCCTGATTTTGTGTTCCATTGTTCTGCCACTTGCCGGGAGCATGCCCCTCCCCCCGGGGTCTATCTTCCCGTCGTTTTGGATTCACTTCTCTGCCGGTCCTACCTTTCAGAAAGTGGTTGATTTTCTGTTTCTAGAATTGCTTTTCTTCTTCTCTTTGATATGCCATTGGATTTGTAGGTGTTTGCAATCTTTAGATAAGCTATCTAGCTGATCTCCTGCTACCTGAAGTAGTCTCAGCCTGCTACTTCTCCGCCATCTTGACTCCTCCCCCATCCTACTTATTTATCTTAAGAAAACAAAAAAACATGGGGTGCCTGGGTGGCTCAGTGGGTTAAGCCTCTGCCTTCAGCTTGGGTCATGATCTCAGGGTCCTGGGATCAAGCCACACATTAGGCTTTCTGCTTGGAAGGGGGCCTGCTTCTCCCTTCTCTCTGCCTGCCTCTCTGTCTACTTGTGATCTCTCTCTGTCAAATAAATATATAAAAATTTTCAAAAATTAAAAATAAATAAAACAAAGACACTAATTTGAACAAGAATTATATATCCACATCTTCATTGCAGCAGTAGTATTTACAGCCTATATCTGGAAACCGGCTCACTCCTTATGAAAGGATGAGTGCATAGAGTGAATGGTGTGTGGGGTGTGTGTGTGTGTGTGTGTGTGTGTGTGTAAGGGAATACTACTCAGCCATAAAAAGTGAACTCTTGCCATTTGCAACAACATGGGTAGACTTTAAGAAATTGTGCTAAATGAAATAAGTCAGACACAGAAAGACAATTACCATATGATTTCACTTATATGTGGGATCTAAAAACCAAACCAAACAGAACAAATAAAAATATGGAGACATAGATACATAGATACAGAGAATAGAATGGTAGTTGCTAGAAGGGAGGAACATTGGGTAGTGGATAAAACAGGTGGAGTGTTAAAAAAATACACACTTTCAATTATAAATAAGTCATGGGATTGCAATGTATAGCATAATAACTATATTTAGTAATATTTTAGGTATATGTGAAAGTAGTGGCCTTTTGAAGAAGAGATCCCTTAGTGCCCTGCAGTAAAATGTCACTTATTCACCAGAATCTGGCACTGCAGGGGTGTCTCCTTTGTATGTTGTGTTTGCCTTGCTGTTGTGACTGAGATGCCTTTGCCTTCAGTCCAGTCATCTGAAATGTCTCTCTTTGCCTATTGGGGGCACGGTTTTATTTTTGTAACTTTCTCTGATGATGGATGGTAAGTATATTTATTATGTTGATCATTTTACAGTGTTTACAAATATCCAATCATTATGCTGTATGCCTGAAACTATTAAAGTGTTATAGGTCATTTATACATCAATAAAAATGATGAAATGCCTTAAAAAGATCATTCTTTTAGTTGTATATATATGTGTATGAATAGTCATATATATAAATTCATATTTATAAGTTTAAATACATATATGTAAATAGGTCATCCCATTGACCTTTATTTAAGTACATATGCATAAATAGATGATCCCATTGATCTTTCCTTGGATATTCCTTAAAGTTGACTCTTAAATCTCCAGCACTTTGAAGTTTGATGTCAATATCAACTATTGAAAATTACAGATAATTTAAAATATATGTTGTAATTATGTTGAAGAGTAACTATGCAGATCATTTCATATTCTCAAATATATAGGTAGAAGATATATGTGTGGGGGTGGGTATATTCAAAGATGATATATTAATTAGATGTATGATAGATGATTTCATAAATTATAAATGTGGGTCATTTTACCAAATGGAAGAATGTATTTTATAGCAAGAGGAACAGTAGCAGAGTACTGATGGGAACATTATCCCGATTTTTGTATTTACTTATGAGATTTTCCTCCCATCAATAACTCATACAATTTAATATACTCAAACAGCATGACTGTAAGTTTTCAGAATATATTTAGACAATGCTCCTCATTCATTAAAATAATTGCTGCTGATTTCTTACAGCAATAATCCTCAAATATATGACACAAGATTCCAAATAGTAAATCATCCTTTAATTGCTATAGCAGTTTTAAGGTAATAATTCAAAAGAAATTTAAATGTGATTAATGTGTTTAAATGTTACTTTATACTGTGAAAGAAAAAGAAAAAAAAAAGTAAGAGCACCAGTATAAGCTCTTGGGTACTGTTAAAATATTGATTCATTGATTGAGAACTTCTAAGGGAATTTTGTAGCAGAATTTGAGAATCTCTATTATTATTTAGCTTTAGGAATTTCTCCATATCCTTAACCTAAATTTAAAAAGCTGTATTTTTTTCCTTTGTCCCACTCTGTACACAGTGGGTTCCTCCAGTATTGGAATCCATGTGTATTTTCAGTTCTGGGAAATTTTCATTTGTGACTTCTTCAAATATTTTTAACCCAATGTTCTTCCACCCTCTTATTCAGAAATATTAGTAAAGAAATGTTGTAACTTCTGGATCTATGCATACCTTCAAACTATTTTTTCCTGGTCTTCCTTTAAAAATATATATATTTTAAATTTGTTTCTAATAACTGCTGCACCTCACCTTTTAGCCTACTCATTTATTCTTCAGCTGTGGTCATTTAGGCAATCATCCTGTGTTCATTTAGGTGAAAGCCTGTGCTAAAATTTTTACTTTATTTCAACACTAATGCTTTTCAAAATGGCAAATAGGTTTATCCTCATATGTGTCCATTTATTGTTGAGTTCTAACTAACATAATGGGCATAATTCCTTTGTTTATTGAGGGTATCAAGTGTATTTATTTTTAGGCCTGTACTGATGACTCTAATATTCCTAGTGCTCCAGTGTAAGTGTTATCTTCTGTTGAGGTATTTCTCCCCATGGCATTGATCTTATTCAGGCAGTTGGCATTTCAGGCTTACACACTCACTCTAGAATGAGATTTTTCCCCTCCTGCTTCCTTGTATGCATCCTGGATTGTGATTGCCTCCAAGTCATGTTATTAGTATCAGTTCAAGGTTTATGACATTTTCATTGGCCTTGTTCTCCAGAAGGATGTCATAACATAACTGTTTTGTTTTCTTTGTTGCTTTTGTTGTTTTATTCTATTTATAGAAATGCCTTTCCACTTCTTGTTTTAAGTACAACTATAAGTGTATGCATAAGCAGAGTTGCGCAGCGGAAGCGTGCTGGGCCCATAAGTGTATGCATAAATTTTATATTGTATATATGGTGTTAATTCAAGCAGAGAAAGGTCAGTGTCTTTAAACTTGAAGTCTGATCATGTCATCTTCAATATAACTCTTGTTTTAATCTCAGATTTCAGTCTAGAATTGTTATGACATTGTTTGTGGTTTATGTAATTTTTACAAAATTATTCTTCATAACAATGCCTGTGTCATTTCTTTTTTCTTCTAAATCTCTTTGTGGCTGCTTCTCTATAAAAGTGATAAGCCCCAGGGGCACCTGGGTGGCTCAGTGGGTTAAAACCTCTGCCTTTGGCTCAGGTCATGATCCCAGGGTCCTGGGATCAAACCCCACATCAGGCTCTCTGCTCAGCGGGGAGCCTGCTTCCTCCTCTCTCTCTGCCTGCCTCTCTGCCTATTTGTGATCTCTGTCTGTCAAATAAATAAATAAAATCTTTTATAAAAAGTGACAAGCCCTTCTCAATTGTCTAGTTTGTATATGTTTTTTTCTTACAATAATACATCCTGAGAACTAAAGACCTGGATTCTAGTCATAGTCCTGACACTATCAAAGTGTGGGACATTAAGTAATTATTAATTTCCCCCCCTTTAAAACTGGGAAAATATTAAATCTCTCATCAGTTTCTGAAATGAGATCATTTAGACTTCTAATACCAGGTTACTATAAGTGAGTTCATATGCTAGATAAAATATATTTAGGTTCCACAGAGTTGGATAAGCTAAAAATCTTAGTATTTTTTAAAGATTATTATTTATTTATTTGAGAGAGAGAAAAAAAGAGAGTGCAAGTGGTAGAGGGAGGGGCAGGGAGAGAGTCTCTGTGTCAAGCACAGAGCCCATGCTAGGCTTGATCCCAGAACCCCCAAGATCATGACCTGAGCTGAAACCATGAGTCAGATGCTTAACCAACTGAACCACCCAGGCACCCCAATCATTGGTATTTTTAAGGGTCCTCTTGAAGACATCTGGGGCCTAATTATTTTTATTGACTTCCTCGCTTTTTAACTTGCCTGACTGCATGCTTGCTTGCTTGCTTTCCCTCTCTCTTTTCTTTCTTTCTTTCTTCTTTCTTTCTTTCTTTCTTTTCTTTCTTTCTATTTCTTTTCTTTCTTCCTTTTGAGAGTGAGAGAGAGAGAGAGAGATGACAGGCCATGGGGATGGGCAGAGGGAGAAGCAGACTCCCCACTGGACAGGCAGCCTGACACCAGACTCAATCCCAGGACCCCAGGATCATGACCCGAGCCAAAGGCAGATGCCCAACAGACTGAGCCACCCAAGTGCCCTTTAATTGTGTTCTAAAGTCACCAAAGAATCCATGAATCAAGATATAAAAATAGTTGAAAATAGTTGAGCTATGTTGAAAATAAAAATGAATAAGATGAGAGCTTATGTAATCTTAAATTCCACATATGAGTGAAATTATGGTGTTTGTTTTTCTCTGACTTATTTTTCTCAGCTTTATACTCTCTAGGTCTATCCATGTCATTGCAAATGGCAAGATTTCATCCTTTTTTAATGGTCAAATAATCTTCTCATGTGTGTGTGTGTGTGTGTGTACGCTACATCTTTATCCATGCATCAATAGATGGACATGTGGGCTTCTTCCATATTTTGACTATAGTGAATCATGCTGCTATAAACATAGGAGTGCATGTATCCTTTTCAGTTAGTGTTTTTGTATTATTTGAGTAAATACCCAGTAGTGAGATGGTTGCATCAAAGGATTGATCTATATTTAATTTTCTGAAGATCCTCCATACTGTCTTCTACAGTGACTGCATCAGTTTTAATTCCCACCACCAATTCAGGAGTTTTCCTTTTTCTGTATACTTACCAACAGTTGTTGTTTCTTATGTTTTTGATTTTAGTCATTCTGACAGGTGTGAGGTGATATCTCATTGTGGTTTTTCTTTGCATTGTCCTGATGATCAGTGATGTTGAGCATCTTTTAATGTGTCTGTTTGCCATCTGGGTGTCCTCTTTCAAGTAATGTCTGTCCATTTCTTCAGCCCCTTTTTGTAATTGGATTTTTTGGTTTTTGGGTATTGAATTTTGTATGTTCTTTTTTTTAAGTTTTGTAAGTTCTTTATATATTTTGGATATGAACCCTTCATCAGATATGTCATTTGTAAATATCTTTTTCCATTCAGTGAGGTTGTCTTTTAGTTTTATTGACTGTTTCTTTCACTGTGCAGAAGATTTTGCATTGATTTAATCCCAATAATTTATTTTTGCTCTTATTTCCCTTGCCTCAGGAGACATATCTAGAGAAATATTGCAATAGCTGATATCAGAGACTTTATTCCCTGTGCTCTTTTCTAGGATTTTTAGGGATTTAGGTTTCACATTTAGGTTTTTAATCCATTTTAAATTTATGTTTGTGTATGGTACAAGAATGTGGTCCAGTTTCATTCTTTTGCATATAGTTGACCAATTTTCCTAACACCATTTATCAAGGATACTGTCTTTTCCCACCATCTGTTCTTTCCTGATTTGTCAAATATTAATTGGCCATATACTTGTGGGGCTTTTTGAGAGGGTTTTCTATTAAGTTCCATTGATCTATGAGTCTGTTTTTGTGCCAGTACCAAACTGTTGTTATTACTACAGTTTTATATTATGACTTGAATCCTGGAATTATGATACATCCAGCTTTGCTTCTCTTTTTCAAAATTGCTTTGGCAATTTGGGGTCCTTTGTTGTTCCATATAAAGTTTAGGACTGTTTGTTCTAGTTCTGTGAAAAATGCTGTTGTTATTTCAATAGGATTGCATTAAATTTATAAATTACTTTGGGTAGTATAGACATTTTAACAATATTTGTTTTTCCAATCCATGGGCATGGAATATCTTTCCATTTTTTGGTGTTGTCTTCAATTTATTTCGTTAGTGTCTTAGAGTTTTCAGAAAAGAGTACAATTCTCTTGATGAGCACTGAGAAATGTATAGAATTGTTGAATCACTATATTGTGCACCTGAAACCACTGTAATCGTGTATGTTATCTATACCATAATTTTAAAAATTTGAAAGAAAAAATCTAAGCTAAATAACAAATGGAAAACATGATAAAAGGGAAAAGAAAAGAAGTCTGACACCAATGTGATTAATGCTCTTTTGTGAGTGCCCTCTATTGTTTTTCTGTATGGAGCCATTTAAGAGTTTTATCTCAATGTGGTTTTAATTTGAATCTCCCTGAGAGCTAGTGATGATGAACATTTTTTCATGTGTCTGATAGCCATTTGTATGTCTTGATTAGAGAAGTGTCTGTTCATATCTTCTGCCCGTTTTTTTATATGTTTGCCCCATTGAGATATCACCTTACACCAGTTAGAATGGCCAAAATTAACAAAACAGGAAACAACATGTGTTGGAAAGGATGTGGAGGAAGGGGAACCCTCTTACACTATTGGTGGGAATGCAAGTTGGTACAGCCTCTTTGGAGAACAGTGTGGAGATTCCTCAAGAAATTTAAAATAGAACTTCCTTATAACCCTGCAATTGCACTCCTGGGTATTTACCCCAAAGATACAGATGTCGTGAAAAGAAGGGCCATCTGTATCCCAATGTTTATAGCAGCAATGGCCACAGTCGCCAAACTATGGAAAGAACCAAGATGCCCTTCAACGGACTAATGGATAAGGAAGATGTGGTCCATATACACTATGGAGTATTATGCCTCCATCAGAAAGGATGAATACCCAACTTTTATAGCAACATGGACAGACTGGAAGAGATTATGCTGAGTGAAATCAGTCAAGCAAAGAGAGTCAATTATCATATGGTTTCACTTATTTGTGGAGCATAACAAATATCATGGAGGACAAGAGGTGTTAGAGAGTAGAAGGGAGTTGGGGTAAATTGGAAGGGGAGGTGAATCATGAGAGACTATAGACTCTGAAAAACAATATGAGGGGTTTGAAGTGGCGGGGGGGTGGGAGGTTGGGGTACCAGGTGGTGGGTATTATAGAGGGCACAGATTGCATGGAGCACTGGGTGTGGTGAAAAAATAATGAATACCGTTTTTTCTGAAAAAAAAAAAAAAAAATTTAATAAAAAAAGAGTTTTATCTTTATTTTTATTATTCTAACATTTTGACACTATATGTCACATTGTGGATAATTTTCATCATCCTGTTGGCCATCCAAATAGCTATTGGATAGTTAAGTCTTACAGTGTAGGTATTTTTTATAAGTCTGAAATTTTCTTCCATCAGCTATTGATTTTTTTCCTCATACTTCCTCTAACCTTTCCTTTTGGAAATCCAGCTAGAAAAATATTGATACTTATGGATCTATTTTTGCCAAGTCTAGTTTTTCTCTCTTACTTTCCAGCATTTACTCATTTAATCTGCCTTGAGAAATGTTTTTGAGCTCATTATTATGTGATAGTTCATTCCTTAGCAGTCTGTTCTACTCAGCCATGAGGTATTAAATATCTTTTCTTCTCCATGGAAAAGGTGAGAAATATTACATCTATTCTTGCTTAATTTTAACATTTTACTCTTTGTGATGTTTGTTTGCCTCAGATGTTTGGTAATTCATATTTGTGTGCTCCACACCATTTTTGAGCACCTCTTTCACTTTTGAGCACCTCTTTCACTGTTTGGCATAATCTCTTTTCTGGCTGAATGAAGGGAAGAAGATTCTCCTCATGGGGTTGTCTTCTGACTATGAGAGATCCCATGCTTCTCCTGCTTGTCTAATGGCAATCTGAGCTCAGCTTTCACTTTTCATCCTCAGAACTCCAACCCACTGCTTTAGTTTACAGCTTTCTGTCAGGTACTTAGCATAAATAAAAGAGGAAGAAGAAAGCAATAAACATAACTTCTACAAACAATGTTCTATAATTAATCATCCTGATGTACTCTTCAGGACTCTTTCCTTTCCTGCAGGAACTGCCTCTTAGCTTGCAGCTACCACAGAAACCATATCACCTGTAAACAGCCTATGTAATATACTGAAATCTCATTTTTCCAGTCAATACCATGTAATCTACTTGCCACCTTTTAGGACTTTCTCTAAATTTCTGGACCACTAGTGGTACTTTTCCTTCTTATTTCTCAGTACTTTTTCTTTTCAGTTGTGAACCATTTATTTATTTATTTTTATTATGCTATGTTAGTCACCATCATTTCTCAGTACTTTAGTAATTTTTTTCTTTCTGCAAGATTTTTTCCCCCATTTTTGGAATATTCATCTGGCTGGGAAATTAGAAATGCATGCCCAGTTTACCATCTTGTTCTAAACTCCCACTAGTCTATTATCAAATGATTCTCTGCAATTTATTCAGTATTCCACGTTTCCCATTTGGGAAGTTTTTCCCATAATTAATAAACATGTTCTGATAATAGATAATGTGTTGGGGAGCACTGCTAGAGACTACCTTGGCCAAAAGTGCCTAGAAAATAATTTCTCTCATCACTCCCCACTGCCAACCCACCAGGATTGACTAGTATGTGGGTATACAAATATCATGGCCCCGGTGACCATGAATGTAATAATACAGAAATACATTTTTTTCTTTGTTTGTTTTTCATGATTTCCAAGGTTTCCCTGAAGGATTAATTTCTAGTTGTCCATTGTGGTAGGTGGCATATGAACACACCCATTATCAACTCCCTTGCCTTTCCTGTCTCACATCCTTTTGTTCTTGCTGGTGTTCTCTCTCCCTCCAAATAAGTACATGTACTTAAATCTTTGACTATGTGAGAATGCAAAATAAGCAATAACCAGACATCAAATAGTGATTGTGTTATGAAATGTGACCAATTAGCCTCCATCTAAGTATTATATGACAGATAGGCATATATGAAGGAATCGTGCATTTTTCCTAATGTATAATGTGCCACCAATGAAGCATCCTGGAAGAGTCCATCTCAGAAACTCATCTAACATCTACTATGTGTTGCTCTTTTTAGAACAACACATTTAAATCTGAAAATGAAAACAACATGTACTACAAGAAGGCTTTGTTATATGGCATTATGGCATGCAGTAGAATACTCAAGGTGTATATTACAGCCTAATAATCTGTTGAAATGCTTAGGGAATAAATGATTCTGTGATCATATTATTTTGAAAAATACTACATACTATCCCCCCCCTTTTTTTTTTTACAGATTTGCAGTTCATGTGAGCACATTAAAAGTAAAGAGAAAGTCTACAGTAAAAATAAAACAAAAATCTGTTTTCCTTATTTGAGGTTAATATTTGTCAGACTAATTTCACCAGAGAAACTCTTTATAACATCATACCCATTAATATTCAGTAAAATCAGTGTTTTGTTGACTATAATCCCCATCAATAGCAATGAAAAAAGTATGATATGTTTATCTGTGGGAAGCTAATTGACCTATACAATTATGAATGCTACAATCTTGATCTCATTAGACCCATAATTGTATCAATTGCACAAACTGCCAAGATGTTAGTAATTAATTATTAACCCTGTTGGCTACATTGGAAAGCGGCATTGTTTAAAATAGTCTTTTTAAGGGGTGCCTGGGTGGCTCAGTGGGTTAAGCCGCTGCCTTCGGCTCAGGTCATGATCTCAGGGTCCTGGGATCAAGCCCCGCATCGGACTCTCTGCTCAGCAGGGAGCCTGTTTCCTCCTCTCTCTCTCTCTCTGCCTGCCTCTCTGCCTACTTGTGATCTCTCTCTGTCAAATAAATAAATAAAATCTAAAAATAAAATAAAATAGTCTTTTTAAAATTTGATTTGTAACTCAGATAATAACATTGACTTCCAAAGTGTGTAATCTGATATTTTGCCCCAGTTTCTTATATGTTATCACATTGGTAACATAATGTTGAGGTGACAAAAATAATGCCTATGTAAAATTTATCAAACAGCTCAACAGTGAACCCCCATTTGATTAGGTCAATAAATCACTTTGTTAGATGACTATAGCTGTTTATTTTCTTCAAATATTGGAAAATAGCCTTTAAATACTCACAAATAGATACATCATCCCCAAATAATGGCATTTTTGAAATCTGTATGATAGCACTAGACATTTAAGTATCCCCCCTTTTTTGAATACATATATATCACTGATTTCTAAGTCCATGTATTTTGAGTCCTGGTACATAGTTGGACTCTACGTTTATAGGTTAGCTTAAATTTCAAGGATTTTGAGAATTATTCAAATACACATTTTTCATAGTATCGATTTTTATTCAAGATACATTTGTCACCTAATTCTTTATCTCTTCAAGAAGAAGTATGAATACTCTCCAGTATTCATACTGGAGAGTATTCATACTTCTGTCAGAGCTGTCTTCAAAATACAGGCCTAATTATGTTACCTCTTCATTTAAAATTCTTTGTTATTGTTTTGATGTCATCAAGCTATTCTCTAAATACATTTGTGAAAATCCCACCCACTTTCAAGAAATACCCAGTTCAAATGCCTTTTCATTAATGAGACAGGTCTTGAATCCCAGCCCAATTGCATCAATTTCTTCCTTCCCTGGGTTCTTACAGAATGCAGCTTCTATGAGCAAAGGGCTTCACCTTCCCGAGGTTTCTTTATATATTGAAATATTAGCAGCAACATCACTGGTTGTTACATGCAGCATATAAGTTGAATTATAAAGTACCAAGCATAAGGTTTGGCAAATATTAACTCAATAAATTGTAACTATAAATATGTTTTATTATTAGAGTACAGAATCTGCAGTGTGTTAGAGTTATATGTGAACAATCACGTCTCTATTAGCATATAAACTCTTTGAGGGAAGATTTTATGCCTAAATTGATTTCATTATCCCCCAAGGTGTTGAGTATTTCTCTGGGATACATATTTGTTTTACTTTTATTCCATAGTAATGTAATTAAAAAATAGACATATGGATTCATATGTAATATCTCTGTCTTACAATTATTACAACCAATACGTTTTTCAATTTATAAATTTCCTGATCTTGTACAATGTATTTATCTCATCATAGGTTCTGTGAACAATACTGGAATAGGATTGGCTATTGCAAAGTAATATTTTCAAATACATACTTATGTATATGTCTGTGTTGATCTCCATATGAAATATCTTTGTCTCCCCCATTGGCAGTTATTGTTCAAACTAGACTTTTACTGCCCAGCAGAATGTGGCCCATTGCAGAATTTATCTAGAAACTCATTGACTTGGGAAGAGGGACAAGGTCTGAAAAAGAACAACACATAGTAGATGCTAGAGTGAGTTTCTGGGATGGGCTCTTCCAGGATGCCTCATTGGCAGCAGATCCAAGTGTTGGTATGGGTGGAAGGGAAATAGAAACAGATTAAAAATTTTAAAAGTTGCTGGAATATGTGCTTTTCTTAGTCATGTCACCCAAAGATTGACCTTGAAGATTCCAGCATTTCTTTTCTTTTTTTTTTTTTTTAATACTTCAGCATGGTGCAAGATTAGATAAAGTAAGCAAGGACATGGAGCTTGGCTAAGCACATCGATCTGGTCTGAGACAGTTCATGGATCTTTCCTTGTCTCTTTTTTTGTTTCTGTGCTGAAAAGAGAGAGAAGTCGGATTTTCCTCTGCTCCTAGGAGTGGCACAAAAATAAGCTAAAAAATAGAGCTTGCAAATATGTGAGAGAGCTAGCTGGCAGATCATAAGGGTTGTTGCAATAACAGGGTGGTAAGGGAGAGAGTAACATAGATCTTATAATTAGTAATTCAGAGAGAACATGACTACCTTAATAAAAGTCAGGATGGAAAATGATTATAGCTGAGAGCATAAGAGAACAAGAAATATCCCAAAGGATGAATGAGATGGACAAATGAGAACCTAGAACCAGATTACCTCTCTTCTAACATATTTTAAATTCTGTATGAGCATCCTGTATATGTCCTTAATTAAATACACCTCAGGGAAGAAAAGAGGGAAAGTAAATCCTTTCCTACTGTAGAAAGCCCTGAATTGAATGAAAAACGAGATACTGAGTTAATACTAAGTTTTACAGAAATGACTACGTTTAATTGTGTCCTATTGAGTTGAAGAGGGACTCAATAGAGAGATCATTATAAATTATAAAAAGAAAATGTGTTCACCTGAGTTGTGTGCTGTGAAGTTTGTATCTAGAACATATTTACCCTGCCTTGAAGAGTAGATTTCATATGTGGAATCTAAGAAAACCAAAATCATGGAAGGCTAATGGGAATCTATGAAGGTGGCCAAGGGTAAAAATTTCCAGTTATAAGATGAGCAAGTTCTGGGGATCTCATGTACGATATGATGACCATAGGTAATAATACTGTAATGTATATTTTGAAAGTTGCTAAGAGAGTAGATCTTGAAAGTTGTCACCACACACATACACAAAAAACTAACTATATGAGGTGATGGATATGTTAATTAACCTTACTGTGATAATCATTTTGCAATACATATATCAAATCATCACACCATACATCATAAACTGTTTGTTATATATGTTGATCAAAAAGTACAAAGTTGCAGTTAGATAGAATGAGTAAGTCTAGAGATCTAATGTATAGCATAATGACTATATTTAATAATATTGTATTTCATACTAGAAATTTATATATATAGGATTTTAAAGGTTTTAAGGCTTCCATTTAAGTCCTTAATCCATTGTAAGTTAATATTTGTGAGTGTTATAAACAAGGGTATAATTTCATTCTTTTGCATATTAGTATATTTTTTTCTCAGTACCATTTATTGAAGAGACTGTCTTTTTTACATTGAGTATTTCAGGCTCCCTTATCAAATGAGTTGACCATACCTTCATAGGTTTATTTCTGGGCTCTTGTTTCTGTTCCGTTGGTCTGTGTGTCTATTTTTATGCCAGTATCATACTGTTTTGCATACTGTAGCTTTGAAATTTAGTTTGAAATCAGGAAGTGTGATGCCTCCAGTTTTGTTCTTTTTTCTCAAGGTAGAATTCGTTCTAATATAAGGGAGGGGGAATCATGATTCCATGGAAGAGAATTACTTCTTTTACAGTCATAGAATTAGAATTTTAATCAAAGACAAGATTTTATTCATCATTTTGTGTATTCTAATCATTTCAGGGATTAAAAAACAACATTAATTCATTTAAGACATATTTTTGCATATAACTCCTAGTGCTCATTACAATACACAGATAGTGAATCATTGAACACTACATCAAACCCTAATGATGTACTCTATGGTGACTAACATAATAATAAAGACAGACATATTTTTGAGATTTTCATAAGTGACAAGCAGTCAAAATAGTAGCTTATGCCATTGAAAGAAAAAAGAAAAACAGTAAAACCAGTTCATTCACTGTATGGATGTCACATACTGATAGTGCTAAAAAACGATAAAATCAGAAGTTTTGAAGTAGGGGTTAGGTAAGAGTGATCTTTTAAATAGCATGGAAAAAGAAGGGTCCCTTACTATGTGAGTTATATTAGTGAGAATATAAAATTCTTATGACTAAGGTGAGGAATGCAATCACTGTGCTACTTTTATCCTTAAGGAAACGAAAGAAAGTGGATAAATGAGGATGAAAAAAGGTATAATTTTTTTTTTAATTTTTATATTTTTTTATAAACATGTATTTTTATCTCCAGGGGTACAGGTCTGTGAATCCCCACTCACCAAAGCACATACCCTCCCCAATGTCCATAACCCCACCCCCACTTCTCCCAACATTTTTAAAGGTATAATTTTTTAAATGACTTTATTTATTTGTTTATTTATGAGAGAGAGAGAGAGAGAGAGAGAGAGCACAAGCAGTAGGTAGGGGCAGAGGGAGAGAGAGAAATAGGCTCCCTGCTGAACAGGGGGCCTGATGTAGGACTCCATCCCAGGATCCTGGGATGATTACCTAAGCTGAAGGCAGATGCTAAACTGACTGAGCCACCCAGGATCCCAAGATATCAGTTAGGTGGTTCAGCATTGGCCTTCAGCTCAGGTCATGATCCCAGGGTCCTGGGATCAATTACCACATAGGGCTCCCAGCTCAGCAGGGAGTCTGCTTCTCTCTCTCCTTCTGCCTGCAGCTTTGCCTGCTTGTGCTGTCTGTCTCTGTCAAATGAATAATTAAATCTTAAAAAACAACAACAAGAGATACTATTTATGTTATTTTACCCAGTATTTCAGCTAATTATACAGATGTGAAAATTGTCTCAAACAACTAATAATGATGATGACATGTTTAATAAACACACAGAGACCCATTCTGATAGTATGGAAAGATTGTAAAATGTCAACAAATGGCTCTTATTAGAAAAAGAAAAGACAAAAAAAAAGCCTTTCAAATATATAATAATTAGACAAGACCTGCGTGGTCTTTGAGGGAGTGAGGTGTGGAAAAAAGCTAAGTCCCTGAGATGGGAACATTCTTAGGATGTTACAAAATAAATGTTACATGACATATTTAAAAGCCCAATTCTAGTTAGAGGTGGAGACAAATCATGAAAATAGTTCATAGATTCCCAGTGCAATGTTCTTTCCTCCATAGGCTAATCACCCTAATTGCCATGCTTAGTGTTGGTAGAGTATCAGTGTGCAATTGCCCAGAAGGCAATTAAGGACTAGTTCTAGAGCTATACATTTAGAAAATGTTACAGTAAATAAATCTAGAAACTGGTAGAATGGGTGAACTCTCCTTGACTTCTTAGACTAGCTAATGTCTAACAACATCTATCTAGGAAATGGAGAAAAGTTTCACATTCTCAATAATTTCTATCTTGGAAATCTTGGAAACCTTCATGCAGTTTTTTATTTGTTTGTTTTTACAATACCAGGATGACAGAATGATATGGGATTGACCTAAACATAACTCTTAACTTTGTTAAAACTAATAAACTAACAAGAAAAATACTTGCAGTCTAGTACAACAATTTGGAAGATTTATTCCATTTTCTCCATTATTTAAAATGCTGTATAGTTTTGACATTAAGAAGGTATTAAGATACTATATACCCACCAAATGTCTAAAATGAAAAAGAGTTTTTTTTTAAATTTTAAATATTTATTTATTTATTTGAGACAGAGAAAGTTGGGAAGAGGGTTAGAAGGATAGAATCCTCAAGCAGACTCCCTGCTGAATGTGGAGCTCACACGGGTTGATCTCAAAACCGGTGAGATCATGACCTGAGCTGAAACCAGGGGTTGGACACTTCACTGACTGAGCCACCCAGATTCCCCTAAAATGAAAAAAATATTTAAAAAAATGCTGAGTGAAATAAGTCAAGCAGAGAGAGTCAGTTATCATATGGTTTCACTTATTTGTGGAGCATAGCAAATAGCATGGAGGACATGGGGAGTTAGAGAGGAGAAGGGAGTTGAGGGAAATTGGAAGGGGAGGTGAACCATTAGAGACTATGGACTCTGAAAAACAATCTGAGGGTTTTGAAGGGGTGGGGGGTGGGAGGTTGGGGTACCAGGTGGTGAGTATTAGGGAGGGCACGCATTGCATGGAACACTGGGTGTGTTATAAAAACAATGAATTCTGCCACACTGAAAATAAATAAATAAATGAATGAATGAATAAATAAATAAATAAATAAATAAACTGACATTAAGTGGGGCCAGACCCAGAGAGTGTTTAAAGTATTCTAGGGTCTGAGCTAAGTATTTTGCATGTGTTGTCTCATCGAATCCTCACAGTCCACCCTATTTATTGTTTATTTTCTTCATGTTTATGAGAACATTCGTAGGGTGAAGCAACTGGCAAGGGCCTCACTGTAAGTGAGGTAAAGAAGAGTCAGGCCCAGGTTTGTCTGAGCAAAGCCTTTGTGCTTGAAAGCTTTGCATTTTAATGGATTGGAAGCAAGTTTCCCCCATCTTTGTGCTGTTGAGAGAATGATCAGGAGCACTGGTTTGGATAAGAGTTCAGATATTTGAGGGAAATTGGAAGGGGAGGTGAACCATGAGAGACTATGGACTCTGAAAAACAATCTGAGGGTTTTGAAGGGACGGGGGGTGGGAAGTTGGGGTACCAGGTGGTGAGTATTATAGAGGGCACGGATTGCATGGAGCACTGGGTGTGGTGCAAAAACAATGAATACTGTTATGCTGAAAAGAAATAAAAAATTAAAAGAAAAAAAAGAGTTCAGATATTTTGAAGTTCAGAGTTAGGAAGCAGAGGGGTAGAGATCCAATACCCAAGACTAGATTCTCTTGAAGAGTAAAATAAACAAAACCAACCAACAAAAAAACAAAAATAATAACAAATGTTGGTGAGGATGTGAAGCAACCAGAACTTCCATATACCTGCTGGTGTAGTTTAAATTGGCAGAAGGAATTTGGAAAGTTGGTAGTTATTTGTTAAAGGTGAATATATGCACACCCCAGTGACTCAAATATCCTCTGTATACATTACAACGTGCATATGTTCACCCAAAGACATGTGCAGAAATGTTCATGGCAGCACTATCCATAGCAGCCCCAAATTAGAAGTTACTGACATATGTATCAAGAGTGAGTGGATAACAAATTTTAATATTTCAGACAACAGAAACCACACAGCAATGGAAAAACTTGCAACAGCAAACAAAGTAGATGAGCCAACTTTCTTCCCCACTACAATACATCCTGAAACCCTCCCATGCTTTATTTCCTGTTCATCACTTATCACCCTCTAACATCTATACATTTTTTTATTGTTTTATGTTAGTCATATACAGTGCGTCAATAGTTTTTGCTGTAGTGTTCCATGATTCATTGTGTATAACACCCAGTGCTCCATGCAATCTGTACCCTCCTTGGTACCCATCACCCCGGCTGACCCATCACCCCACCCACTCCCCTCTAAAACCACAGTTTGATTCCTGGAGTCCATAGTCTCCCATGGTTCATCTTCCACTCCATTTATACATTTAACTACTTATTAACACTTTCTCCTACTGAAGTGTAAGCTTCATAAGTGTGGGATTTTTTAAAGATTTTATTTATTTATTTGACAGAGAGAAAGAGATCACAAGTAGGCAGAGAGGCAGGCGGTAGGGGGAGAATCAGGCTCCCTGCCCAGCAAAGAGCCTGATATGGGACTTGATCCCAGGACCCTGAGATCATGACCTGAGCCAAACGCAGAGGCTTAACCCACTGAGCCACGCAGGCACCCAAGGGTAGGATATATTTTTAAATTTAATTCACTGGTCTGCCTCAGGGTATGGTAGAGTGTCTAACATAGAGGTGACACAATAAATAACTAAATGAATGAATATCGTTTTCTTATTTTTAAAGAATCTAGACACAAAAGAGCAGGAACTGTGTGTAGTCATTTATATATAGTTCAATAGCAGACAACATTAATCTATGGATTTACACATCAGAAAATAGTGGTTAGTGCTTAAGGGGAGCTTCTGGGCTTCTGGTAACATTCTGTTTTTTAATCTAGGTGCTCACATCACAATTGTTCCATTTATAAAAGTAGGTTGGGAATATACTTATCAGCAGTGTACTTATAAGTCATGCACATTTTCCAAAACAAATGGAAACAAACATTATAACAATCATCCAATAACTACCTTATATCCACCAAATAGCTTAAGACATAAAATATTATTACAATATAGAAGAAGGCTCCTGTGTTCTTTCTGAAAGCATCAACCTTTCTTCCCTCCTTTCCCCTCCCAGTATGGTGTGAAGTTCTTCTTCCCTAGATCAAATGCAAGTTCTAGTACTGCTACTTCTGTGAGCTTAGTAAGATCTTTTGTGCCTCAGTTTCCCCATTTATAAGGTGTGAGGAACAATGGTGTTTACCTCATAGTTAGAAGTAAAGATTGAAGGGTTTTATAGAGAGAGAGTATTTAGACTAGCCTTACATGAAATAAGCAATATAAGCTCTATTACTAACCTGAAGTTGGTGTTTTCATTTTCCATTCCATTGCATGCCTTTATCCTTTAATCTATCGGAGTATTGATAAAGCTAGTCATGTAAGCAAACATATGGATATTATCTTTTTTATGGCTTAAAATTTAATATAATTGGGAACAATTAAAACTTCACATAAGGACTATCATACAACATGTACTCTTCTGCAAGTCTTAAAAAATTATGTTTAGGGTGTTTCACTCAAATTAATTTAAAAGTTTTATTAACATATGTATCTAGGATTGAAATTGTTTAAATTATATCTACTGAGTAATGTTAAGTCTTTTGTTCCCCAAAGTAGTTGTCTCAGTCTATATTCCAGAAAATAGTTTGTAAGATTTCCTATTATTTCACATCTTTATCTAAACTTGATATATAAATAGACTTTTAAATTTACCATTTTGACAGGTATGAAATAGTATCTCTGTAGTTTTAACTTGCATATCTCTGTTTATTAGAAAGATTGATCATATCATCTTATGTGTGTGGCTGTTTTCCTTATTCTGAAAATTGTTTATTCAAATTTATTGCTTATTTTCTCATTTGTTTATGTATTTTTTATTTCTAGAAGTTCTTTAATATTTGTGGATCATAATTCTTTGTGGATCATAATATATTGAAAATCTCTTCAAGTCTGCAGTTTATAGTTTCAATTTCTTAATGTACCTTTTGACATTCTTTACATATAAATGTAAATACATGGGCACATACACACATATATTTTTACGTGCTTTGGTTAGGAAAGCCTTCCAAAAAATCCTTTTATTCCTTGAGGTGAAGACTAAATTCTTCATCATTACATACCAAATATTTAAAAGTTCCACTTTTCATGATTAATTCTTAATATATCTGGAATTAAGTTTTATTTATAGTGTGAGGTAGGGAATCAATTACAGGTCTTTCATTCAAGTAATCAATTGTTCTAGCATCCTTTATTGGATAACCCATCATTTCTTTAATGATTTGCAGCAGCCACTCTGTCAAATATCAAGTTTCCATGGATGTGTGAACTTCTTTCTATGCTATTATTTTATAATGGACATTTTAAAGAAATTTGATTGATTAACATTAGACTGTAAATATGATTTTTCAGAACATCAAGGTTCAAATTAGGGTGGTTTTTTGGGGGAAGATATTGTAGAGATGTATATTTGTGCTCCGAGGGCTAACACTAATAATAAGTTAGTGACAGTTTTTATATGTAACCTCTTGTTTCCAAGGAGTAGCAATTTTACTTAAAAGCTGAACCCATAAATTCAGGTTTCAGAAAGAGGGTATCTTGGGGCACCTGAGTGGCTCAGTCAGTTAAGCATCTATCTTCAGCTCATGTCATGATCCCAGACTGCTTGGGTCAAGTCCTGCATCGGGCCCCTTGTTGGCAGGGAGCTTCCTTATCCTCTCCTCCCCACTTATGCTCTCTCTCTCTCTCACACTCTTTCTCTCAAATAGACAAATAAAACCTTTTAAAAAAGAGATAATATCTCAATGTCTGTACTCTGAAGGATCATATTTGGGAAAAAAAAAAACATGTTAGAAAGCCACATATAATTTACAGACCAGAATCTTTGCATTTAAAAAACGTATGAAGCATTAAAATAGTGTAAATGCATATTAATAAACATTAATTACTTCCAAATCCTGGGGAAAAAAAGTCAGATCCATAACATTGTCATTTGCATTGAAGTAATTTTTTGTTCAAATTATAAAGCACAAAATGAACTCCAGATGACATGAAAAATTCTGAAATTTTCACCTTAAATTTCTTTATTATATATACTTATTCTTGAATTTTAATTAATTTAATGTAATTAATTTTAACCTTTTCCTTGTACCACAAATATCTGATATTTGTGCATCTGATAGGGTTTTTTTAAAAATGAAAAATATATAAACTATATTATTAATCAAGGCATTAAAATGTTATTGTTATCTAAAATATGGATAATATTCACTGATTGTGAGAAAATCTGTGCTCAATAAAAGTAAACAAAATTAGAAATGGAAGATGCGTGTCTGAAATAGTAGGAATAAAAACCTGACACAAGGCACAGATGGTAGGATGGTTAAATGTTTTTCCTAATTGCAAGGAAAACTTTTCTCTTGGGCAAACCACTTTGAAGCTTGTTTAAATGTCTTTAATGTGAAGATGCTTGGGACAACAGAATCTGATTGTCAATTGCCCTAATCTCTAGAGAATGAAAAAGGTTATCTGATTGGGAGATGTCAAAGATTTAAAAATAATTCCCTTACACAGGTAGAAATAAACTGAATTGCAGTATCCTGAGGAGGAACTAATGCAAAGGCCTTATAGAAAGATGCCATGGAAACAGCTGTGCTGGGGACAGTACATGCTTGCAGTGATAACGTGGGTTTTGTAACCCTTATCAAAGAAAGAAAATTCCTAGAATTTAAGTGATCCTAAGAAAAAGAACACTCAGTTTTAGCTGTTCTTTTCTTTTTACCATTTCCTTCCAAATTCATCCACATGGATTTGGGAGTAGTCAGGAGAGGTAAACAAACAATGAGACTTTTTACATTTCCCTTACAACTGCATAGGCAAAGGCGTATTACAACAGAAAAAATGTTTTTTTTTTTTTTTAATTTTTTATTTTTTATAAACATATATTTTTATCCCCAGGGGTACAGGTCTGTGAATCACCAGGTTTACACACTTCACAGCACTCACCAAATCACAAACCAGGCTTAAGGTCCATAATCCCACCCCCTTCTCCCAAACCCCCTCCCCCCGGCAACCCTCAGTTTGTTGTGAGATTAAGAGTCACTTATGGTTTGTCTCCCTCCCAATCCCATCTTGTTTCATTGATTCTTCTACCCACTTAAGCCTCCATGTTGCATCACCACTTCCTCATATCAGGGAGATCATATGATAGTTGTCTTTCTCTGCTTGACTTATTTCGCTAAGCATGATACGCTCTAGTTCCATCCATGTTGTTGCAAATGGCAAGATTTCATTTCTTTTGATGGCTGCATAGTATTCCATTGTGTATATATACCACATCTTCTTGATCCATTCATCTGTTGATGGACATCTAGGTTCTTTCCATAGTTTGGCTATTGTGGACATTGCTGCTATAAACATTCGGGTGCATGTGTCCCTTTGGATCACTACATTTGTATCTTTAGGGTAAATACCCAATAGTGCAATTGCTGGGTCATAGGGCAGTTCTATTTTCAACATTTTGAGGAACCTCCATGCTGTTTTCCAGAGTGGCTGCACCAGCTTGCATTCCCACCAACAGTGTAGGAGGGTTCCCCTTTCTCCGCATCCTCGCCAGCATCTGTCATTTCCTGACTTGTTGATTTTAGCCATTCTGACTGGTGTGAGGTGATATCTCATTGTGGTTTTGATTTGTATTTCCCTGATGCCGAGTGATATGGAGCACTTTTTCATGTGTCTGTTGGCCATCTGGATGTCTTCTTTGCAGAAATGTCTGTTCATGTCCTCTGCCCATTTCTTGATTGGATTATTTGTTCTTTGGGTGTTGAGTTTGCTAAGTTCTTTATAGATTCTGGACACTAGTCCTTTATCTGATATGTCGTTTGCAAATATCTTCTCCCATTCTGTCAGTTGTCTTTTGATTTTGTTAACTGTTTCCTTTGCTGTGCAAAAGCTTTTGATCTTGATGAAATCCCAATAGTTCATTTTTGCCCTTGCTTCCCTTGCCTTTTGCGTTGTTCCTAGGAAGATGTTGCTGCGGCAGAGGTCGAAGAGGTTGCTGCCCGTGTTCTCCTCAAGGATTTTGATGGATTCCTTTCGTACATTGAGGTCCTTCATCCATTTTGAGTCTATTTTTGTGTGTGGTGTAAGGAAATGGTCCAATTTCATTTTTCTGCATGTGGCTGTCCAATTTTCCCAGCACCATTTATTGAAAAGGCTGTCTTTTTTCCATTGGACATTCTTTCCTGCTTTGTCGAAGATTAGTTGACCATAGATTTGATGGTCTATTTCTGGGCTCTCTATTCTGTTCCATTGATCTATGTGTCTGTTTTTGTGCCAGTACCATACTGTCTTGATGATGACAGCTTTGTAATAGAGCCTGAAGTCCGGAATTGTGATGCCACCAACGTTGGCTTTCTTTTTCAATATCCCTTTGGCTATTCGAGGTCTTTTCTGGTTCCATATAAATTTTAGAATTATTTGTTCCATTTCTTTGAAAAAGATGGATGGTACTTTGATAGGAATTGCATT
>NC_081575.1:95168385-95184548 GCF_022355385.1 Mustela nigripes
GAGTCTATTTTCGTGTGTGGTGTAAGGAAATGGTCCAATTTCATTTTTCTGCATGTGGCTGTCCAATTTTCCCAGCACCATTTATTGAAGAGGCTGTCTTTTTTCCATTGGACATTCTTTCCTGCTTTGTCGAAGATTAGTTGACCATAGATTTGAGGGTCTATTTCTGGGCTCTCTATTCTGTTCCATTGATCTATGTGTCTGTTTTTGTGCCAGTACCATGCTGTCTTGATGATGACAGCTTTGTAATAGAGCTTGAAGTCCGGAATTGTGATGCCACCAACGTTGGCTTTCTTTTTCAATATCCCTTTGGCTATTCGAGGTCTTTTCTGGTTCCATATAAATTTTAGAATTATTTGTTCCATTTCTTTGAAAAAGATGGATGGTACTTTGATAGGAATTGCATTAAATGTGTAGATTGCTTTAGGTAGCATAGACATTTTCACAATATTTATTCTTCCAATCCAGGAGCATGGAACATTTTTCCATTTCTTTGTGTCTTCCTCAATTTCTTTCATGAGTACTTTATAGTTTTCTGAGTATAGATTCTGTGTCTCTTTGGTTAGGTTTATTCCTAGGTATCTTATGGTTTTGGATGCAATTGTAAATGGGATTGACTCCTTAATATCTCTTTCTTCTGTCTTGCTGTTGGTGTAGAGAAATGCAACTGATTTCTGTGCATTGATTTTATATCCTGACACTTTACTGAATTCCTGTATAAGTTCTAGCAGTTTTGGAGTGCAGTCTTTTGGGTTTTCCACATATAGTATCATATCATCTGCGAAGAGTGATAATTTGACTTCTTCTTTGCCGATTTGGATGCCTTTAATTTCCTTTTGTTGTCTGATTGCTGAGGCTAGGACCTCTAGTACGATGTTGAATAGCAGTGGTGATAATGGACATCCCTGCCGTGTTCCTGACCTTAGCGGAAAAGTTTTCAGTTTTTCTCCATTGAGAATGATATTTGCGGTGGGTTTTTCATAGATGGCTTTGATGATATTGAGGTATGTGCCCTCTATCCCTACACTTTGAAGAGTTTTGATCAGGAAGGGATGTTGTACTTTGTCAAATGCTTTTTCAGCATCTATTGAGAGTATCATATGGTTCTTGTTCTTACTTTTATTGATGTGTTGTATCACATTGACTGATTTGCGGATGTTGAACCAACCTTGCAGCCCTGGAATAAATCCCACTTGGTCGTGGTGAATAATCTTTTTAATGTACTGTTGAATCCTATTGGCTAGTATTTTGTTGAGTATTTTCGCATCTGTGTTCATCAAGGATATCGGTCTATAGCTCTCTTTTTTGGTGGGATCCTTGTCTGGTTTTGGGATCAAGGTGATGCTGGCCTCATAAAATGAGTTTGGAAGTTTTCCTTCCATTTCTATTTTTTGGAACAGTTTCAGGAGAATAGGAATTAGTTCTTCTTTAAATGTTTGGTACAGTTCCCCCGGGAAGCCGTCTGGCCCTGGGCTTTTGTTTGTTTGGAGATTTTTAATGACTGTTTCAATCTCCTTACTGGTTATGGGTCTGTTCAGGCTTTCTATTTCTTCCTGGATCAGTTGTGGTAGTTTATATGTTTCTAGGAATGCATCCATTTCTTCCAGATTGTCAAATTTATTGCCGTAGAGTTGCTCATAGTATGTTCTTATAATAGTTTGTATTTCTTTGGTGTTAGTTGTGATCTCTCCTCTTTCATTCATGATTTTATTTATTTGGGTCCTTTCTCTTTTCTTTTTGATAAGTCGGGCCAGGGGTTTATCAATTTTATTAATTCTTTCAAAGAACCAGCTCCTAGTTTCGTTGATTTGTTCTATTGTTTTTTTGGTTTCTATTTCATTGATTTCTGCTCTGATCTTTATGATTTCTCTTCTCCTGCTGGGCTTAGGGTTTCTTTCTTGTTCTTTCTCCAGCTCCTTTAGGTGTAGGGTTAGGTTGTGTACCTGAGACCTTTCTTGTTTCTTGAGAAAGGCTTGTACCGCTATATATTTTCCTCTCAGGACTGCCTTTGTTGTGTCCCACAGATTTTGAACCGTTGTGTTTTCATTATCATTTGTTTCCATGATTTTTTTCAATTCTTCTTTAATTTCCCGGTTGACCCATTCATTCTTTAGAAGGATACTGTTTAGTCTCCATGTATTTGGGTTCTTTCCAAACTTCCTTTTGTGGTTGAGTTCTAGCTTTAGAGCATTGTGGTCTGAAAATATGCAGGGAATGATCCCAATCTTTTGATACCGGTTGAGTCCTGATTTAGGACCGAGGATGTGATCTATTCTGGAGAATGTTCCATGTGCACTAGAGAAGAATGTGTATTCTGTTGCTTTGGGATGAAATATTCTGAATATATCAGAAAAAATGTTTAAGACAGGATTTTATACATCAGTTAGATAACATTATTTCTTCTTGCTTTGATTCACCCTTCAAATAGTATAAATAGTTACACTGAAGGCATGTGAATTTCTGTGAATCTAAGCACAATTAAATGTATTTATAAACCTACATTATTAAATTTTTAAATTTACTTTTAAAAACTGGTATGCGGAGGACTGTAGGGGAAGGGAGGGAAAACTGAATGGGAAGTCATCAGAGAGGGAGAGAAACCATGAGAAACACTGAACCGTAGGAAAACTATAACAAACAAACTGAGGGTTGCTGGAGGGATGGGGTGACTGGGTGATGGGCATTAAGGAGGGCACATGATGTGATGAGCACTGGGTGTTATATGAAGCTGATAAATTATTGAACACTACATCTGAAACTAATGATGTCCTATGAGCAGGCTAATTGAATATAAATAAAAAATGAAATAAAATAAAAACCATTGTGCTAAAAATACAATTCATAAGAATGCTAACAAATTCATATACATAACTGGTATTAATGTAAAAAATGGGGGCACCTGGGTGGCTCAGTAGGTTAAGTGTCTACCTTTCAGCTCAGGTTCTGGTCCTGGGGTCCTGGGATGGAGCCCCACGTTGGGTTCCCTGCTCAGCAGGGATTCTGCTTCTCTCCCTCTGCCTCTCCCCCACTCATGCTCTCTCTTTTGCTTTCTCTCTTTTTCAAGTAAATAAGTAAAATCTTTAAAAAAAATATAGCTTTCTAGTAAATGCAAGGATAAACATGCATTAACAGATTGATTTACATATTGGAAATTGTTGGTTATTAATTTAAACTAGAAAAGTGTAAAGGAATGTGAACTATAAAAATGTATAAAGGAAATAAAATAATATTTTTCATATACATTCGAAAGCAGGCTATCAAAGAGATATTTGTACACCCATGTTCATTGTAGCACTATTCAACGTAGTCAAGAGGTGGAACCAAACTGAATGTCCACTGATAGATGAATCTATAAAGAAAATGTGTACACATGCAGTGAAATATTAAGTCTTAAAAAAGAAAGGAAATCTTGTCATATATCACCATATGGATGAAACCTGAGGATAAGTCAGTCACAGAAAGACGAGTACCACATGAAAACATTTCTTTGATGCTTCTAAGATTTTCAGCTGGGAACAGAATACAGAATGTGCTTTCCAGAGACTGAGGAGAAGGAGAGGTGGCAGTTTCTTGTTTGGTTGGTGTAGAGTGTCAGTCATATAGAATGGGAGGGCTTTGAGAATCTGTTGCAACAACAGTGTGCATGGGGTTAATGTGCACTTACTGCAGTGCACACTTGGAAACTGGTAGGGAAGTAAATTGTTTCTTTGCCAAAATTTAAAAAAAGGTAGAATAAAATAATGTTATTTGATGTTATGCACAGACTCTTTCTACTGGATATCTCTGCAGTGTGGGTTGTGACCAGGGTAGTTGGCAGTGATTTATATTTTTACTTTTTCCTTCACATATTTCTGGACATTTAGATATTCTTGGAGAAAGATTTTCTTTAGAATAAAAAATTCAGACAAAAAATACAAAAAAAGAAATGTGCAAGTTTCTTGTATAGATAAAAACAAAGCTAAGGCATTTACAGATAACTAGCTAGAAACCTTTTCTTTGATTCCAAGTAGCTAAATGAATATACATTGCTCTTACCATTTAATGAAAATTATAAAGGAAGAAAACTGGGTCCTAATACAAGATAAAAAAGTGTTTTCAAATCAAGTGTTGTAAAAGGCAGTATTAAAGAAATACTTTTATCTGAACTAAGCTGAAGATGAAAAGAAAATAATTAAAATGGGACTTCCCCCAAGAATATTAATGTAGAATATGAAGTTCAACCATGTGGGTCCTGAAGAATTAGATGCTGGCTGCTTTAGTTTACATGCCATTCCAAGTGAGCAGATGCAATTATTTAATGCTAATTTTTAATCTTAATACCATAACATAGGAAATTGGGAAAGGGGGGGGGGGTGGGAATCCTAGAGTTACTTAAGAACTATCTCAAAGAGAAATAGTTAATTGAAGTTAAAGATGATGGCAGAACACATAGTCATTTAGCAACTACTCTATAGAGGTTCTAAGCTTAATCAGAAAAATGAAGAGTTCAGATCAGGGAACAAGGTTGAGAAAGAATGAGGTAGATTAATAATCATGATAATAATAGCTAGCATTTCATGAGCATTGACTCAAACTCCTCATTGTCTTATATAATACTAAACACAACTCATCTACCCCATTCACAGATGAAGAAATTGAGGGCTAAGGAGTTAGTGTAACTTCTCTAAATTTGTTTATCTAGGTAATACTGGAGCAGGATTTGAACCCAAGGTGCTTGGTTATTGGAGTCATACCTACATGGCTTTGTATCTTTTCTTTATCAGAGCATCATTGTATACATGTAGACAAATGTAGACAAATTGTTTAACTGCTCTATACCTTATTTTTCTTATCTGTCAAATGGGAATAAAAATACAACCCAGGTACAATGTCATTGTGAGGAATCAATAGGATAATATATGTGACAGGCACACAGAAGGTATTTAGTAAGCAGTGACTTATTCATATTTCTTGCTGAGGTCAAACAAGAATAATAGCTTAAAAGAGTCTCCAAGAACTTTTGCCACAAACTCAAAAGGCATTCCTGAGGCAACAATTAAATCTAACAGTTTCTTAGGGGATGGGTTAACTGGGTGATGGACATTAAGGAGGGCATTTGATGTAATGAGCACTGGGTGTTATATGCAACTGAGGAATCACTAAATTCTACCTCTGAAACTAATAATACAACATATGTGAATAAAAAAAATCCCTTGAAAACACTGAAAGCTTAAGATAAGTTCATTTAAAAAATAAAATCCAAAAGATATAAATTAATGTCAAATTAATATGTCAAAAATTAATGGAAAATACCTAGATAATTTAAAATCCTTCCTAAGTATATATCATAAATTTACATACAGGTTTTTGTACATTTGTTTTAGCTATTACAAATGATCCCATTTTTTATAAAAAAAAATTACTGAATAAAACTTGTAAACTTCTATTATTTTCTTTTTCTTAAGATATTATTTATTTATTTGACAGAGAGAGAGAGAGAGATCACAAGTAGGCAGAGAGGCAGACAAAGAGAGAGGGGTAAGCAGGCTCCCTGGTGAGCAGAGAGACCGATGCAGGGCTCGATCCCAGGACCCTGAGATCATGACCTAGGCCGAAGACAGAGGCTTAACCCATTGAGCCACCCAGGTGCTCCAAAACTGCTATTATTTTCTAAGGTACATTCTTTAAATGGAGATTGAGGTTCCTGGCATTGCCATATGATAATCCTTTTGGTCGGAATGAATTAAACTAATAAATAAGAGTCATTCACGTAAATACAGTTTGCTGGGATCTTTCTTGAAAAATGAGCTGCATACCTAAAGTGAGTGAAAATAATTGACATTTGGAACTTATGTGCACAGTTTAGGGATCTAGAACCTCTTAGCTAGTGTAGAATGTCTCCACAAAGAGATCAGGGAGACTTTTGTCTTTTTATATCTCATGTAAGGTAAAAAGAACTGTCACTGTATTTAATCCTGAACCCATGCTTTCTACCTCAGAAAATAAATAAATGTAAAAAAATGGGTTAGAGTGTTCCCACCCTTTGGTGTATTATTTCCTCTCTTTTCTCTACAGAAAGTTGTCTATGGTTCCAGAGCATTTCATCAGTGACACCTGGTCATTCAGTAAGGTAAGGAACTCTGAAGATCAAAATTGTTGTAACTACTATATATTCTCACTTTCAGGTAGAGACATTTAATGGAGTACAGATATTGGTACTGGATACTGAATTGGAATTGGATATTGCTTTTCATGCACCAGATTCAGGATAAAGGCTATAAAGGCCTTTAATTGCTCTTGGCATCCTGAAATGTCTACCTCTTTATGACTAGAAAGAATCAAAGTATGGACTGGCAAAATAAAAAACAAACAAACAAAAAAAACCCTAAGCCCTGAAAATACTCACTGTTTCTATCAGTGTGCAAGGAAGAGAGATGAATGAAACATAAATCCCAGTGGACTTCATTTTAATAGATTGTGGAATTCATGTTACTGCTGCATTGGACAAAGAAATAATCTAGTAGATAAGAAAGAAAACAAAATGGATTGGAAAGCTCTTATATCAGAATAAGATAAGAAAATATTTAGTATAGTTAGTGTGAAATGAACATATAGGGAGCTACATGGTTTCTGGCCAGACAAGTATTCATATGAAACAACATGGTGAGCACCACGAGCACATAATATATTCCCATCACTAGATTGGCTCAAATGAAATAGACTTTTTGTATATAGTTTTCTAGGGCTGTGTAATGAAGTGTCACAAACCGGATGGCTTAAGCAGAGATTTTTTTTTCTCTCACTGGAGACTAGAAGTCTGAGATCAGGATACCAGTAGGGCTATTTTCATCTGAGGACCGTGCAGAAGAATCTCTTCCATCTTTCTTCCCTAGTTTTCTTAAAATCTTTGGTGTTCCTTGGCTTGTAAAAACATCACCCAGATCTCTGTCTTCATTTTGTTCTCCCTGTGTGTTTGTCTGCTATTCAGATTTCCCCTTTTTATAAGGACATCAGTCATACTGGATTAGAGCTCACTCTAATAACCTCATTTTAATTGGTTACTTCTGTAAAGGTCCTACCTCAAACATTAAGTCACATTACGAGGTATTGCGCGTTAGGACTGCAACATATCCTTTTTGGGGCAAGGGGGCAAACAATTCAACTTATAACACTTTGGGACCTAGCTAGTACTATTTCTAAGGGAAATTGAAAATCAGTCTGGTCTACAACATTCAATTTTTCAAAAAGCATAGGTAGCTTTAGAAATGACTAAGAGAGAATTGAACAGTTTAGAGGCATTGACAAGGCACATTGGAAGTTAATCCTTAATCAAGAACTTTATCCTATAATACCAAAGAAAATACTCTTTCAATGGTTAAGTTGGAAAAAGCTCTGAAATTAGATCTCAACTGAGGTTTTGTTACATGTTCCTGGGATTTTAGGATTGTCTTGGCCCTTTACATTATTACAAGATCTTTATATCAAACTTTATTTCAGAAGGTTAAAATAACATGTTTAAACTACCATCTAGGAAATTTATAGTCAAGAGAGTTGAGATTTGGGGATAGTTATCATAAGGTAGGAATATGGATTCTTTTCCCTCCCCTTTTGTCTTAAAATGTTCTGCTACAAGCTGAGCAACTTATGAGTCAAAAAGGATGAACAACTTTTTTTTTCTTTAATGTGGTTTCCCTGCTGAAGAATTCGAAGAAGCCAACCAAAAAATATTTCCACTGGATAAATGATGAAAAGCTGAACAATATAAATAAATAGATAAATTAAACCAGATATAGCCAGGTGTAACTAGTGGAGCCTTTAAACAGTTCTATGACTTCATGATGTCTGCTTTTTTTTTTTTTTTTCCCTATTGAGGTATAATTGAAATACATTGTATTAGTTTCAGTTATACAACACGATTTAATATTTGCATGTATTCTGAAATGATCACCACAATAAGTCTAGTTAACATCCATCACTATATGTGGTTATAGAACTTTTTTCTTTTCATGAGAACATTTAATATCTACTCTCTTAGAGATTTCAAATAAGCAATACAGTGTTATTAACCATAGTCACCATGCTGTATATTACATTCCCATGACTTATTTTATAACTGGAAGTTTGTACCTTTTGATTGCCTCATCCATTTGGTCCATTCCATACCCCCCACCTCCAGCAACCATCAATCTGTTTTCTGTATCAATGAGTATGTTATTTTTAGAGTCCACGTATACATGAGATCATACTGTCTGATCTCTTTTTCTCTTTGACGTATCTTACTCAACATAATGCCCCCTAGATCCATCCATGCTGTTGCAAATGGCAGATTTCCTCTCTTTTTCATGGATGAATAGTATTCTGTGGTATATATGTACCACATTTTCTTTGTCCATTCATCCATTGATGGACACTTAGGTTGTTTCCATATGTTGGCTATTGTAATTAATGCTACAAGGAACATAGGGTGCAAATACGTTTTTAAATTAAGTGTTTTTGTTTTCCTTGGGTAAACACCCAGAAGTGGAATTGCTGGATTATATGGTAGTTCTACTTTTAACTTTTCGAGGAATCTCCATACTGTTTTCTACAATGGCTGCACCAACTTATGTTACCACCAACAAAGCAACAGTGGATGTTTCTTCACATCCTTGCCAATACTTATCTATTGTCTTTTTTATTTTAAATAAAGCCATTCTAAGAGCTATGAAATAATAACTCATTGTGGTTTCGATCCATTTCCCTGATGATCAGTGATATTGAGCATCTTTTCATGTGTCTGTTGGCCATCTGTATGTCCTCTTTGAAAAAAAATGTCCATTCAGGGCCTCTGTCCATTTTTTAAATAGATTATTTATTCTGCTATTGAGTTGTATGAATTCTGTATATATTTTGATATTAACACCTTATCAGATACACGATTTGCAACTATCTTCTCCTATTCAGTAGCATGCCTTCTCATTTTGTTAATGGTTTCCTTTGCATTGCAAAGCTTTTTAGTTTGATGTAGTCTAACCTGCTTAGTTTAGCTATTGTTGCCTTTGCTTTTGGGGTCAAATTAAAAAATTATAACCAAGGCTGATGTGAAAGAGCTTACCACCTATTTTTCTTCTAGGAGTTTTATGGTTTGAAGTCTTACATTTAAGACTTTAATCCATTTTTAGTTAGTTTTTGTGTATGGGGTAAGATAGCAGTCCAGTGTCATTCTTCTGTATGTGGCTGTCCAGCTTTTCCAGCACTGCTTATTGGAGACTCTCCTTTACGCATTATATATTTTTGACTTCTTTGTCATAAATTAGTTGACGATATAAGCATGGGTTCATTTCTAGTCTTTTGATTCTTTTCCACTGTTGTATCTCCATCTTGAGATACATTCTTTCTACACCCACTTTGTTGAGTTTTTATCATAAATGGATAATAACCCAGCAGGTGCAATGAAGGATTTCCTATACTAGCTAAGGTAATTGACCTTGATAACCATTAGAACCAAAGTTTACTTATACACAATGGGGGCAAAGAGTATTATATCTGCTGTCTTGGGATCCACTGAAACATCTCTTAGCATTCCCTCTTTTTAAGCGGGATAGGGTGTCCTTCTACAAGATCAAAACTGCAACCCTATGGCTTCCATCATGCTATAGATCTCTCAGAGCTCCAAGATATCCTTTCTTCTGGATTTTCTAAGCCAGTATTTAATTTTTCCTTCTCTTTCATAACCATGTTTATTAAGTGAATTGTGAGTCTACACTTCAACTCACTGCTTGCATTGTTTATAGTTTCTTATGGAAATACTGAAGTCTCAAAATTTTATTTTTTTAAAATATTTTATATATTTATTTGTTAGAGATAGATAAAGAGAATGAGCATGAGCAGGGGGAGTGGCAGGCAGGGGAGAATCAGGTTTCCTGCTGAGCGAGGAGCCTGATGTGGGACTATCCCAGGACCCTGGAATCATGACCTGAGCTTTAGGCAGACACTTAACTAACTGAGCCACCCAGGTGTCCCTTGAAGTATTGAAATTTAAGCAGCATTTGACACCAATTACCAATCTCTTCTTCCTGAAATATTCTTTCTTGGGTTTTCCTAACATCACAGTCTTCTGGATTATTCCTTTTTTTGCCCAGTACCCAGCACATTACAGGCATACCATAAAATAGTAAATAAATTAATAGATTATGCCATTTGTTTCTTAATGATGCAACAATTTACATGTTTTTTCCTAGTTTTTTTTTTGGTCCATATAAAGCATTATTCATCTATATGAATATAACTATATTCTAGTTATCAGAATCCTTGTTGACATCCTTATGGATAAGATGCAGAAAAATTCCAGTGATTCCATGGTGATGTCTAAAAGATGCATAGATGCATACATTTGGTTGCAAGAATTTATCCATATCGAATTTCTAACTAAGTCACTGCCCCGTGTATTTCTACGTGATCTAATGCTTCTGATATATGTTTAAAATCAATAGGACATTCATCCTGCATTTTCTTACAATTTTCTGAGTTATAGACTTAATATCTGTAACAGCATTAATCATAAAGAAGGTAATATTTGAATGGGATACAGCAAACTGAAAATATCATTTTTAAAAGTCTGTATATACATAAACATGGAAACATAATATACATTTAAGTACCATTTATAATATCACAGTTAACCTCTTCTCATTCTTTCAAACACAGAATTTTATCTTCTGTAGAAAATTGTATAAACCCCACAGAGACTATAAATTGAGTACAATGAACTGAATTTTCTGAGGAACTGTTAAGATCCTTTCATGTTAATAGCAAAGCAGCAACTGAAAATGGCTCTCTACCAGCACAGATTGTGGTGTTCCACTTCTCCTCTGTTCTACAAACAATACATTAACAACCATTTGCTATAAAAGACCTAAACATATTTTTAAAACAATGGCCTGGAAACTTTGGAAGGAACACCATGGGAAGCCTCTAAGGCTACCATTAACAGTGAGATAATAGGCTACCAGCATCCGACAGCAACAAAAAGCAGCCCAGCATGTAACTTATGGTCTAATTTGATCATAGAGATGGAAGAGCATGCATTTATGAATCAGGTCCCAGAAAATGAAGGGATTATGGAAATACCATATTGATTCTGAGAGAAATTTGTGTTTTTACAAGATGTGTCTTTTTAGGTTAATGATAACTTAACCTTAATGGTAACTTAGTTATGAAATAACTAACTGTAGCACTAAATTAATGGGTCATTTACTTCAGATCAAGGTTCTGTTAATAAATCTGGATGAGGTGAAATTAATCCCTGAGAAGCCACAGGGATGCATCTCATTCAAGGATTGACTGAGAAGCAAATAAAATTAAATGCCGTAAACACCAATTTCAGACAGGCATGCCATTCAAGATATCAGTACAGGCAAGAAACCAAGAGGCCTTCAAAGTGGAATGAATCCAAGTCTAGAATATTTGACCTGGGAGATGTAACTTCATAATGGGCTTCTTCCAAGATGTTCGACGTGGTCTAACATAGCCAGAAAACTAAGTCAAAATCTGTTCAAAGGCTTTTCTCATAGATTTTCTATCCTTTTTAACCTATATTATGTCCTTTAGTAGCAAAAATCTTTTAAAGTCACTATATAGTTTAAATTTCCTTATCTCTATAATGTAAATCTAGATCTTTTCCTAATACACAAAAACACTTATTTGTCTTTAGAAGATAGAAGTGAGTTTAGTTAAGAATTTGGAAGACAACTTAAATTTTTGTGTTTATCCTAAGGATGATGGAATTAAGAATAATAGTAAGTAATGTTTACTAAACACTCACTTCATGCCAAGCATTATGCTGAGTTACACATATTGCCCTGTTCAATTTTAACATTATGAAATAGGTATAATTATTAGTCTGTTTTACAGATGAGGAAAGAAAGATTCATTAATGTTAAGTAACTTGCATAAGATGAGATAACCAGTGAGTGGTTTGGATCCTGGCTATTTGAATCCAGAACAGCTTTATTAGTTAAATATTCTTAATATACTTCATTACATAAGAAATATTTCACACACAAAAAAATTTAAAAAATCTACACTATATTTGTCTCTTCAAAATGTTTATTGGTCTTTGAATTAAATTATAAAGTTATTCATGTAAAAGTGTCAGTGGGGATTTTTTAAATCAATAAATTATTCTGGATTCATATGGCAGAGTAAGTGGGTACAAAAAGCTGCTGTTGAGGCGCCTGGGTAGTTCAGTCACCTGAGTGTCTGACTCTTGATTTTGGCTCAGGTCATAATCTCAGAGTTGTGAGATAAAGCCTCATGTCAGGCTTGGCACTGGGCAGGAAGCCTGCTGAAGATTCTATGTTTCATTCTCCCTCTGCCCCTACCTACCCACTCTAAAAAAAAAGCTGCTGTTATTTAGGGAAAGTAACAAGAATGAAGAAGACGTGCCCTTTAAAGAAACAAAACACACTATAATGCTAAAAAAATTACAATATTGTGTTAGGGCCAAAGAAATTGATGTCAATATAAATAAAACATATTGGAAAAAAAAAAGCAAAAAAAAATCTTACATGGGTGAGATTTAATATACATATTTATGTGAATATTTATATGCATATTTATTACATAGAGTAAGGGAAAACTGCTTTTACAAAAAGAATTCAGGTAAATGAAATGAAAATGAGAAAAAGAATCCAGTAAATGAAAGTCCACTTGGTGAAATGAAGTGCTCTACACAAATATAGAGGAACATAGTAATCAAGTCTTCAAAAAATTCAGAAAAGAAGGAAAGAAGGAAGCATAAATCAAACAATTCTCCCTACTCTGTTTATACTATTTCCAGACTGGCATTTTTAAAAAATGAGATATAACTGACATACAACATTATATTAATTTTAGGTGTACAATATATGATTCAGTGTTTACATATATTGCAAGATCATCACCACAACGAGTTTACCTAACCCCCTTCACCACACAGAGTTACAGAATTTTTCCCCTTGTAATGAGAACTTTTATGGCTGACTCTCTTAGGGAACTTTCAAAGATGCGATACAGTATTATTAACCATAGTCTCCACGCTGTACATTACATCCCTATGACTTATTTTATAAAAGACCAGCTCATTTTTAAGGGACTTGGAATTTGATTTTGAGATAATGATTCTCATAGAAAAGAATTATGTAGAGTTTTACCTTTAAAAAGCAAAAGGAGGGGGGCACCTGGGTGGCTCAGTGGGTTAAAGCCTCTGCCTTCCACTCAGGTCATGATCCCAGGGTCCTGGGTTGGAGCGCCACATCAGGCTCTCTGCTTAGCAGGGATCCTGCTTCCCTCTCTCTCTTTCTGCCTGCCTCTCTGCCTACTTGTAATCTCTGTAAAATAAATAAATAAAATCTTAAAAAAATAAAAGCAAAAGGAGGGGCACTTGGGTGTCTCAGTCAGTTAAGCCACTGCCTTCGGCTCAGGTCATGATCCCAGGGTCATGGGATCGAGCCCCACCTCGATCGAGCTTCCCCCCCTCTCTCTGCCTGCCTCTCTGCCTACTTGTAGTCTCTATCTCTGTGTCAAGTAAATAAAAACCTTTAAAAAATAAAAAATCAAAAGGCACAGAGTAGGTAAATATACATCAGGTAACCCAAATAGATTAATAGATTACTTCTGTTGATGGGATTGTTTTAAGGTAGTCCCTCTGGGTAATTGAATTGGCTTTCTGCTCAACCTCCTAATTTGCCACTGCACTCCTCATAATCCATTGAACACTGTGCTCCCCCAGGAAAAATTAGAACAAGGCTATTAGGGTCCCATATGAATGTGGTCTGGTAAAGGTATTTACACTGTCTTTCTCAACATTTGCGGGTTCCACAGGAATGATTTGGGTACATGTGGTTAATATGAAAGATTTCAAGAAGGTGTCCAAAAAGACAGAACTACCGGATCCCTGTCCTTACCTCAATAGAGTAACCCCATGAGAAGAAGGAAGGAAGGAAGGAGCATTATAAAGTTAAAATAATTACAGTATTGTGTCAGAGCCAAAGAAATTATTAGCAATGTAAATAAAACATAGTGAAATAAAAAATTAAGTGGGTGAGATTTTATATGCACATTTTAAAATATTCTTATGCATATTTACTACAAAGAGTGTGAGAAAATGCCTTTTACAAAGAGACTTAATTCAGTTATCCCAAAATTTTTGGAAAACAGTAAATATATTTCTCAGGAGAGAGTGCTTTTCCTTTTAGTCTGTGCTAACACCTTGCTGGCTCTTATCTTTTAAAAGGAGAATAACTCCTGGGGCTCCTGGGTGGCACAGCTGGTTAAACGTGGACTCTTGGTTTCATCTCAGGCTCACAATCTCAGAGTTGTAAGATGAATTTTTGCATTGAGAGACTCCCTCTCCCTCTGCTCCTCCCTCCACCTCTTTCTCTCAAATAAATAAATAAATCTTCAAAAAATTTTAAAAAGAGAACAAGCCTTTTCCTTCTTAACCTACAGTGGCATATGGTGTAAAAAAGAATAAAGCAAAGGAAGGGTTAATGTGGTATATTATAGAAAATAGAAGGAATTTGAGAGTTGTGTCTTCAGTGACTGAGGAGAAAGATGGTCACAAACAGAGAGTAATGATATCAGGGAGGTTAATGTAGAGAGAGCGAAGATTCTAGACTCTAGCAGAAAATTAGGTAATTAGGAATGGTGATAGTCAACAGGAAACTTCTATGGCAAGTAAAGATTGCTAATTGTCTGTGAAAACTTAAGACTAAGGTTGTATGTAATATTTCTATTACCCTGTGAGTAATTACTCTGGAATACCCAAGACATTCATGAAAACTGTTAACTCTGGTTTTGGTTGATCAGCGGCATTTTGTAGGAGGGAATAGGAGTAATATCAAGTATAGATCAGATGGGAGAATGATAGAGAGTGGGTGCTTCCAGTTGATGAAAATACAATGTTGGAAACATTGAATCTTGTTGGAATATTTGGAATCAAAGCCCAATTTTTTTGGTGCCAATTTTAAATACAGTTTTATTTAAGACATTGCGTTTTCCATTTAACAATACAGTGCTTATAAAGTGCAATGTTTATTTCCTTTCCCTGTGCACATATTCCATATTCAAGTATCAAGAATGCCCAGTTTTTTTTGCTATAGCAGCTCAACATTACAACTGCCATGGAATTTGCTACATATTTGGGTCCTTTGAATATTGTGTGTGGAACAATGCTCAATCTATTTATTCTCAGATTGGTTTAGTCAACCTCTTCAATGGTGGGCCCAGAGGAACCACCACCAGAGGGAGGAGCTCCACCACCAGAGAAGCCTCCAGGCATTCCTCCTGGCATGCCCCCTGCACTCTGGTACAGCTTGGTGATGATGGGGTTGCAGACTTTCTCCAACTCTTTCTGCTGGTGTTCAAATTCTTCCTTCTCTGCAGTCTGGTTCTTATCAAGCCAGTTGATGATTTCATTGCACTTGTCAAGAATCTTCTATTTGTCATCATCATTTATCTTGCCCTGAAGTTTTTCATCTTCAACAGTTGCTTTCATGTTGAATGCGTAAGACTCAAGTGAATTCTTGGAAGACACCTTGTCCCGCTGTTTCTCATCTTCAGCTTTGTACTTCTCAGCTTCCTGGACCATGCGCTCAATATCTTCCTTGCTCAAGTGGCCCTTGTCATTAGTGATGGTAATCTTGTTCTCTTTTCCTGTGCTCTTATCCACGGCAGAGACATTGATGATGCCATTAGCATCAATATCGAAAGTGACCTCAATCTGAGGGACACCACGAGGAGCAGGAGGTATGCCTGTGAGTTCAAACTTTCCAAGTAGATTGTTGTCTGTGGTCATGGCATGCTCACCTTCATACACCTGAATAAGCACACCAGGCTGATAGTCGGAGTAGGTGGTGAAGGTCTGTGTCTGTTTGGTAGGAATGGTAGTATTACGCTTGATAAGAACAGTCATGACTCCTTCAGCAGTTTCAATGCCAAGAGAAACTGGAGTGACATCCAACAGCAGCAAATCTTGAACATTTTCAGATTTGTCTCCAGAAAGGATGGCTGCCTGGACAGCTGCACCATAAGCAACAGCTTCATCAGGGTTGATGCTCTTATTCAGGTCTTTTCCATTGAATAAATCTTGGAGAAGTTTCTGAATCTTGGGGATATGGGTAGAACCACCCACCAGAACAATATCATGGATCTGAGACTTGTCT
>NC_081575.1:95194548-95216571 GCF_022355385.1 Mustela nigripes
TGCAACTTGGGGGCTTAAGTGGGTAGGAGAAGAATCAATGAAACAAGATGGGATTGGGAGGGAAACAAACCATATGTGACTCTTAATCTCACAAAACAAACTGAGGGTTGCTGGCAGGAGGGGGTTTGGGAGAAGGGGGTGGGATTATGGACATTGGGGAGGGTATGTGCTTTGGTGAGTGCTGTGAAGTGTTTAAACCTGGTGATTCACAGACCTGTACCCCTGGGGATAAAAATATATGTTTATAAAAAATAAAAAATTATAATAAAAAAATCTAAACAGTATGCAAATTTTAAAAAGTTGAAATATAATGGACATACTGAAACTTACTGGAATATTTTAAAATGTAGATATCTTTAACTTATATATCAGAGAACATCAAATGGAAATATAAATATACTTTTAAATTCTTTCAGGTATAAAACAGCATGAGCTATGTTGCTTAAATGCATGTCCATCTGTGTGCATGTGTGTATGCATATATGCGTGTGTGTGTATGTATAGTTGCCTGCCTATAATGTTCTGTATTTTAGGTATCCACTGTAAAAGAACAAAAACTGGAGATGATTTATATTTATATAAATATATATTTCATGATTTATATTTTTTCAATTTTTCACATGCTTTTTAAAGATTTATACTCAAAACTGACTGCAGTACTCCATAACTTTTTAAATTTGAAATATGACAATAGAATTTGCTGTACTTCAAGTTAGTTTTTAATATACTCTGTGCTCATGTGAAAGAGACATATATATCTCTCATTTCTTTCTTATCTTCACTGCAAGTTTCCCTCTTGAGTATAGATCTGTGTAACTGTTACTTCAACATGTCTATGAAGAGATAGCAACATTTAGGCTCCCTCACCATTCACCTATACCCCTTCTTCAGAAACTACATCTACGTCATAACTTTTCTTTGCTTTTAAACCAATTCAGACCTTTTAAAATTCAAATCAATCCTTAACATTTTAGTTTTTAAGAGTTTTTATCTATTAACACAAGTTTCAGCTCCTTTTCTGATAGTGTAGTTAAGTAAAACTATAAATTCTGTGACAACTCACTTATTTTTCTTACAAGTGTGTATACTGCTTCTGATTTCTTCACATAGCCACAACTTTTCCAAAAGGAAACAGTGTGGTACTCACAATTCCTCCACCTGCTTCATGAGCCACAGCACCACACTGCCATAACTTTTGTGCAAAAGTTACCTAGTCCCTGTGCTTTTTTCTTCAAACTTCTGTTGATGCTTTGCTCCCCAATAACTGCCCCACAGCTGAACATAATACTTCCTCTGAACTCTTCAGCTATAACTATTTCTCCGTTGAACTCTCAAATCCCTAATTTTTACTTTTTATTATGAGCCATTACTTTCTAAGAAGAATTATTATATTTAGCCACATATTCCATAAATTAGTCTATTCATATCTGTATTCTCAACACCCCATAGTATGCTGTCATGAACTGATATTAAAGAATTATTCAGGGGCTTAGTAAAGCTCAACAGATGGATGAATGATTCCAGTCCTGTTAACTGTCAGTGTTCCCTAGTACTTTCACATCGTAAATGCTAATTATAGAACTATATGATTATTATGTACTTTTTACTTCAAAAAAATCAACACTTACCTTTTTAAAATTGAAATATGTCACTTTCCTCTTATATTTTTATAAGCACTTGTTTAAGTGTAGGCCTGGACCAAGACAAATTTATAAAGAAATTAGAAAGCTCATTTGCTTAGAGTTTCCATAAAACTTTGTTTAGTTATTTACCTCCCTAGGAATCTAGCATAGTTCTCTTTCAAACTGGCTTCACTAAAAACAAAAAACAAACAAAAAAAACCTCTGTATTTCATACAAAATGAAATATTTATGGCTAAATGAAATGTCGTAAGTTTTCCAGGTAGTTTGCTAAACAATGTAGTCAATTACAGTAGTTAAGGCAACAAATTAAAAAAATAGCATTACTATTAATATTACTGATAATTCAATTAGTAGGGGTTTGCCATTTAAGACATTTTTTTATATTCTTTATACAAATTACCTCATATAATACTCATAACAATCCCAAGTACTATTTATACTCATTGAAAGAAGCAGGTTTAAAACACCAAAACTCGGGCGCCTGGGTGGCTCAGTGGGTTAAGCCGCTGCCTTTGGCTCAGGTCATGATCTCGGGGTCCTGGGATCGAGTCCCCCATCAGGCTCTCTGCTCAGCAGGGAGCTTGCTTCCCTCTCTCTCTCCCTGCCTGCCTCTCTGCCTGCTTGTGATCTTTGTCTGTCAAATAAATAAATAAAATCTTTAAAATAAATAAATAAAAATAAAATACCAAAACTCTTCATCTTTTTCCTCTGATTTTATAGAAGAGACATTTTCTCTATGTTTTTCTAGGCCTCTGCTCTCCTTTTTTGCCTTCCCACTGTTGGGAAATGAATTATCATTTTGGGAAGTGCAGAAGTTAGTTTGAATATATAAATTGTGTGATGCTCATCTATCAAAATTTTTACACTTTGGGAATTCACACTCTTTATGCCCTCTTTCTCAATTTCTCCCCTCAGTGAAAGGCAAAAATCCTGAGCAGGTCCTCCTTGAAGACTCAAGGTTTCCCTTTAGTTGGGTGTGTCCACGTCTGAACTGAGGGGGTCAGGAGTATCATGAAGCTCATTTTAGTGACACATTTAATCCATATTCTCCATCTCTCTTTTTATCAGCAATTAAGCTGATAATATTGATCTCCATCAACCTAGCTTCTCTGACTCTCTCAACTGGTGTCATTTATGGATAGTCATAAAAATGCACAATTTACAGATTTCAAGTGGCAGAACTAATACTCAAATGCAAAGATTCTGAACCCAAAGACTGTGCCTTTCATGGCCTCATGCTTATGAGGATATTATCTTCTATGAAAAGCATGAGTTAGCAGAAACCTGAATTTTCAGCAATGCCCCTACATTGGGAATGCATTCCTGTGAGAAATGTCTTTTAGATTATTTTCTTGGAAATGATGTTTCTTAAATCCTTCTGCCTTAAAATGCATGTTCTATTTTGTTTTGATATGGAATGTAAAAACAAGATAATCCATTGAACAAAATACAGAAGGAGGTACGGTATCTTTCAGATGTTTGATGAAATTTTAGACGTGTTTTAAAAATAACCACTAAGCTTCTATATTAATTAGGATAAGCCAAAATATTATAAATATGCATCCCAAAGTATCTAAATGTATAATTGATCAAACCAGAGGTTTATTTCACTCTCTCATAAAGTGTCCAGTGGCTAGGTGACTCTCCTTGACAAGATCTGATTTCTTTCCATCTTGTTTCTACATTTTCTGAGCCAGTGCTGTTCAACAGCATGATATGAAATGATGAGAATATGGCTACTAAACTTTTGAAATGTAGCTAGGATGAATGAGGAACTTAATTTTTAGTTGTATTTAATTTTAATTATTTTAGATTTAAGCAGTTAAATGGCTAATGGTTACTGTATCAGACAGTACAGCTATTAGACCTTACATTTTTAAATGTTTAACTAATGGAAGAAGAAAAAAGTAATGGAAGTGACAAATTTATTTTTCAAACTTTGACCAAGTAGTGGCCCTCATTTTTCCACTTGAATTCCATTGATGAAAACTAGTCACATGGTCACACCTAGACGGTTACATGCCAACATAGATTTATGCAGACTAGCTACTTCTCATAAGACTGTCCACTATGGAATTGATTTTGTTGGCCAGTGGAAGTGTTGATTACACTTGACTAAAATTTATTTAATTTTTTAGATATTTTTAGATAATTTACTTTTTTACTAAAAATTGTTAATATTAAAATAAAGTGAAAAATTAGAAGTAGGAATTAAAAGAGTGACAAAATCATGGTTGGTGATGGCTATGGGCTCTCTCTACTTTACAGGTTTAACTGAATAAAAAAGAAAATATGTGAGAAAATAAAATTGGTATAAAGTTCCAAATGGAGAGGACCTTTAGGGTTTTCTGGAGTTCACTTATGAATCCCCTACAGCAAATTAATCCCATTTCTATAATCAGTTGCAAACAGATGGTTGGAGACATTTGATGCTACTGAATACACTAAGTAGTCATGAAGTTGCAAAACTAACAGAAGTTATACTTAAGCAAAAGGAGCCAGTAGTATCAATATCCCAAGACATAAATAGTACAAAAGTAGATATTTTCACAAAAGAAGAAGAAATAGCAGAGGCAGGAAAAGAGTCAGGGAAGTTTAAAAGACAATTTTAAAAAAGAAAGACAGAATATTAGGCCATCAGGTTATTCTCGGATTGTTCACTATCTAGTAGAGTGGTGTGGGGTAATTTCCTTAACTTCTTCAGCACAATTTTGTCTTCTGTATAATTAAGGTATTAATATCACCCATTAATCAGGATTCTTTCAGTTACACATAATAGGAAATCAACTATGGTTAACTTAAACAAAGAAGGTAATTTGTTATTTCATACAACTGTGCAAAACCAGCCTGGAGTAGTCAACAAGCTAAAACTGTATTATTAGGATTTCCTCAGCATTTCTATTGGTGACTGTTGTTGGCCTAGTCTGGGTCATGTGGCTATCCCAGTGATCGAGGGGCAGCTTTTTGTAATTCAGAGCTAAACGAGAACCATATGCCATGGAGAAAGATGAGAGTGAAAAACAAAGAGCAAAATAAGACAAAACAAAAAAAATAATGTGCAATAAACTAAAGAGTTGCTAATGTTCTTTATAATTATAAATTCTGAATCTGTGATATAATTCTACTGGTTTACTAGGAGAATAAATGTTAAAATGTACAAAGCAATCTACACATTTAATGCAATCCCTATCAAAATACCAACAATATTGTTCACAGAGGTAGAAAAAACAATCCTAAACTTTGTATAGAACCACAGAAGACCCTGAATAATCAAAGCAACCTTAAAAAAGAACAAAAACTGGAGATATTACGATTTGAGACTTCAAGTTATATTACAAGCCTTTAGTGATCAGAACAGTATGGCACTGGCACAGAAATAGATGCATAGATCAATGGTTCAGAATAGAAAACCCAGAAATAAACCTACAACTCTATAGTCAACTAATCTTTAACAAAGCAGGAAAGAACGAGGAAAAGACAGTCTCTTCAACATATGGGAAAACTGGATAGCAACATGCAAAAGAAGGAGACTGGACCACTTCCTTATACCATACACAAAAATAAACTCAAAATGGATGAAAGACCTAAACGTGATACTTGAAACCATAAAAATCCTGGAAGAAAACACTGGTAGTGAATGTCTTTGACATTAGCTGTAGCAACTGCTTTCTAGATACATCTCCCGAGGCAAGGGAAACAAGAGTCAAAATAAACTGTTTGGACAACATCAAGATAAAAATATCTGCACTATGAGGGGAACAATCAACAAAACCACAAAAGGCAACCTCTGGAATGGGAGAAGCTATTTGCAAATGATATATGTGATGAAGGGTTTGTATGAAGAACTTATCAAATCTGACACCCCAAAAATGAATAATCCAATTAAAAAATGGACAGAGGACATGAATAGACATTTTTCCTTAGAAGATATCCACATGGCCAATGGACACATGAAAAGATGCTCAACATCACTAATAATTAATGAAATATAAATAAAAACTACAATGAGATACCATCTCACACTTGTCAGAATGGCTACACTCAATAACACAAGAAACAACAGGTATTAGCAAGGATGCAGAGAAAGAGGAACTCCTTTACACTGTTGGGAATACAAACTGGCACAGCCAGTATGGAAAACAGTCTGGAAGTTCCTCAAAAAGTTAAAAATAGAACTACTCTCTAATCCAGCAATTGCACTACTAGGTATTTACCCAAAGAATACAAAAATACTAATTCAAAGGGAGATACACACCCCGATGTTCATAGCAGCATTATCTACAAGAGCCAAATTGTGGAAAGGGCCTAAATGTCCTCTGACTGATGAATGGATAAAGAAGGTGTGGTAATATATACAACAGAATATCATTTGGCCATCAGAAAGAATGAAATCTTGCCATTTGCAATAACATGCGTGGAGCTAGAGAGTATTATACTAAGTGAAGTAAGTCAGTAAAAGAAAGACCAATACTGTATGATTTCACGCATATGTGGAATTTAAGAAATGGAACAAAAGAGCAAAGGGGAAAAAGAGAAAGAGGCAAGCCAAGAAACAGACTCTTAACTCTAGAGAACAAACTGATAATTACCAGAAGGGAGGAGGTTGGGGGGATGGGTAAAATAGATGATAGGGATTAAGGTGCGCACTTGCTGTTATGAGCACAGGGTGTTGTACAGAAGAGTTGAATCCTTATATTGTACACCTGAAACTACTATTATACTATATGTTAACTAACTGGGGTTCAAATAAAAAGTTAATTTTTTTAATTAAAAAAATAACTTAATCAGTTCAATTTCACCAGACAAAAGTACTGGGGTTGTATTCACAGGTATTCAATTTCTTTATTCCAGCTATTGTGACATCTGTTTGCTATTGCAAGCAAAGAAAGTGATTCATTATACTCTAATTTTCAGTTTTAAAAAGATTTTTATTTTATATCTCTTGGCCTAAATATGCTAACCTACAGATAATATCACCTTCCTACATTACTTTAATATCTATGCTTTATTTAAATATTAAAATCCTAGTATACACTTATAAACTTGTGGCTTTATTTTACTTAACAAATAAGCAGACAAGGAGGTATATTGATGAGTGGGATATGATATATTCATTAGGATCAAATTTTTCAGACTACATCAGTCCCGGAGATATAATATAAGGACTCTGTTAATGATGCTAGAGTTTCAACCACTGGCAATTTAGTAACATTGTTCCCTAGTATTAATGAATTCATTCAATTAACGTGTGTTGAATGCCTGACAATGTCCTAGTAGTTCAAGTAGAGCACTGAGATAAATCTGCCCATGTGGGTCTTAACACTTCAGTATGGGGGGAAAAGAGTAGTAATACACTGTTACCATTCTCATAGTTGTACATCCACATCCCTACAAAAACTATGTGGACAAGAGACAAAATATAAATCATTTTTAAGGTATGGTCAGTAGTGGGCCCATCGCTAAACTGGGAAGTGCATGTTTTAGCTGAAGATAATCAAGTAAATTTCATTTTCTTAAGCATTATACCAGGCAAACAAAACATAGCTATCTCTGAAATCAGGAAATGGGTGACCACCTCTAGATTCCTGCTTCATATCTGAATGCAATTATAGCATATGAATGCAGATCTCCTTGGTCGGGAAAACAGATGCTATTTACTCTAACCTCCTCTGACGTAGCATCTCTCTTTGACACTCCACTCTTTGTAAAACAGCTTACTTTATTTGAGGAAAAGCCTCCTTTCTTTGCAGATTAGCTGAAAATATGAGGAGATTTTTGCAAAAGAACCTATCCAAAAAAATGAGGCAAAAATGAATAATCAAAAGAAAAGAGGAAAAAACAAAAACAATGAAATTGACAAATTAAGAAAAAGTGCCTATTCTTGAAGGAACAAAAATCTGGCCAGAGTTGACTTGGCTGACACAGTTTATTGAACATGGCAGTACAGGTCTCCTTGACGCAACCTTGTCTGGGCTTGATCCAGCTATTCCGATTCTGAGTCTGAAATAGAGTCAGATTTGCTATACATTCATGTTTCTTAGAAAATTTTTAGCCCAGTTAGAATCTACTTCATGTTTTCTTTCAGCTGAATTTCTAATGTTGTCTACACTAGCCTTTAGATGTTCTCTGATTTGGTTCCTTACCTCCTCTGGGACCTAACCCTTTGAGTGAGACAGTCTATGTAAACTTCACACATCTTACTTAAGTTGCAGGTAGCTTTGTTGTTGTTGTTGTTTTTATTTACTGATACTCCTTTGCTCTTCTTGGAAATTCCTATAGCTTCAGACTTGGGAAAGTCATATTCATCTTCATCCAGTTTTTTTTTTTTAAGATTTTATTTATTTATTTGAGAGATGGAGATCACAAGCAGGCAGAGAGGCAGGCAGAGAGAGAGGAGGAAGCAGGCTCCCTGCTGAGCAGAGAGCCCAATGCGGGGCTCGATCCCAGGACCCTGAGATCATGACCTGTGCCAAAAGCAGAGGCTTTAACCCACTGAGCCACCCAGGCACCCTAATCTTCACCCAGTTTTAATTCCTCTTTCTGCTTTGCTTGCACCATATACATGAATTATTTTATAAGGCATGCCATTCCCTTAGGAAAAACTCTGTTTCTTCGGTCATTATCCTTAATTAAATTCCTCCTGTAATTTCCAGTGTTCAAATTGCATCTTTTTATCTGTTTCAAACTCTGGCCTTCAAACTGGGACCCAAACTGATAGTAGTAGGAAAGACCATGATGAAAAAACTTTAACATGGGGGAGAAGGAAGTTGTCAATAAAAATACTGTTGGGTCCCAGTTAATTCTCTGTATTTAGAGTAACAAATAAATCAAAGCTTCTTTAATGTAAAATTTAATCTAATCTTAAGTATCAGGTAGTTTCCTTGGTATAGAAATAAGCCTCAGCTGGGTCTGCATCTTCAGGGCCTGTGAAGTTGCCTCCACCTAAAAATAGCTGGAGGTAGAGACTTTTCTATCAACATCATTTCCTGTTAATCCTTGCTTTCCCTGGGTGGGTGGGGTGATTATTGTATAGTCTCTGTCCTCTGGTTTCTGGGAAAAGTCAATGGTCACTTCCTGTAATCAGCCCTGCTCAGACCAGTTTTCCAGCTTCCTATAAACTTTCAAGTAAGCATTACACTCTTGCTTTCTCCCTCTCAAGCACAGATTTACCCCAAACCTTATACTAATGAGAGAGTTTCTGCTGCTGTGATTGGATTTTCCTTTCTGAAAATGAGTTCAGTCCTTTCAAAAATACAGATTTATGGCAGATTCTTAAAGATGACCCTTTTTTATGTGGTTTGTATCCATATGTAACTCTGCAAATGAAACCATCTGTTTCACAACCATAGCCAAGACCTCAACATGGTTTCTCTCATTAATTTTAGTTTAGGAGTCTCATCCAACCCATGGTACATATAAATTCTTGCTACACCCAGATTCTTAGACATTCCAGGCTAATCCTGACATGTTGTGGAGTCACAAATGCAATATCACGACACTCAGAAGTGCAAAGAAAAATGGCTTCCTTACTTAATCTTCCTCATGATTTTGTCCCATACACAAAAGACTTTTATTTTCACAGTGGGAGCAATTCTGGTCTTATTCATCTTCCATTATATAAAAGTTTCAATCTTATAGCACCTGGAGTTCCCGACTCCCTAATTTCTTGTTAGCCTTAGATAAAAGGTAAATTTCAGCCAAACAGCTGACTTCTTTGATTCACCTTGGGGGCATGTAAGAATTTCTTCATTCTTCCTCCCCTCCTAAAATCAAGTATATTCCATGAGTACTTAATCAGACTCTTTCTTGTCTAATCACTCTATGATGAAATTTTTTTTCTGCTCCAGAGCCCCACCCCATGCCCAATTTGGGTCCAGGGTAGAGTAGGATTGGAACATCACTGGGGTGCCTGCGTGGCTCAGTGGGTTAATGTGTCTGCCTTCGGCTCAGGTTATGATCCCAGGGTCTTGGGATCCAGCCCCACGTTGGGCTCTCTGCTCAGCAGGGATCCTGCTTCCTCCTCTCTCTGCCGCCTCTCTGCCTACTTGTGATCTCTGTCTGTCAAGTGAATAAATAACATCTTTTTTTTAAAAAAGAACATCCTCTGTAAAAAAAATGTCTAACAAAAACCATCTCTACTTTTTCTACTCCCTGACCTAAGCCATGTGCCTTCAGGGAATTGGGCCAAGATAGGGAGACAAAAGTCAAAACATAATATCTCACATAACTTCCTCCCCTTCTCTCCTTTGCTTTTATTCATTTTCTTTCCAGTTAGCACTCAAAGGGCAGAGTATGGATTTTCTCCCCCCTTTTTTTTTTCTTTCTTGTAAGGAAGGACCCCTCTCATACCATATTTTCTTTTCTTCTGGAGCCACCAAGTTTTATGGTTCATCATTAGTGCTGGAAGGCATAGTGTACATGATGAAAGACACGTCTAAGTTCTAGTACATCTAATTAGTTTACCACGCTTGGCTTTTGACTTGTAACAAGTTTGTTTGTGAGATTGAGAAATAGATTGTCTCTTCACAAAGACTATTTTTTCTCAATTTTATAAAGAGTGTCAAATTTTAGAGTGAAGCTACTACTTGACCTCTTTATTCTTAATGTTACATACCCTCTTATTCCCTCTCTTGTTCATTCAGATGATAAGTTTTGTGGTTCAACCATGGAGATGGATAAAAAGGAAAACAATTGAACAGGGAGTGAAAATATGTCAGCTGGAATGTTCTAAGTATTAGATCCATTTAAAAAAATAAGTATTTTACATGTTTCTTTTACATGTTTCTGTACAATATGTGCTAATTAGAAGCTTTGTGTAATGCAACTTCAATTCATCTGAATGCCACAACATTGTCAATTGTCTGATGTGGACTTGATTTCTCTCTTAGAGTCAAATGTTGCAATAGGTATATATTTCTTTTTTTTAAGATTTTATTTTTTTCATTTATGTGAGAGAGAGGGAGAAAGAACATACATGAGGGGAGAAGCAGAGGGAGAGGGAGAATGAATTCAAAGCCGACTTCACACTGAGCACAGAGCACAACTAGGGTCTTGATCCCACAACTGTGAGATTGTGATCTGAACTGAAACAAAGAGTCAGACACTTAACTGTCTGAGTCACCCAGGCGCCCCCCCCCACCCAAGAGAATATATATTTCAGATGTGATTCTATTCTTTCTGTTTTCCTAAAGAGATTCAGGGAATTGCCTAGTGAAAAGGGAGAAGAGAGAAAAAGTAAGAGAGAGAGAGAGAATACGAGAGAGAACCAGAGAGAAAAGGAAGGAGTCAAGGAAAGAGGGGAAGGAAGGAGAGAAAGGGAAGGGATGGGAAGGAAAGGAAAGGAAGAAACTCGAGTAATTTTCTTTCCACTCAAGAGTTTCCCTGATACAAGGATTTGAGCCTCTCTTATTCTCTATCAATTTTTTCAAATCATATAAAGGCTGTGCTCCTGCACATTTTACACAAGATGGTCAAATGTGCACCATCATTATTATTCTCATTTCACCCCATTATATGAAAAAATATTTAAAAGCTAGAGAGAATCCCACATAGGTGTACTTGATAAGATTCATCACGTAGAAAGCATCTTCAACAGCCAGTCAGCCCTGTACAAAGAGGAATAGAAAGTGATAAGCTTTTGGATATGCTGGGCTAGGAATTACCTTAAAATCACTGTGATCTTAAGATACTCTATCTTATAGTCCTCTTTTACTGTACCTCCAGGCAAAAAACCCCAAATACATACCTAACATTCAAATTTCATAACTAACATACTTAGAAAAGAGTGAATCAGGAAACTAGGTCTATAGGCAAGGGAAATTTCCAAGTCATATCTAATTTCAGATAGTAAAAGTTCTCAAACATTCTTGAGTATTTTTTGTTTGTATTTCTTTAACTGTGAGGCCAATCTGAGTCATCTCATTGATTATAGGATTGCACACACTATCATCGGTGAGCTTTGTTTATATTATTATATTTAATGTGCTCAAAGTTAAGGATGTCAGCAAGAGCATGTGTATGCAAGAGTGTCTGTTCTCTGTCCCCCTAACTCAAACCTCCTTTTAGATAAAAAGTTTGAGAGAGGGAGAGGAGAAACATAAAAATGAATTTTTTAAAAGATTTCATTTATCCATTTGACAAACAGAGATCACAAGTAGACAGAGAGGCAGGCAGAGAGAGAGGAGGAAGCAGGCTCCCCACCAAGCAGAGAACCCGATATGGGGCTCGATCCCAGGACCTTGGGATAATGACTCGAGCTGAAGGCAGAGGCTTCAACCCACTAAGCCACCCAGGTGCCCCTGAAATTATTTTTTTTCTCAAAATTTATAAAGCTTTGGTACCAAAACCAAGCCTTTCCAGAACTCATTTACATGTGCATTATATGGTGTTGTGCCCAATTTGCTTATATATCCTATGTGCCCCATTCCCTGCATTTTCTGTCCTGAGTGGCTGACCTCTGTCGCAGCTATTACTCCTAATCGATGTCAGCCCATGCCTTACATTACTACTCACTGCCTCCCTAAACCCTGGCCATAACTTAAAAATGAGTTTTATTAAATTCTACCCATTATTTCTTGCCACAACCCTGACAACAAGTGTGCTTATATAAAGTATTACACACATGGGCAAACTTTATTATTTAAAACGAGCGTTGTTATTCCCTATTAAATAAAATCTTGTGACTACAAAAAACTACAGAAAATGTGTCTCAAAGAATAGCAGTCATCCAATTTAGAGTAACTGTCAGATTTAATACTTTTTCTGATAAATCTTAAGCTTAATGCCAAATTAAATATTCTTACATATATGCAAATAATATTCCTTGCATCTTGAAACAGACTAACAAGTGTGCTTAGTTTAAGTAATTTCTAAAGAGGTGAGAGATCAAATGCTAACATCCTTTTCATAGCAAAAAGTCTTTGTAAATTTTTGTAAAGCACAAAGGCCTAAACTTAGAGGTAGATTTTTTTTAAAAAAATGTAGCTTTAGAACAACAGTATGTGATCCTAGATCATTGAAAGATGGATTTCACAAGTCTTGAACTCAAGCAGTTTATCATGAACCCAAGAATGAAAATATATCAGGAATTATTTTTGGCAAACACAGTAACTCTATCTCCTTTTATTTTCTTTTTACATTTTTTTTTGTAAACATTGTTCTATTGAACTTTCTGTAATGTAGATATTCATTTGCATATCCATTCCTCCAATCCTTCATTCTTTCCTTGGTTAGCTATGTCAGGCATTATCCTAGACATTGAGGATATATTGGTGAAAACTGGCAAGGTCTCTACCTATATTGAATTTAAACTAATGAGAGGGAAATAGATAATTAACCAGTATACAACGTGACTGCATTTTGTGATATCTGTGAAGGTAATAAATGGGGTGTTGAAATATAGAGAAATAGGGATGTCCTTTCTGAGGACATGATATTTAAGTTGATGCTGGGAAAGGAAGCTGAACAATGAAAATGTTAGGAAATTGTAAGGAACAGAGAATAATATTGTTAAGTAGAACAAGGCAATTTTGTATTTATAATGCAATTTTTTGTAGGCTTTAACATTATTTTAAAACTTTCTGTAAGTCCAGGTTAGATTGTTAAGGAATTTTCTCTCATGTACTTCTTTTTGTATTGCAAAAGTAAACCAAGTTGTTTTTTCACCATATATAACGTCTAAAACTTTACATTTACCTCATGTGTACTTATTTATTGAGTCCCTATTATATTCAAAGTATCATGCAATGTGCTAACTGTAAAGAAAAGAACAAAGATACATTGCCTATCCTCAGAGTATGAATATTCTGGTGAGAAAGACACACATTTAAATAAGTAATTAAAATACAATGTGATAAGTGCTTTGAAGGAGACAGAGTGTGAGGGAAGTTCACATAGAGGAATCCAATCTAGTGCAACAGATTTGGGGAAGACTTCTTGGAGTAAAGTTGTTTATTCTAGAACAAAGGGAAACTTTGGAATTTATTTTATAAGGTAAAGTTTCTCTTAGGCTAGTAAACAAGACATTTTTTAATGACCTGTGCAATCAATAGAGGTTTAATAATTGCAAAATGCAATTTTTTTTTACTGTGAACAATACACTTGCTAAAATAAATGTTTAATGTATATAGTTTTAAAAACAATAGTACCTATAAATAATAATAATAAATGCAAAGATCTGACCACATTATAAATTCTCTTAAGTATTTCCAGGAAATCTTATCACTATCAAGATCTATTCAGTGAAGCTGCTTAAAGCCTGTGAGAAATCAATGAAAGTTTGATTGTTTTCTGCTTTTTAACTTTATATTATTAATTAGTAATAGCCTTAAGTTCTTTCATGACACCCCGTTTCCCCTAAACAAAAGTTTGATGAAGGGCCTCCTTACCCTTTTTTAATTGCAAAGTGAAAAGTCATCCATCTAAAAGAAAGTCTCTCATTATTTCTGTGGGCCCCTTTGGGGAGTATAAGATTAATAGTTATTCAATATATTTAGATGCATGATCTGAGGAACTGAAAGTAACTTTCAGGTATCTTCTCTCTGCAATACTAATTATCAAGATTCCTAGTGATAAGAGTTCATATATATCCCCAAATAGATAATTTCTATTGTATTAAAAATCAAGATATTTATATTGATATGTAATAAAAATAAATTTTAAGAAATTTCATTGCAATCATATACATAAAAACTATAGTTTTGATATCTAACATACCACCATTATTCATAGTGGCAAAATGAATAAACATTTTTGAGATTATTATGGAGTATTTTTCTTACCTTTCTAATGCTTAGGCATTTGCCTAGAGACTTTTTCCACTTGTGCATTAAGCAGTTCAATAATCAATGTAAGGCCCATGTTATCTTAGGTAAAAAGCTATTTAAAAAGGTTAACAGTAAGTTTTTCATATACTTCTTTATATAAACCAGAATAGGTGGCAATCTCAATTATTACATTGATGCAATAGGCATTAATCAGGACTGTCCTCAACAAATTAGGACCTATAGTCGCCAAGTTGACTCTCCCTTTAGGCTTAATTTAGTACAGTATCAACTTTAGGTATAATTGAAAAGTTGGACTTCATTAAAATTAGGACTTCTGCTCTGTGAAATACACTGTTAAAACTATGAAAAGATGAACCACAGACTGGAAGAAGATGTTTCCAAAATTATAAATCTGGCAAAGTACTCATATCTGGAATATATAATGAAAACTTAAAATTCAACAATAAGAAAACAAAATCTCCTATTGAAAAATGTGCAAAATATTTGAACAGACAACTCAAGAAAGAAGATATACTAATAGCAAATTAGCATGTGAAAAGATGCTCAACATCGCGTGTCATTTAGAAATTACAAATCAAAATGAGATACTGCTATACCCCCTATCAGAATGACTAAAATCCAAAAAACCAAAAACACCAAATGCTGACAAGGATGTGGAGCAACAGGAATTCTCATTCATTGTGAATGTGAATGTAAAGTGGTTTAGCCACTTTGGAAGATAATTTTAAACCTACTCTTTACCATATGATCTGGCAGCCATGCTTCTATGTATTTATCCAAATGAGAATGAAAATTTATGTCTACACAAAAACTGGGCATGGATATTTTTAGCAGTTTTATCAATAATTTCCAAAGATTGGAAACAACCAAAATGCCTGTTAATTGGTGAACAAATTAAAAAGCTGTGGTATACCTATATGATGGAATATTATTCAGCTACAAAACTAAATGAATGATCAAACCACAAAAAGGCATAGAGGAACTTACAAGCATACTAAGTGAAAGTAGCTAGCCTGAAAAGGCTACATATTGTATGAATCCAACTGTATGACATTTTGAAAAAGGCAAAATGATAGAGGCAATAAAAATTTCAGTGGTTTCCAGGAGTTTAGAGGGAGAGAGAGGGAGAGGGGGAGGAACAGGTGAGACACAAGGGATTTTTAGGGCAATAAAACTATTCTCTATGATACTATTATGGTGGATACATGACATGATGCATTTATCAAAACCCATAGGACTGTACAACACAAATGGTGAACATTAATGTAAACTATGGACTTTAATTAATAAAAATGTATCAATACCAGTTCATCAGTTTTAACAAATGTATCACATGCATGCAAGTTGTTAGTAATAGGGGAAAATGTGTGAGGAAGAGAAGGTATGTGGGAGTTCTCTGTACTTTCTGCTCATTTTTTTCCTGTTAACCTAAAGCTGCTGTAAGAATAGTCTATTAGTACAAGAAAAAAATGAACAATTGAATGGTTTGTTCAAATATAAATTGCTGGGTTGCATCTCCAGAATCTCTGATTCAGTTGTACCTGGATACCTGGTGATCACAGTGTTGCTGGTCCTGGAATTGCACTTTGAGATCCAGTGATTTAGAACAAATGGATTCATTGAAGATATTTAAGCAGGGCCTTCATAATTAGAGAATATATTAGGAAGGTAACTTTTGCAACAGTCTGCAGAGTAAGTTGGGCGATGCATGATATTGGAAGCAGAAATTTTAAGTAATTGAATTCTGAATTTCATTAGAGAGGTGGTGGAAATGTGGTACAGTTGTTGAATGGCTCATAGATAATCATTTGGATATGGGAAAGGAAGAGAAAGGAAGGGAAATGCTTGAGTTTTGGAGTAGACATATCTGGGGATAATAATTCTGCCATATATAGAAATAGGGAAGACATGAAGAAAAATATTGGAGAGGAAATACTATGAAACAAAGAGAGAAAAGCATAGATGAAATTGGGGTGCCTGGGTGACTCAGTCAGTTAAGCATCTAACTCTTGATTATGGCTCAGGTCATGATCTCAGTTAGGCTCTGTGCTCATCATGGAATCTGCTTGAGATTCTCTCTCTCTCCTTCTGCCTCTGCCTCTCCCTCTGCTCACATACATGTGTGTGTGCTCTCTCTCTCTCTCTCTCAAAATAAATAAAATATAAATAAACAAATAAATAAATGAGTACAGTATATAAATGTATTTTCTTTTCCTCTTCCTTATGATTTTCTTAATAACATTTTCTATTCTTTAGCTTACTTTATTTTAGGGATACTATATATAATACACAAACAAAATATGGATTATTTGACTATGTTATCAGTGAGGCTTCTGGTCAACAGTAGGCTATTAGAAGTTTTGGGGGAGTCACAAATTATACACAGTTTCAACTATATAGATAGACAGTCAGTGCCCTTGAACAATGCAAAGTTCAGCCATATATCTGCCAATTTTCAACTTTTAATCAGAATCACTCAGTATAGATGACTTTGCCCTTATATAAATATACTAACCATTACCTTTGCAAGAACTTACATTAAACCTCTTTTCTACAACTTGTAGAAGAAGTAAAGTACAAGAGTACCACTTTTACAAAGCTGAAAGGGAAATCCAATATTCCGTCACTTAACTAAAGCAGGTACATGTCTATCTTGTGTTAAATGTCATCAGAATTCAATGTCCAAAACACTGCTGAGGGTTTTTTTTTTCCAATAATCATTTTAACTATCTTTTTCTTGAGATGAAATTGAAGCTTCTGGACAGATGGAAAAGAAACATTGTTATTTAAATGTTTTATCACTGTTGGCCCCTTTCCCCTCAACCTAACTACAAAATCCTTTGTGGCTCCATGACAAGGGATATATTTAATTTTACATTTTATTTTATTGTTGTTAAATCTGTCTAGCACAGTGCAGTGCTGTGAGCATAGTCACATCAGTAAATGTGATTGGAATGAAAATAATTAACAATAACTGTCATGGCTTTCCTTTTATTTTTATGGGTTTTTTTTTTGTTTGTTTTAAAGACTTTATTAAGAAAATTTCAAATTCACCTAAAATTAGAGAAAAAATGAAAATAAATGCATATATAACATGTATCTCCTTTTAGTACTTACCTAGTGTTTGAAAACTGAAACTAAACCTTTTACTTTCCATGCTTCTCAATCTCTCCAACTTGTTTTCTTAGAATAATTGTGTGTTAATCCTTTTTTCTCATGATCTGGATTCTGCTCAGTCTGTATAAATTCTCAATACAAAATGGGAATGAGTGCAAATCCCAGTGTCCTGCTAAAGGTCTGATTAGTTTCCAGTAAGGGTTAAGATATGCACCTGTATTACCATTACTCTATGTTTTGTCCAGATGATTTATTTTAGCCTTTTTTCTAATGATTAAAACCTGGTCTGGATTTACCTGAGATCTATAGATATAAGATTACAATTGATACCCAGTAGTTGTCTTCCAGGGGAAGGAACACTATTATACACCTAAACTCATTTCTCTGGAGATAATCTAATACTTCACAATTGTTTTGGGTGATAAAATTTTCAATCTACTTTTACAAAAATTACCTCATTTGTCAATTGCAACTGCATAGTAAGAAACTATGCACAGTAAGAAGCAATACTCTCATTTTCATTATGTAGGGGAAAATGAACAGCCACCATATTCATTGTTTACCAAATTTCATAAATTTCTGGCTCTAAAACCAGAATTCCATTCTCCAGTGTTCTCTACCATCTACTGTGCAATCTCCATACATTGGGTAGTAATCCAGGGCTGTCAGCTACAGTATGATATTGGTAAAGACTGCTTGTTTATATCATCAGAGTTACTGAGTGGTGATCAGGTCAATTTGATTTATGTCTCACTTTAACTCATGTGCCCAAGAGCTACTGTAATGATTCATCACAAGGAGAAGGAACAAAGTTGCTTTAACTTTGGTAAAATTCATTACACACAGTTTGTAATTCTTGGGACTTAGATCAATTTTCATGTCTCAAATGTCTTTACCTCTCTGTCTTAATAACTTCTCTCAAAGCTTTACTTTCCTCATGATTCCTGTGTCACCAGTCTTGTATACATTTAATCTATTTTTCTAATACATTAATTTAAATCTGTCACAGTGGGGGGTCTCTCATTTTTTTCCACAGAAAATTAAATTTCTGAGTTCAATGTCACATATCTCTTAACTACATATTTTTATGATTATCTATAACTTCTTTTATCACCCACTAAAATGCATTGATGGATTAGCATGAGAATTAAAACTCCACAGGATGGATACAATCATTAGACAAGGTCAAGGAACTTGGATTTGCTGGATTGTTGCATATGTCACAGTTCGCCTCTAGAGTTATTTTATTTGCCATATTCATGAGCCTTGAGTCAACCATAAAGGAAAACAGTGGAGATTTATTGATTTTTTTATATTTTCCCATGTTATGAAGTCATACCCACTAATACCATCTGCCGTTTGAGATGTGACAGAAGTATGGTAGGCTCTAAGTTTCCTTCTCCATGATAGTACTAGCAAGACTAGAGTAAGGTTTGGGTTCCTAGAAAATCAGTCATGCTCAGTGATAGAAGTGGCTTTTGGACAGAAGCACTAAGTCTGAAAACCTCCACATAAGTCATTTGTGTGTTAAACTATAAATAAAATGAAAAGATAAACACATTAACATAAGACTTTAGGTAATATATCTACTCCTTCATTCAACTCCTTAGGACTTAAGATAAAATTTAAGGAATGTCTTTTATATTCTTCTATTAGGAAATAACAGACATTCCTTGGAGATTTTCTTAAGGATCTGAACTGAGGAGTAGGTAGAGTACAGCAAAGAAATGGGGGACAAGCATCAATTAAAAAGTACTAAATTTTGTATATAAAAACACAACATGAATACAGAACTCACTATGGTCAATACAAGTGTTTAGAGACAGCTAGAGAGAGTAAATATAATGATTTCAGTATTTTTGATGGTAAGGCTATGGGGATTTCATCAGGAAATATGTCTCATTTATATAACTTACTCCTATATTGAATCTAAATCTCCAATCTGTCAACATTTTCTTATATCTGAAGGCAGCAAAAGAAGAATCTAATCAACATGCCAGAGTTTAGAACAGAGCCAGTTTGGATTCACAGAGATTCTGAATTCATGAATGTGAATAGAGGCTGGTTAGTAGCTGCTTCAACAGCTGCCAATATGTAAGGCCTTGAAATGAAGCAGCATAAATTTCCTGCTAGAGAAGATGCTTCTGAGACTCACTGAACTGTGAGTTTGACCAATGAGAAGTCGCTTGAAAATACCTAAAAGCAAAAGCAATAGACAAACCAAGCTACTTTATGGTAATGATAATTGGATTAATTTGAATTAATTTGAGGAAATCAATACGAAACCAAAAAACATCTATACTCTTCAAGTTGATGTGTGCAAATGGTTGCATTTTGGCCAGTCATTTACTGTGTTTTGGGGACTTTTGGTTAGAATGAGAGAAGAGCATATATCTAACGCATCTACTCTTTGGTCAAGAAAATATCTTCCTTGTCTCTTTCCTCACTCCAATCTTTTGTCCTATCTTTCCTTCATTCCTTTCTTCCTTTCTTGTTTTGTTTTGTACTTGCTCAGAGCGCACACCAACATTGGTTGTGTGAGGCTCACGTGGGTAGTAATCAATGTGGTGGATATAGGGATCCAGATTCCTTCCATCACGTGTGGCTAAATCATTTAAAACATTTGACTTCCAGAGCCTGGGTGGCTCAGTCAGTTAAACACCCTCCTTCAGCTTGGGTAATGATCCCAGGGTCCTGGGATAGAGTCCTGCATTGAGCTTCATGCTCAGTGGGGACCCTGCTTCTTCCTCTGCCCCTCCCCCCACTCATTCTCTCTTTCTCTTTCTCTAATACATAATCTTTTTTAAAAAGTAAAAAATAAAATAAAACACACGACTTCCAGGACTGCCATGGTAGATGGAAGAGATATGAATTATATAGGTCATTTTATTGCCAGGCCTGGTAGTGACACCTGATCCTAACTCACCTGTTAAGGAAGAGGCAAAACACAGTCTTTTCAAGAAGAGAAAGTTGAAATAAAATTTGATGAACACATAGCACTTTCTCTGACATAGTATCCACTTATTTATGGATTTGTTTTACTTATTGGTATGGTTTTAGCCCTGTCACACAGGATAGTAATATATATTCTTCCTTTACTCCTAACCTTGTGGAAATTAGTAACAAAGAACTTACCACTTTGTAGATGTATATATGAATGGATGTATGAAAGAATAAAGAATGTAAACATTTGAAATTGATTCTCATTCTAATTTTATATTTTTGTTTCTTTGTTCAGGCTCTTGCCTCACTACAAGGATTATTAATGTTAGGTAATTCCTTAGAAACAGAAAACATCATTTTTAGTACCAGTGGTTGTAAGTGTTGGAAACAAGAGATAATAATTTTCCTTTAGTTATGTTATACAAATATCCCATAAAGAAGGGAAGATTCCTGTCCATGTTCTACTTCCTAGTAATCATTCACATACCCTCACTCTTAAACTTGTACCAAAACCATAAAAGTAAACAAATTCCTCTGTGTCTGAGTCACTGAATGAATGGGTCAACAGCCAGTTCACTTAAGAGTCTTAGTACTGGCTGTTCACTTTGCCTCTAATATTCTTCCCCTAAATACTGGTGTGCCTCATATTCTCACTTTATTACATGATGGTTTTCAGTTAAATAACAACTTATCAAAGAGGCCATTTGTGACCTCACTATGTAAAATAGTGACTCACCTCTGGTCCTCTCCATTATGTTATTATGCTTTATTTTGTGTCATATTCAGCAATAATCACCACTTGATATATTGCATATATTTCTAAATGTTTTTAGGTGTATTTCCTGTATAGAGTATAAGCTATATGAGAAGAGGAATTTTTTATTGTTTCCTTTCCCATTATATTCCTATGTCCCAGAAAACACATAGCGCATAGGACACATTCAATAAACATCTGTTAAGAATATAAACATATGTAGGGGTGCCTGGGTGGCTCAGTGGGTTAAAGCCTCTGCCTTCGGCTCAGGTCATGATCTCAGAGTCCTGGGATTGAGCCCCGCATCGGGCTCTCTGCTCAGCAGGGAGCCTGCTTCCCCCTCTCTCTCTGCCTGCTTCTCTGCCTACTTGTGATCTCTGTCTGTCAAATAAATAAACAAAATCTTAAAAAAAAAGAATATAAACATATGTAAAAGGAATGAATGATGGGAAAGGCAAGTCTTATTTTCCTGAAGTGATAGTGTTAATGTTATCCATTGTCACACAGCAGACAGTACCAAAACTTGGTGTACTAAGATCATAATCATTTTTTATAGATTTATTTATTTGAGAGAGAATGAGAGAGAGAGAGAGAGAACATGAGGGGAGAGCCAGAGGGAAAGGGAGAGAGATTCTGAAGCAGATTCTCCACTGAGTATGGAGCTTGATGTGGGGCTTGATCTCATGACCCTGAGATCATGACCTGAGCTGAAATCAAGACTCGGATACTTAACTAACTGAGCCACCCAGGCGCCCTGGCCATAATCTTTTTTTTTTTTTTT
>NC_081575.1:95216671-95246174 GCF_022355385.1 Mustela nigripes
AAAGAAGTATATAAAGTAGTATATAAAGAAGTATATAAAGTCTCTAGTATATAAAGAAGTCTCTCAGTGATGTTGAGCTGAGAGATGGCCTAGTCTACTAAGGTGGTTTCACATACCTGTCTATTGACAGACGTGACTAGAATGCTGAGCTCGGTGGAACCTGTCAACTGAAATACCTAGACATGTCCTATCCAGCACAATAGTATCTGAATGTTCAAACTTCTTACATGGTTTCTCCAGGCTCCAAGAGCAAGTACTCCAGCAAATAATGAGGAAGCTGTCTGGTCTTTTACAAGTTAGCCATTAGAAGCCACACATCAGTTCCACCATACTGTATTGGTTGAAGCTTCACAAGCTATCCTAGATTCAGTAGAAAGGTATATACATCTTACCTCTCAAATAATTTGTGATCATGTTTTATTTTCTATTGAGATATAACTGACATAACATTATATTAACTTCAGGTGTACAATACAATGATTCATATTTCTGTATTTTGCAAAATGATCACTACAATAGGTCCAGGTAACATCCATCATCATACATTGTTGTAACTTTTTGTCTTGTGATGAGAAATTTTAAGATCTGTTTGCTTAGCAACTTTCAGTATACAGTGCAATATTATTAACTATCGTCACCAATGCTGCATGTTCTATCCCTATGACTTATTCATTTTATAACTAGATGTTTGCACCTTTTGACCTTTGTACCCTCACACATTTCATTTGCTGCCCTCTCTTCCATACCTCTGGTAAGCACCAGTCTGTTCCCTTTTTTTTTTTTTTTTTTTTTCGATTCCACATATAAGTGACATCATATGGTAGTTGTCTTCCTCCATCTGACTTATTTCACTTAGCATAAGGCCCTTATGTTCCATTCTATGTTGTTGCAAATGACAATATTTCTCATTCAATTTTTGGCTGAATAATATTCCATTGCATACATATTTATCACATTTTCTTTATCCATTCATCCATTGAAGGACTCTTATATAGCTTCAATGTCTTGGTTGTTATAAATAATGTTTCAATGAATATGGGGTACAGATATCTTTTTGAGTTGGTAGTTTTATTTTCTTCAGATAAATACCCAAAGGTGAGGTTGCTGGATACATAATGTTTCTATCTATATATTTTTTAAAGATTTTATTTATTCATTTGACACACAGAGACCACAAGTAGGCAGAGAGGCAGAGAGAGAGGGGGAAGCAGGCTCCCTGCTGAGCAGAGAGCCTGATGTGGGGCTCAATCCCAGGACCCTGAGATCATGACCTGAGCCAAAGGCAGAGGCTTAACACATTGAGCCACCCAGGCGCCCCTCTATCTATAATTTTTTGAGCAACATCTATATTGTTTTCCATAGTGGCTGCATAAATTTACATTCCTACTAGTGGTGCACAAGGACATCTGTACCAAAACATTTTAGCTCCTGTCTTTTTGCTAATAGCATTCTAATAGGTATGCAATGGTATTTCCTTCTAGTTTGATTCAAATTTACCTGGTGACTAGTGATGTTGAACACCTTTTCACATACCAGTTGGCCATGTCTTCTTTGGAAAAAAAAATGTCTAATTAGTTTCTCTCCCCTTTTTGAGTTGGATTATTTTTGAGTTGTATGATGGCCTTGTATTTTTTGATATTGACCCCTTATCTGATATATATATATGGTTAGCAAAGAATTTTTTTCCCATTCAGTAGATTGCCTTTTCATTTTGTTTATGTTTTGTGTGTGTGTGTGTTTGTGCTGCATAGGAGTTTTTTAATTGATGTATTCATGCACATTTATATTTGCTTTTGTTGCCTTTGCTTTTGGTATCAAATAAAAAAAAATCATTGCCTATTTCTTTTTTAGGAGTTTTGTGGTTTCAGGTCTCAAATTCAGATCTCCCATCCATTTTGAGTTGAGTTTTGTGTATAATGTAAGATAGTGGACCAGTTGCATTCATTTGCATGTGGCTATCAGCTTTCCCACCACCATTTATTGAGGAAACTGTTTTTCCCACACTATATATTCTTGGCTCATTTGATATAAATGAATTAACCATATAAATCTGGATTTATTTTTGGGCTCTCTATTCCATTCCATTGATCTCTGTTTGTGTTTTTATGACAATGCCATATGCCTTTGATTACTATAGTTTTGTAATATAGTTTAAAATAAGGGAGCATGATGCCTCCAGATTTGTTTTTCATTCTCCAGATTGCTTTGGCTATATGGGGTCTTTTCTGGATCTACATAATTTTTAGGATTGTTTGTTCTACTTCTATGAAAGATATCATTGAAATTTTGATATAGAATGCATAGAATTGTGACTTTCAAAATCCTCACAGATGGCTTTTGTAGATTAGTTTGTATTATTAAATGCTTTTGTCACCTGCTATCTCAAGAGACTGAGTTTATTCAAAGTGGATAACTTTTTATCCAAAGCATACAAAAATGTACAAAGAATGAGCTCTGATGAGCTGCCTTCCTCCACCTTTATGCTTTCTGTGTGCCAATCTGTCCTATATCCCTAAAGGGTAAACTAAACTGTCTCGTTATTTCATGTGGGAAACTGACCTGGGCCAGGCCAAGAGTGTGGAGTGAAATTTGAAAACGTTGTGTGGCAGGAAGTCTCCTTTTGGTTTCTAAGCTAAAAGCAAAGTTTCCCCTTCACATTATCAGTGAAGTGGTACATTAGAGGTTACAGGGTAGTTACCTTGCTATTAATAAAGTAGTAAATTTTTAAAGTTGACTATGTATTTATTATCATCACCATCATTACCATCACTATCCATGGCATTCACCTGTCAGGAACTCTTAGCAGGGAGGTCACTGATAAGACTTGTCCATCCAAGAAACAGACTCCTAACTCTAGAGAACAAACTGGTGGTTATCAGAGGGGAGGTAGGTGAGGGATGGATGAAGATGGGATTAAAGAGGTCACCCTCTTTAACCCTGCTGTAATGAGCACTGGGTGATGTATGGAAGTATTTAATCAGTATATCATACACCTAAAACTGCTATTACATTTTATGTTTTTGGAATTTAAATAAAAACTTTAAAAAAAGATTTGCCTATCAGAGTTACACTGAAACTTCAAGAAGTGAGAGTACCATAAAAAACACAAAATATGCCATTGATTTACACTGTATATGATTATTGTTAATTAAACTTTAATATGAATCCATCAAGATTTTTCCCATAACATAGTTTTGATAAATGGTTTATGTTATTATTTAAATACCATAAAGGGAGGGCATATTTTAGAGCATATTTAGATTTTATAATATTTTTATGACTTAAATATGTTAAATGTCACATATAGTAATTAATCAAAAATCATGATGGCTTTTCATAAAATGATGTCTGATAATTGCTCAATTATGAAAACAATATTTGCATTACATGTGCCTTCTAATCCCAGCTTCACTACTGCATTTGTAATCTTCATCTCATTTTACTTCTCTATCTAACTTTGCTATTTTTAAGTGAAAATAATAATTTGTAGTGTCAAATTCCCCAGGGTAACATGGCATTATGCCATGGGCATATGGCAGTTGAGTAAACACTTCACAATGTAAATTATGTTTAGTTTTTCAATACAAAATCATGAACAATGAATTTCCATTGTTGGTATTATCCTCAGAAGAATGGTTGATATTTAATCCATGGCATTTTTTTCATATAAAGATAAACCTGTTATTCTTTATTCTTGAAAAGGAAAACAGTTGAACTGAATACCAGTCTTCTGAAAATTTCAGAACACTTAATGTTTGCCAAATCACAGCATAAAACTAACAGAGCTGTTATCTATTTCACAGGATGTCTTTTAATTTATATACACTTTTCATTCAAACTTTATTATTCAATTGTTGGACAGATTATCTTTTAGAATCAACGAGCATGGATTCTGTTATTAAGCACCTGTATATATGGACATATCCAAGCCTCAGCAGACTGGAAGAATAAATAAATCAGACTTTCCTTAAGCATACAAATTGCTTTATTTTCTTTTTTATCTTAAGACAAGTTCATGTAGGAACTTACCTCCCCACACTGTTACAGGTTCAATATCATCTCTCAAAAACATACGTTCAAGTCCTAATATCCAGTACAGGTGAGTGGGCTTTGCAGATACAATGGAGTTAATAGGCAGTCACATTCAACTACAGTGGGCCCTATTCCAGTGACTGGGGTTCTTATAAGAAGAGGAAAATGTGAGAAAAAAAAAAAAAAGAAGAGGAAAATTTGGACACAGAGTCATCAGAGAGAACACCATGTGGCAATGGAGACAGCAACTGGAGGGATGAAGCTGCAAGACAAGGAACATCAAGGATTGCTGGTGCCCACCAGAAGCTGGAAGAGGACAAGGAAGGATTCTACCTACAGGCTTTGGAGGGAACATAGCTTAGCTGATACTTCATTTCAGACTTCTACCTTCCAGGACTGTGAGAGGATACATTTTTGTTGTACCTAGTTTGGAGAAATTTTTATGGTAGCCCTAGGATACTAATACATTCCCACTTCAAGTACCCTTTAGTTAGTTCTGGCCCCCCACACTCCTGCTATGTTACTAATGCCTTGCCATAGATCATTGCTATCTGGTTACAATCATCCTTTCTAGAGGTCCACGGCTGCTCATACCTATGCCAGACATCAACAGCCTTTACTGTTACTATGCATGTTTGACAGCTATCTGAGGTGAGGATTCTGTCCCTAAATCCAGTTCCTTCTCAGCTTATTGTCTCTGGCAAATAAATAACTCAAACAAGGCTACATAGAACTCCATGGGAATAAGCACCAAGTCACGTCCATGCAGAGCCAATAACCATTTCTCAAAAGGAAAAATCGTCTTTGTCTATACAATTTAGGAAAAAAAACAGTTTCAAATCTCTCTCTTTCTGAAGAGTGTGGGGCTTTGCATTTGTGAAATTATAAGATCCTTTCAGATGTTTGGAGTTTTTTCCCCAAAACAATGGAACAATCAGCCTTTAATTCTCATTGCAGCTTTGAAATGGCAGTTTTTCATCTTGCAGTGAAAAAGTTTTAAGAAAACACTACCATCACGACCTTATAGCAGAATTACATGTTCTGACCAGATAGAAATACTATCCCAGTTTGTTGTGATCTAAAATAATTTTTAGATTACACACCTAGGTCAAAACTATGCCTTTAAAGCAACAAAAGCTATAGATATATTTTTAACCACTGAGGTTAAAGACTTGGATGATTTCAGTGGCCTATTTAGGAAAGAATCTTTTGTGTATGCTGGTGTAGTTATCCATGTTTACTTTGTCACACCTAGATTAACTGATGGTGGACCCAGAGATTCACAGATAATGTGTCCCTGCTGGGGCAGATCCTTTGGGATCGTAGTTCATTTGTACCAACTTCCCTTTCCAGTCAACATTAGTTGGCTAGTTGATTAGTCAGTCAACTGTGTTTTTAATTGATAATAATTTAACAGATAATAATAGCCACTATAATCTGGTGAACAAATATTTTATGTGAGCTACCAATACTGGCACTTCATTTTTCATTTGTTTTTTTCTATTATTGAAGTGTAATTGACATGCAATATTACATTAGTTTCAGGTGTATAACATATTGATTTAACTCAGTGTTCCATGCTCTGCCCTATTCCATCCAGAGAAGAGTTTTGTATATCATTCTCACTCCTTCCAATCCTTACCTCTTTCATTCTTTCATCCATCCACCTACCCACTGATCCATTCATCCATTTAACAACTTACTGATTAATTTCTATATAATAGGGACTAGCTAGACCCCAGGGATGATGCAGAGTACAGAAGACATGGAAACTGCTCATCCTTTGCAGAAATCAGTGGCTTTCTTATACACTAATAATGAAAATACAGAAAGGGAAATTAGAGAATCGATTCCATTTACTATAGCACCAAGAACCATAAAATACCTGGGAATAAACCTGACCAAAGAGGTAAAGGATCTGTACTTGAGGAACTACAGAACACTCATGAAAGAAATCGAAGAAGACACAAAAAGATGGAAGACCATTCCATGCTCTTGGATCGGAAGAATAAACATTGTTAAAATGTCGATACTGCCTAGAGCAATCTATACTTTTAATGCCATTCCGATCAAAATTCCACCGGTATTCTTCAAAGAGCTGGAGCAAATAATCCAAAAATTTGTCTGGAATCAGAAGAGACCCAGAATCGCTAAGGAAATGTTGAAAAACAAAAATAAAACTGGGGGCATCACGTTACCTGATTTCAAGCTTTATTACAAAGCTGTGATCACCAAGACAGCATGGTACTGGCATAAAAACAGACACATAGACCAGTGGAACAGAGTAGAGAGCCCAGATATGGACCCTCAACTCTATGGTCAAATAATCTTCGACAAAACAGGAAAAAATATACAGTGGAAAAAAGACAGTCTCTTCAATAAATGGTGCTGGGAAAACTGGGCAGCTATATGTAGAAGAATGAAACTCGACTATTCTCTTACACCATACACAAAGATAAACTCAAATTGGATAAAAGACCTCAATGTGAGACAGGAATCCATCAGAATCCTAGAGGAGAACATAGGCAGTAATCTCTTTGATATCAGCCACAGCAACTTCTTCCAAGATATGTCTCCAAAGGAAAAGGAAACAAAAGCGAAAATAAACTTTTGGGACTTTATCAAAATCAAAAGCTTCTGCACAGCAAAGGCAACAGTCAAAAAAACAGAGAGGCAACCCACGGAATGGGAGAAGATATTTGCAAATGACAGTACAGACAAAAGGTTGATATCCAAGATCTATAATGAACTCCTCAAACTCAACACACACAAAACAGACAATCATATCAAAAAATGGGCAGAAGATATGAACAGACACTTCTCCAATGAAGAAATACAAATGGCTATCAGACACATGAAAAAATGTTCATCATCACTAGCCCTCAGGGAGATTCAAATTAAAACCACATTGAGATATCACCTTACACCAGTTAGAATGGCCAAAATTAGCAAGACAGGAAACAACATGTGTTGGAGGGGATGTGGAGAAAGGGGAACCCTTTTCCACTGTTGGTGGGAATGCAAGTTGGTGCAGGCTCTTTGGAGAACAGTGTGGAGATTCCTCAAGAAATTAAAAATAGAACTCCTATCACCCTGCAATTGCACTCCTGGATATTTACCCCAAAGATACAGATGTAGTGAAAAGAAGGGCCATCTGTACCCCAATGTTTATAGCAGCAGTGGCCACAGTCGCCAAACTGTGGAAAGAACCAAGAAGCCCTTCAACGGACGAATGGATAAGGAAAATGTGGTCCATATACACTATGGAGTATTATGCCTCCTCATCCTTTTGTATAAGGTCACATTCCATCACGGTTCAGGAGAGACAGAAAATAATTGGATAGGTAAAATAACTAGGTAGTATGTCAGAAGTTTGGAGTTTTATGGAGAAACATAAAATATGCAAAGATAATGGGGAATATTGGGCAGTGAAAATGAGTGATAGCAATTTTAAATAGGTGGGTAACCAGTGGCTTCAATAGGAAAGTGAGCAAATTACTGAAAGAGGTAGGGGAGTAGGCAATAAAATTATATAAATGGAAGTCTTTTAGGCAGGTAAAGGAGCAAATGCAAAAGTCCTGAGTTTGGTATGTGCTGAGAGTATTATTTTTAAAAAGATTTTACTTACTCACTTACTTACCTTACTTATTTGTTTATTTGTTGTTTATGTGTTTGTTTATTTATTTGTGTATTTATTTATTTAGTTAGTTAGTTTAGAGAGAGGGTAAGAGAAAGATAGAGAGAGAGAGAGCCAGGGAGGCCACCCAGGTCCCCTGAGAATATTTTAAATACAGCAAGAATGACTGGGGTTTGGTGAGCAGGAATGAGAGTAGCAGATTACGTTAGAGGTAAAGGGAGAAAGCAAGAACAGAATATGTGACTCTTCTAGGCTGTCATGTGGGTTTACACTTGACTTTTATTTAGAATAAGATAGGAGGTCATTAAACATTTTGAATAAGTATCTTTATCTATCTTATTTGTAATTAGTTCATTTATTAAAATTTATCACTTATAGAGAACATTCCTCTGATTGATTTTTTGAGAATAGTTTGTACTGAAGCTAAAAGTTGAAGCAGGGAGACTCCACAATACCTTTAAAATATTTTGAATTGATGCACAGTAAGAAAATGTTATATTGAGATTCAGGATATATACATACATATATGTGCATATATGCAGATAGACATATGTCGATGTATTCATATATATAAAAATTAAATGGAAATACATTTTTAAAAATAATTATCTTCTCTATGCACTATGCAATTTGACATTTTCTGTTCTGTTATTTTTTATAACTTTGTTTTACTGCTGTTTTTTTTTAAAGACTTTATTTATTTATCAGAGAGAGAGGGGGGAGAGAGGGAGCACAGGCAGACAGAATGGCAGGCAGAGGCAGAGGGAGAAGCAGGCTCCCCGCTGAGCAAGGAGCCTGATGTGGGACTCGATCCCAGGACGCTGGGATCATGACCTGAGCCAAAGGCAGCTGCTTAACCAACTGAGCCACCCAGGCGTCCCTTTACTGCTGTTTTTAATGATTTCATGACTCACAAGTAGGTCCTAATCCAAAAAACATACCAGAGGATGTGAAATAATTTGGGAGAATAATGGTGATGGCTTGAATCAGGGAAGCAGCATTGGGGGTGGGGTAATGTGGTTGGATTCTGGATATATTTGAAAGGAGAGGTGCAAGAGAGAAAGTGAGGGTCAATGAATGATATTAAATCTTGTTGCTAGAGGACCTGGAGTATTGGTGTTGCTATTCATGATGATGAAGAAGGCACTTGGAATAGTAAGTCTGGTGGAAGTAGGTAGGAAATATGAAGAATCATACTCATTTTGGAATGTGTGTTTTGTATTCAGAAGGGACCATGAATAGGCCATTGGCTTTAATAGATAGGACTTGAAAAGTCAGATTCTTCAGTTAGTTTGCTCTTATGAATGGATCTCAAATGAATCATTTTTTCCTCAAAGAATCTCTCCTTATGTTTCCCCAAATAGCTAAGTGCTGCTTTTATAGGTCCTGAAACGACATGTATCATTCTGACAGAGCTGTAAGTGTACATTTGTTCCTGTGGTGATTTAACCAGTGCTTCCCTCCTTCCCCCAAATAACTGGATGTTCCATTAAGACAAGAATGTCCTGTCTTGAGATATATATATATCTCACCCCTATTAAACACATACACCTAAACACACATAAAATGAGGTAAAGAGCCTGGAATCAGATATTGCACAATTTGCCTCAATCTCAATATGGCAAGTCATTACTGTCTTTTTCTGGTGTTTTAGATCATTGTGAGACAAAATCCAGAATATTTGAGGGTGGGGTATTGTATGAAGCATGGATATAACTGGAACAGTATGAGTGAGGGAAGGGAGTAGTAGGAAATAAGCTTAAAGAAATGAGATGACAATCTCAGTGGGATGAGAATCCACTGGAAGAATTAAGAATGAAAGTGATCTGTTCTGCTAAATATTTTAAAAAGATCACTCTGAATATTGTTGGAAACATGCCTGTAGTGGAACAAGAGTAGAAGTACAAAGAACAACTCTGATGGAATTTGGTGACTTACCGAAAAGGGTGATGGAAATCATGAGAATGCCCGTCATAAGATACATTTTGAAGGTAAAGGTCACAGGATTTGTTGATTCATTTTGCATGTGTGAGAAATGGGATTGATATGAGGTATCCCATAAAAATCAATGGCACCTAGGTTCTAAGCCTAGGTAACTAGGTAAATGTTAGAGCCATTGATTGAGATGGGTGAAGACCTTATTGATCATAGCTTATTGATCATAAATAAGAGTATCGATCATAGGTGCAAGCAAGAACTTGAAATAGCTTTTAAATATCTCTATGGACAAATGGGTTAGGAAGTTCAATTGCAAGTCTAGATTTCAGGGAAAATGTTGTAGTTGAGAAATCAGTGTACTTGAAACCATGACACTGGATGAATTGTCTATGGATTTGCAGAGGATAATTTTCCAGTGTTTGAAAGACTTCACTTTTGGTCACACATCAAATTTGTTCATTTTAGATCATGTATAGATGAGTCGAACTCAAATCCAAATATATGCATGCAGTATAGAGAAATATATGTTGATTGTATAAATTCTCATACTTGATTTTGTCATGTACAGAGTTTGATTCTATGTATTTAATTTTTTAGAGCACCTTTTAAAACCATTCACGGGGCACTTATGAAATATTTATGTGCATGCCTTCTGTGTCTTGTGTACTGTAAGATCTCTAGAGGCCAGAACTAAATGGCAGTTTAAAAAAAATATTTTATTTATTTATTTGACACAGAGAGAGAGATCACAAGCAGGCAGAGAGATAGTCAGAGAGAGAGGCAAATAAGCTCTCCACTGAGCGAAGAGTCTGATGCGGGGCTCGATCCCAGGACTCTGAGATTATGACCTGAGCAGAAGGCAGAGACTTAACCCACTGAGCCACCCAGGCATCCTGAAAGGTTTTTTGTTTTTTGTTTTTTGTTTTTTTTTTTTTTGTAGAATTTCATAGCTAATGAACTGTTTTCACCTACATTATTTCATTAATCCTCACATCTCTGGTAGGTAATATTTCCACTTTACCAACTGTTCTGGTAACAGGTTGCTATACAGCAAGCTACCTCAGAATATGGTGACTTAAAACAGTGACATTTATTTTACTCATGAATCTGAGAATTTGGGTAGAGTTTAACAGGAATAGCTAATCTCTTCCACGTGCTATCATAGGGAATGACTCAAAGGCTGAGGGCTGGAATCATCTAAAGACCCCCTCCTCACTCATAGGTCTGATGGTTGATGCTGCCTGTTAGTTGGGACTTTTACTGGGTTTGTAGTCTGATCACTTAATGCATGGCCTTTATATGTGACTGCTTGGCTTCCTCATGGAACAGGGGCTGGGTTCCAAGTGTGAGCATTCCAAAAGAGACCAGGCAAAAGTTTTATCACCTTTTATGACCTAAACTTGGAAGTCACCCAGCACACTTCAGCCACATTAAATTTATCGAGTCAGTCACCAAGGCTTCCCCAATTCTTAGGGAGAGGAAAAGAGGTTATACTTCCTGAGTGGACAGTGCCAGGGCCCTGGAAATGAATTTGGAACAGAAAATATTGTCATAATTTTTGGAAATACAGTCTGCCATTCAGATAAAGAAAATAAAAGTGAGGATTGGTGGTCAACAGACCGATTTGGGCAAGAGCTTAGGCATATTTGAGTGAATATGAATACAAAATGAATCAATTTGTAAAAGAAACTGATAATTGTTCTTTTTTCCCTTCTTCTTAGATGAAAAAAGTTTGATCAGGGGCACCTGGGTGGCTCAGCGTCTGCCTTCGGCTCAGGTCTTGGTCCTAGGGTCCTGGGATAGAGCCCCACAATGACCTCACTGCCAAGCAGGGAGCCTGCTTCTCCCTCTTCTGCTGCTCCCCCCGCTTATGCTCTCTAGTTCTCTCTGACAAATAAATAAATCTTAAAAAAAAAGTTTGATCAACAATTCCTTTTTGACTTGGCCCATGTCAAATTTATTTCTTATGGGGTGCCTGAGGGCTCAGTGGGTTAAAGCCTCTGCCTTTGGCTCAGGCCATGATTCTAGCGTCCTGGGATTGAGCCCCAGATCAGGCTCTCTGCTTGACAGAGAGCCTGCTTCCCTTCCTCTCTCTTTGCCTGCCTCTCTGCCTACTTGTGATCTCTGTCAGATAAATAATTGAAATCTTAAAAAAAAATATTTCTTATGTATACAGACCATTTTGAAGAAAGCACTACTGTTTGCAACTTTAATTTCTGGAATTTTAATTTGGGCAGAAATTTTTAGTCAGAACCTAATATGCTTCTTTCTGTTGCTTGTGAGGCTGGCCTTTTTTTTTTAATATAATTTTTTATTTTTTATAAACATATATTTTTATCCCCAGGGGTACAGGTCTGTGAATCACCAGGTTTACACACTTCACAGCACTCACCAAAGCACATACCGTCCCCAATGTCCTTTACCCAACATTATGAATGTCTGAAAACAGCTCTGGTATAACTCTACTTCAAAAAAAGGGTGTACTCCTCTTTCTCAGTTATCGAATCAGGCATGGCAATGCATTTGATAATTTTTGGTTAACATGGGCTCTCCAAACAATTATGGTTTTAGAAGTATTTGTGACATTAGTTACCAAGTAATCTATTCCAGTCTTTGAATAAATAAATGAAATCCAGAAGTTTCTCTGGGTTATGCAGATCATCAGTGGCAGAGCTATAACTGGAAGCAGACCCTAAGACAAGAATCTGAAAGCAAATGATTCATTTGGGAGGTGATACCACAAGTAGGGAAATGGGGAAGTGATAGAGACAAAGAAAGGAAATAAATACAGTGTTTGAATATTGCTGGGGACCTTTGGGAGATAGTGAGGAATATGTGCCTCAGAGTTATCCCACCTTGGGGCAAGAAGTTGAAATATTTACCCACCAACTCCCATCTGTCGTTGATTGCAGGCTACTTCCAGGGCATTATTTTCATGGCGTTTATGGCCTGCTTTAAATATGAGCCTAGCATATTCCAAAGGCCAGAGAATGCCTTTAGGCAGACAGTTGCCAGTACTTGCTGTAGGAGGCTGTGGGGACATATGGGAATGGTGTGTGCCAAAGGGATACATGAAGCATCAACAGCCTCTGCTACATTTGTAATTATTTTGTTTCTTTTCTCTGCTTGTCATATATGTATTTACCTAATTTTCCCAATAAAGTGAACTTTATCAAGACTTTTCTATAAATGTGTGCCACAAACTATACAAGTGTTTGTATTATAATTCACAAAGAAATGGTCTCTTACCAGGCTCACACAAGGTTAGGCCAAAATGGACTTGAGGTGTTAGAGTCTGAAAAAGAATCACTTATAGAGATAAAAGTGTGGACATTTTATTCTTTGACCCATTATCCAGGGAGTTGAGGTGGGTGAAATAGGTGATGGGGATTAAGGAGGGCACTTGTGATGAGCACTGGGTGTTGTATGGAAGTTTTGAATCACTATATTGTACATATGAAACTATGTTATGCTGTCTATTAATAGACTGGAATTTAAAGTAAAACTTAAAAAAAAAGGGAAACCATTTGGATAAACCCACTCATTTGCTGCTTTTAGAGTATTTATGATGGAGAAGCTTATGGGAAACCTCAGTACTCCTCCCTTAAAGTATATGGGTGTGTGTTGGGTTTATATGAAAACAAAAATGGTGTCTGCTTCTGGCATAGAGACTTTTAAAAGTTCATGAGCAGCTCTACCTCTAGGACTCACCATGTTGGTAACAACCAGAATGAGGAAAATTAAACTTATTGCAAGATTCAACCTATAAAACTGACCTTGAGCAGCATGGTTTATGGGAACATTGCAGATGCTGCACAGAAAGGTCTCATTATCTAGGTTTTAGCTCTAGTTATCAATAGATCCTTAATATCAATACAACATTGCCTCTTCTAAAATACTCCCAGTGTAAGGACATACCAGAAGAAAATGTTTAAATTTAGATCATTCTAGTAGTCAAAAATTAAAAAAAAACAAAAAAACAACAAAAAAAAGAAAAAAGCAAAAAAACAAAAAAGGTTTGGAAAGAATGGGAAAGTGTGGTGATTCAAATTACCCTTGATTGTGTAGAAAATGTTTCTTCGAAAATTTTGCAGAATCCATGACAGGAATCTAAAAATATCGACTAATCTTCCAGTCTCCTAGGAGGAAAAATGCTTTCTCTGCATCCCTAAAATACACTTATTTCAAACTGTATTTTCTAAAATATCTGTGTTAAGCAAAAGCCAACTAATAACCCTGTTGATTCATGGAAGTTCTCTTGTAATCAATGGATACCTCTATATGGAAGTGATGGCAATGCATAAAACATACATCTAAATATGTTCTAGCATTATCTGCTAAGGGAAACTACATGAAACCATGTGGAACACTTATTTTTAGTATAATAGGGATGTGCCATATTTGAGAGCTTTAGGATGCCATGATGCATTCATAATTAAAGTGGTAGAATTTCAGTTAATCATGCTATGTTATTCATATTCTAGTTGGGCAGTTCTAAAATAAATGGCTTTAGCTGATAATCTGAAGGTCTTTGCCATATTATTTGAGTGTCTTTTCATTTCTCTAGTTGCAAATACTTTCTGGGGTAGAATAACTAAATGGTTAGCAGGAGTTTATGAGGGGTCTCTTTTATGAGAGACAATACCTTGAGTGAACAGTATCTAAAATGTCTATGGGCCATTTAAGCATTCACATAGAAGTAACTGGCTGATCTAGAGAGAAGTATTCTAGCCTCTCTAACCTCATAGTTTTTGAATAAGAAAATGCTACAAAGTCTGTCTTTTATATTTGTTGAAATAAATACAACAGTATGGGTTTAGGATAAGGAAGATTATAATGGTGTCCTTTTCATTGCTTGATCATCTACACCAGAGACTTTCTAGGCTGACTTCAAACTAACTTTTGAAGATGTTTGTAACAGAATAAAATAATGAGCAACATTTCTAGCTACCTACTCTCTCAGTCTTTCAAAGCTTATGTATTTCAGAAGTTCAAAAAATCTTGCTTCATTTTTAAAATGTCATAGTTTTCCTTTTGTGTGTTCATATGTATGTTTTCCTACAGTTGCTGATAGAAATAGTATATGCAATGATACATGGTTAACTTTTTAATGATTATTTTTTATTAATAATATATGTATGTACACATACATATATTATACATAAATATATTATGTATGCATGTATATGTGTGTATATGTATATATGTATATATATGCTGATATGGAGTTAACTTTTTAACTTTGAATGGCACTTGTTTCATATAACAATATTTCACAGATAAATTTAGACATTTATATGTAATTTTAACTCATGCTTATTTTTCAGACTGGAATCTCACATGGAAATATACAAAAAGAAAAACATTTGAATCATAAATGCACAGCTTAATTAGTTTTTACAAAACAAACAAGTATATCCATCACTCAGAACAAGATACAGACATTATGAGAATCCCAGAAGTTTTGCTATTTTCTGGTTCCAATAATTACTTCCCTCCAAAGATAACCAGATTTGGGGTGCTTGGGTGGTTTGGTCTGTTAAGTGTCTGCTTCCAGCTTGGGTCATGAGCCCAGGGTCCTGGGAATGAGCCCCACTTGCTGGGGCTCCCAGCTCAGAGACTGCTTCTTCTCCCTCTCCCTCTGCCCCCCATCCCAGCTTGTGTTCTCTTACTCTCTCTCTCTCAAATAAATGAATAAAATATTTTTTAAAAAGATAACCAGATTTATCTTCTATCACCATAATTTGGTTTGACTTGCTTTTAATTCCTATATAAATAGAATTACAGAGTAGGCACCTTTAGTGTTCAGTTTCCTTCACTCACATTATGTTTGTAGAATCCATGCATATCATTCTACATAGTAGAAGGTCCATTCTTCTTCACTGCTATATAGCATTCATTTTTATGAATATAGTCATATATTTTTATCAATTTTAATGTTGATGAAAATGAGGGTTATTTTTAATTTTGACTGTTACAGAAAATGCTGAGATTATTGTTCTTATCTATGATACAGTTGTTTTTTGTTGTTGCTAGTGGTGGTGGCTGTGGTAATATATCTAAAGATGGAGTTCCTGTGTTATGCTCTATGAGTAATTTTTGTTTTAGAATATTCTGGTCTACAGCCATACCACCCTGAATATGCCTGACCTCATTGCATCACAATAAGAATATTCTGCCAATGGTTTTTCAAAGAAGTTGTATAGATTTTTACACCCATAAACAGTGTATAAGAATTTCATTTCATTAGTATTTAGTGTTTTCAGGGTTTTGTTTTTTGTTTGATTTTGATTGTTATCATTACAATTGGTATGTAGTTATTTTGCTTTGTGGTTTAAATTTTAATACCTTGATACTTTTATAATATTTGATATCTATTCTTATTTCTGTTGGCCATTTTGATATCCTCTTTGGTGAAACATTTTTTAATGTTTAAAGAAAAACTAATTCCTATTCTCCTGAAACTGTTCCAAAAAATAGAAATGGAAGGAAAACTTCCAAACTCATTTTATGAGGCCAGCATCACCTTGATCCCAAAACCAGACAAGGATCCCATCAAAAAAGAGAGCTATAGACCAATATCCTTGATGAACACAGATGCGAAAATACTCAACAAAATACTAGCCAATAGGATTCAACAGTACATTAAAAGGATTATTCACCACGACCAAGTGGGATTTATTCCAGGGCTAATGTTTCAGTCCTTTTGTTAAAATCAGGTTTTCTTTTTTATTGATTTTTAAGAGTATTTTATATACCCTGGTACTAGCAGGATTTTTTGGTTTTGTTTATTTTTTACTACATGGACACACATATCATTTCCTACTCTGTGATCTCTGTAATACTCTTTTTCAGTCTTTTACTGAGGCCCTCTGACAAATAGAATTTATTTTAATTAAGTTACTGTACCAATCTTTTCCCTTTAAGATACATTCTATTAAAATACATCCTATTTTATTTTATTTAAAAAATTTTTTTTTTATTTTTTATACACATATATTTTTATCCCCAGGTGTACAGGTCTGTGAATCACCAGGTCTACACACTTCACAGCACCCACCAAAGCACATACCCTCCCCAATGTCCATAATCCCACCCCCTTCTCTCAAACCCCCTCCCCCCAGCAACCCTCAGTTTGTTTTGTGAGATTAAGAGTCACTTATGGTTTGTCTCCCTCCCAATCCCATCTTGTTTCATTCATTCTTTTTTAAGAGAGATAGAGAGGAAGCACGTGTGTGGGTGTCAGGAGAGGGGCAGAGATAGAGGATAGAAAGAATCCCAAGCAGACTCCATGCCCAGTGCAGATCCTGAAGTGGGTATCAATCCCATGCTCGGGAAATCATGACCTGAGCTAAAATCAAGACTCAGACACTTAACCCATGAGCCACTCCAGTACCCTGACATCCTATTTTAAAAATGTCTATCCCAAGGTCATGAAGCTATTCTTTTATGTTCTCTTCTAGTAGTTTAAGTGTTTTTCCTTTAACAGTGTTCACATTTAAGTCTAAAATCTAATCTCTAATTGACCCCACCTTATTAATTGACAGGAATTTTTATTGCCTCCTGAATTGCAGTGTTACCTTTATTATAAATCAGGTGACCATTTAGACCATCTGGATATCTTTTAATAAAGCACTGGATTTGGTTTGTTTTGATAACAATTTGGGGTCAAATTTTGTGAATTTTCTGTTTAAGTTAAGCATTAATTTTTTTATTGGATTGTCTTTTAAAAACAGATCTGTAGACTATTATTAAAATAGAGATATTAAGCCTTTCTTATAGATGTTTTTAATGTTTTCTTGTTTATTATCTTTTCACTTTATTATGCCTTTGGCTTTATAGAAATTTTTACTTCTTATGTAGTCAAAAGTGACAGTTTTCTCCTTAAAGTCATCTGGGATTAGTGTTTGGTTTAAGAATATCCCCACAACTTAAGCTTTCATAGATTCCTCATTTATTAGGTTTTATTTTGTATATATGGATCTTTAATCTATATATATAAAACTTAATTTTTATTTTTTATTTTTTTTAAAGATTTTATTTATTTATTTGCTTGCCAGAGAGAGAGAGAGCGAGCGAGCACAGGCAGGCAGAGTGGAAGCAAAGGCAGAGGGAGAAGCAGGCTCCCCACCGAGCAAAGAGCCCGATGTGGGACTCGATCCCAGGATGCTGGGATCATGACCTGAGCCGAAGGCAGCCGCTTAACCAACTGAGCCACCCAGGCATCCCTAACTTAATTTTTATATAGTTTAAGTTACTAGATTCTAACTCTAAGAAAACATAATCACATATTCCATTTTTTAAATTTTATTTTTAAAGATTTTTATTTATTTATTTGACAGAGAGAGATCACAAGTAGGCAGAGAGGCAGGCAGAGAGGAGGGAGTGAGAAGCAGGCTCCCCGCCAAAGCAGGGAGCCCGATGCAGGACTCTATCCCAGGACTCTGGGATCACGACATGAGCTGAAAGCAGAGGCTTTAACCCACTGAGCCACCCAGGCGCCCCACATATTCCATTTTTTAATGACTGGACAGAAATGTCATAAACAGTGTATTCTCTTTGGCTGGATCTGTTTCTGGACTCTATTCTGTTCTGTCATTTTGTCTACTCCTGTACCAATACCATACTTTTCTGATTATAGAAGCAGGATAATATAAAATATAGTAGACCACAAGTTTTGTGATTTTGTTAAAACTTTCTGGACAATTCTCACACTTTTGTTCTTTTCTGAAATAGCTATGCCATCTCTCTGAATATTTCAACTTGATGAACTTGTTAAGAAAACTGAAACATCTCAAAAGAATAAGCACTTGGGAAACCCAAGAGTTCTGCCTGTAAACACCAACAAAGACAGATTTTCAGTAGACATAACTACTCAGACTGAAGCTGAGAGACACCTAGTTGAGACTCCATCCTGAGTCTATTTTTAATCTAAAGGAGTTCTGGAACTAAAGCTAACTACTACATTTTGTCAAAATAAATTATCCACTGCCATGCAAATGGCCAATCTGGCAATGGAAAATAGGATAGCAAGCACATTTTTAATCAAAGGCATTATAGTGGGATGGAAAAGGATTACTGGTAAAATTGTCTTGATGAAGGCACCCAATTGACTGTTTACAAGTCCCATTATCACAATGTTTTTCAAATTTGATTGTCCATTGTAATCACCTTGGAGCTTTTTACAATCCTGATGCTCAGGTGAGAGCCCAGAATAGTTAATCATCATGGGGAGGGGAGGAGTGGAAACCAGGTATTGGAGTTTCATCCCACTCCTCAGATGATTTCACCATAGAGAAGCAGTGTTTTAGGAGGAGGGTAAGGATGGACTCTGAATGAAAATGCAGAAGAAAACAAGAAAAGAAAATCCTTAGCTGTTGCTAGGCCCCGTGCCAAGTTCTGCTTGTAAAGTTCATTTTTCTTTGGTAGACAATGGAAGGATTTAGGGTGACCTGGCTAAGGCAGGAAGAAGTGCAGGCTATGTGCGGAGGGGTGGGGTGGCCTGGAGGAGTAAGGATACTAACCAAATCAAAGTCACTTCTGACATTTTTAGAAAATAAAGTCATATGAGCTGTTTATAGTCCAATCTAATTCTAGCCTCAGTGGTGGGAGGAAGGACTGGAGGAGGCGGTCAGAGTGAATATACACACTCAAAGAAGGGTGGGAAGCTTTGGTGAAATCTCCTAAGAAATATGATCACGCTCGGCCTCTGTTCCCCATTTCTGGTTAGTGCTTTCAAGTCAAGACACAACGGAGGGGTACACATGTGCAAGTGACCCAGATAGCAAAAGGAAGTGACCCTTCTTCTCAGTGTAGTCATCTTGTAAGTGGCAATGCTAAATCATTCATGACCTCATGTGCTGCTTTTGGCAAGCGGCTCCCTAATTGCTCCTGTTTTTGCATCGATTCTGCGCAGCGTGGAAAAGTCTCCAACTTGCTTGTGGATTTATTGACCACCAGGTCTCTCTTCGGCTTTCACCTTGCGGGCCTCGCCCACTGTATTTAGAGTCAGGAGCTGGGAACAGCACCTGTTTCCTCCTCGCCAAGCATGGGCTGGACATTTTGACGGCACCCCTTTCAGCCTACCCAGGTGTCTGTGTTTGTGTTTTCCAGTCCGTCATCCCTCCCCTCTCCCCTCCCCACGCATCCCTATTTCCGTGGCTGTGGGCCCCGAGGAGGAGAGAAATCCTCGTTCAGACACACCGGATCTCTGGCCAGCTATCTGTTTTGGAGAGCATCAGGCGGACCGCACCGACCCACCTGCCTCCCAAAGTTTGGGGCGTGGGGGAGTCGGGATACGTGGCGGTTGGCTATGGCTCAGCCTGGGGGTCCGGAGCAGACCCGGGAAGATGCCGCGGGGGACGGATTCACCGACGTCATCAAGAGTCGCGCTGGTAGGAGCTTGCTGTCTTGCTCTTTGGTGTGGGGGTGTCCGGAGTATCCCGCTGCTCTCCACCCAGGCTGTGTCTGGAAGTTAACACAGGGTTTCGGAAAGTTGTGGCGCTGAGCGGAGGAGCAGTAGGGGACTCTCACCGCGCCCCTGCGCTCGTGGGGGAGGACGGGGGACCACGCAGGGCGCGTCCGGGGGCGGTAGGGGTGCTGCTCTTTGGAAAGGCAGAAAGTCAAGTTTTCCTTTTGCGTCAAGTGGGTATTGGTGAGGGATTTTTGTCTCTTGTTTTTGAAAGAAACCCACCGGATATCGGTTTTATTATAGAATGGTAACTTGTTTTGGAATTTAAATATACAGGAATAAACAGACCAACTTAAGGAAATACTGACCTGGCTTTTGATGAGGGAGGGGAGGTTTGAGGAGGGCATGCCTTGTCAGGGTGTGGCCAAGTGGAGACTTGAGAAATCGAAGTTTGATCTTTCATATCTGTGCTAAGGGAAAATGTCAGAAGGGTAACAGGAAAGCTTGCGTGCTTGGAGCCTAACTGTAGGAGTTGAAAACCAATAAAGTAGCAGGGCCCTCCGTAGTGCGCTTTTCCCCTGTCCGCCCCCCCCAATCCCCCCCCCCATGTGTAAATTTCATTTGTAATGAATCTTCTAGTGTTTGGTAGTTTGGCCTACATATGCAAACGCTTGTAAACCAGGATAGGTCGGTAAAGCTGCAAATGGAAGCAGCTGTTAAGCTCTCCCAAAGGATGAAGTTTCAGCTGCTTAAATCTGCTGCTCTAGCCCTTGGAAATGCACCAGACTGTGGGCAGTAAAATAACAGGATCCTTCCAGATTTCTTTACATATTTTGCTGGATGCTGAAGAGGACGGAGTATAAAGTCACCGTCCAAGTGTATTTCTGAAGTGACGTTAAAGGAAATATCACAATAGCAAACAAAAAGTACTAAGAAACACGGAAATTGAGTAAACTACAGACCAGCGAAGGGTTTAGAAGATTGCAGAGCAGGATTCTCTTCCCAAGTATTGCAAGTTGGTAATGACGCCTTTAAGTCAAAAAAGAATGGTGCCTCTTACATTGCCTGGGAGAAATAGTTCTTTCTCATTTTAAAACCACACTTGCGTGCCTTCTTTTCTCATCCTATTAATAATCTACAACACTTCTCAGATTTTAAAGGGAAAAATGGTAAACTTTAAGTGGAATGTCCTTAATCGTGCAACACCTAGAATAACAAAATTGGCTATAAGTAGTAGTTACCCTAAAATAGTTTGAAAAAAAAAATAGGTCGTGTAGTTTCATATATTGTGTTAAAGTTGCTGTGGTTTATATGTTTTATGACATAGTAACTTGTTGCTATAAGTATCTGAAATATGCAGAAGTATATTTACTAGAAAACTGCTGAAGAATACTATTTTGGGAAAAGTATTAATTTAAGGAATAATTCTACAAAGTAACTCTATCATTGTGCTTATTTTACCCTTTGTCAGCATAGGAGAGACAGAAAAAATCTACATTTTATCAAAACAAGGTTCATGTGTTTTAGAACTGGCTTGTTCAACTCCATCTCTAAAGAAAATTCAATCTACCTTTATAAAACTTTGGGTTCCATACTAGCCACTCTGGTTGAGAGTCACTTTTTAAGATGCAATGATTTATTTTATTTTTTACATTTGTGAAATTGAGCATTTATTAAATCTCTAAGAAGTCTGGGTGTAAGTTCTAGGTCCAATAGATTATATAATTTTCAAAATTGACCTTTATTTTTGTGATAGGTTTCTCCCGTTAAGGAGCTAGAAGGTTTTTATTAAATAAAATGTAAAATAAAATTGACTATATTTTAATTTCTGTACCTTTATAAAACCAAGGTCTTTTTCTTATAAGGTTTTTTGTTGTTGTTGTTTTGTTTTGTTGTTTTGACTTTTAGGTTTTGATTTTGTTTTCTTAAATCTGAGGCATAAGGGGTGGCTGCTATTAATACATGCTTTTTGTAGCCAATTGCTATGCACTGGAAAGCAGAATGTGGTGGGGCAAACTGTGATGCCAAACAAAGCGAACCAAAAACCTGTTACACTGGCAACATCTCTTTCCACTCCGCCACCATCTTCTCTCATAAGTTAGTTTCTAGACATAGTTAAATGATAAGAGAAATTCTAGAGTGTGTTATTAAAATGTCTCAAAGGATATAAAAAAGTTACCACAAGATGTTTATATTTTTAGTGGCACTCTTGGAGATTGTTTCTTATACTGTAATAAGCAGAAGATTCTCTTAAAAATTGAGGACAGAAACCTGATTATAATAAACCTTTCAGGTTGGTTTTATACAGTGGTCTGCGTTCATATGATGTGAAATCACAACAGTGTCGAACTTTCGCTGTATCATTTCTTATTTTTTTCTATCTCTACTGCATATTCTTTACTTGGCAATAGAGACAATACTTTGATGTGATTATGCTTTACATACATGACCTCAGTAATCATAACATGAGTATACACCTGAAGGGACTTATATCTGACCCTTAATCATGAAAACAATTGTTACACAAACCAGAGCTTTCACTTTCAGATCATTTTCAGATATATTTTTTTTAAAGATTTTATTTATTCACTTGACAGGCAGAGATCACAAGTAGGCAGAGAGACATGCAGAGAGAGAGGAAGGGAAGCAGTCTCCCTGGTGAGCAGAGAGCCCGATGCGGGGCTCGATCCCAGGACCCTGAGACCATGACCCGAGCTGAAGGCAGAGGTTTAACACACTGAGCCACCCAGGTGCCCCCATTTTCAGATCTCTTAAAGGTAAAATCTCAGCATTGAAATTGTTTCAATACAGTATGTTTACAACTGTCTACTCCTGTTAGGATACCACAAATAGGGGCACTTGATCTCCTATTGGTTGGGTATACCTTCCTGTAGTTTGAAATAGCTCAATGTAACATAAACAGCCCCATGTTGTTAATCTTTTTAAACCAGATGTAAATTTAACTAGGTTTGATTTCTTTCCTGACTTTTTTTGTGGTTTATATTCATTTGGTATCTCCTGGCATCTTTAGATGTTTTACTGGAATCTAATAATACATAAATAATTGAGTAAAGTGTACTTACGGATTTCGGTCATGAAAGATTTTTTAACCTCTTGAACGCTGAAGTACAGGTATTTTCTTCAGAAGTAAATTAGTTAAGCAGTTTGTGCTTGCTTTTGTGTTTTTTTTTTTTTTAACAGTTTTTGCTTTTTAAAAAAAGGTATTAAAAAAAGTATTCTTGTTCTGATCTTGGAGGGTACTACAAGATTGTTCTAGTGACCAAATTTGCTTTGATAGATTCCATATTTCATTCCAAATTCCAGTTATGGAAGAATGTTCTATCAGAGCTTTCATATATTTGGTTTTGCCTATCTCCAGTGGTTATAAGGAGACTATTGTACAGAATAATACATTAAATTTGGGCTAAACAACTATTTTAAAATGCACTTATTTCTTTATTATTTTAACTATCCTTATTAAAAACAAGAATACAGTATAATTGAACGTATGTTTTCAGTTTGAGTTAATGCTCTTAAATTATGCTCTTACATTGTTAGGCTGTAAACAATTAGGTATTCTCAGGATAAACCAAGAATCAAATCAGACCAAGTTATTGGGGATTTTACAAGGGAAAACTAAGAATCAGAAGACCTTTTGAATAACCGTTTTTCAGAACTACCAGTTTCAACTGGAAGTATTTTTTTGTTAGGCCATTTAATAAGTAAGAAATCACTGTGGTAATGAAGCCTGTGCTTTTTCATCTCAGGAAAATTATATGCTTATATCATCCTAAATGACTAAGGTAATTCATGAAATATGTTTGTACAAAACCTGCTGTGGTGCTTAAACAACAACAACAACAACAACAAACCTCTAAAACTGGAGTGTTAAGATTTTGCTTTGCTTTACAAGAATGTACAAGGATTCTTCTCCAGGGAGACCTTGCTAAGGAAATAGTAGGGAGTACTTTCCATAGATAACAGCTACTAAAATATGTTGTACTAAATTGTAAGTTGTATTCTGTTTTAGGTAATTGGGTATGACAGCCTCCCTTTTGCAAAAATAGACCCAAGGACTAGGAAAGAAGAGAAACTTTGATTCTTCTTCTGGATTACAGATAGAGCCATGGAAATTGTGTGGAAGTTAGAACATGTTTTCATGCAAGTTACTGAACATTATACCAGTGTTTTCAAATCTGTTGCATTTTCTCGATGTGATAGTGAATTAGATTCTGTGCCAAGGAGGAAAATTAGAAATTTTCATATTGAATTAATGAGTGCGTTTGGCTTGAGACTGAGGACCACTTCGAAGTTTCTCCTTTAAGTTTTGCATAAAGTTGATAGCCGCTCCCACTGTAATAAATTTAGCCAATTTATCTTGACGTTCAGTGATTCCGAGCTCCACCTTTGTCTTTGTCAAAAGTCTGTTCTCGATTATAATTAAATTAAAAGTAACATTAATGAATTCTAATAATTTTGTGAAAATGTAGTTAAAAGGGAAATGTCCAGTGATGTACTAGGGCTGGTTTGCCCTGGTTCTGGACTCAGTTGTGTGAATCTCCTCTGATCTCCAAGTTCAGTGACATGTTGGTCTCTTAAAATTACCCTAGTGGGATTATTTATGCCACAGAAATGAGCAAATGCTACTATTCAGGGATTTCTTTTTCTTTTTAGAGAGCTAAATTTTAATTATTTACCAGTATAACACTGGAAATATTAATGAGAAGATAAATAACTTGAAAAAATCCATTATGTTGAGGCTGTGTATCTTTTAGATATGCATTACCATGAAGGTAGCCTCATAACCAGCCATTACTATATTGTATATAGCAAGATACCTGGTGGTTGGTTGCTTCTGGTTTTGGTTTGGCAGCTCCATGATACTGGAGCTGGTGTCTCTGTGATGGCCTTGGCATTTTCTTTCTGATTACTATCTGACAGCTATTGTTCAGGCACCACTTGAGGCCAGAAGAAAAAAAAAGAACTACCAGCAGGATCTCTTCCAGACTCCCTCCAACACATAGCTTCTTAGATCTCATGGCAAATACTGTGTTATAAGACCATGCTTAGGTACAATTCATGCTATGATGGTGAATATTTGGCTTGTAGAGCATCTACTGAATTTTGGTAAGGCAAGGGAAGTGATGTTAGCATATTCAGTTAGACGAATTGGTTTACTTTGTTTACTTATGAACAGTTGGGACTTTTGTCATTGTAACACAGAAAGTGATATTTAAACCCTCAGGTCTCCTTTTCATACTATCATAAATTTAAGTTAGGCATGTGTCATGAGCTCTCACTTCTCATTGCCTTAAACCAGGTGAAGCCCATCATAGCCTGTGGACTTAAAGATTTAATAGCTGTGACTCTGTCCCTAGTTTGGGGACATTAAGTCATTCTTTCAATTTTGTTCTCAACTGAAACCTGACCTGTCTTATCCCATGAAACTGACATGCTATTTTGAGAATGGGCTTAATTTTACTGACGAACTGCAGGCATGCCCAAAGACAAGCACAGTATGTACATGGCAATGATATTGGGCTATATTTTAATCCATAAAAGCTGATTGGAATGACCACTTGAGAACACCTTCAGGACCTCTGTTCTGTCATTATAGTAACTAAAAACTGGTTCACTTTGGAAGGATTTTTCTCTGTAAAATATCCCCATTTGCCCTGTCCCTTCTGCACACTACCCTGTTACAACTGCCCCTTCTAGTAACATCATTTGAAGTTCCAAGGATGAGTTATCAGTTCTGAATTTGTATTATTTAGGGTGGGAGAGTTCTATTATAACCAATCTTGAGGAGTTATCTTGTCAGACCATCACAGAAATGAGTAGAAAATTGAAAAAAAAAAAACCCATTATTGTGGCTTGAACATATTTCAAACAGGATAATTCTATGTAAATGTATTTAATTAAAAAAAAGTTCATACTCAAAGCAAATAGTAACAAGGATTAAATCTATAGTATGAGTTTGGTAAAGATTAAAGGAGAACTGAATTTCAAGGATGAAAAAGACAGGTAGTAGTGTGATCTGGTGAAAAAGGTCACTGGATAACTATGGTTACACATTCTTCTAAGGTAGAGAATATTTGTCAGGCTTTTCAGAAAACCCAAGTGGTAATTATCATTTGTGCATGAAGAAATTTGGAGGCAGAAGTAACTATGAAGCTCCTAGCTATAATTATCTATACTGAACTGTGTAACTACCTAGATTTTTTTTTTTTAATGAATGTCTGGGCCATTTCTACAGAGCCTCAGATAGATTTTGTTTGGGTTGTATGGATCTGGGTACTGAGTTTCTACCAGGAATTCTACTGAGAATTCCTGTTTTGAGAAATTCTGAAAAGCTCTGGCTTGTATTTCCTCTTCCTTTTTTCTTCTTTTTTCTCATTTAATGGTGCAAAACATAAGTGCTGATTTGACATGTATTCACAGAAAAATTTTTCTCACGTTTACATCCCAACGGATACATGAATTCAAAGGAACTGGTATAATCACTATGTAGAGCCTACTGTATTAGTGTTAGAATATTCTAATCCATTTGTTTTATACTCTAAAACACCTCTATTATGTTGTTTGATGAGGTAGATTGACAAGAAGACAATCAGGTATATCATGTGATGACTCCTGAACATAGTAACTTTGACGGTGCTGCAGGGTGGTTTAGAAGCCTGGCTAGAGTGAGGAGTTTTGAGAAGGGATGCAACAGTACACATGTGGCACTATCTTGCTGGTCCAGGCTCCTATGCTTTTTGTTTTTCAACTTGGCTTTTGGTTTTTGATCATCACAAGAACCTTGCTAGGCTGTGCGATCCTTGAAGATTTCTTTTTTTCCCATGATTGTATGTGTAAGGTCATTGGCAGTTCTCGATGATTTATGCCTACAAAGGTTGTCTGTACCCATCTAGGCACTCTGAAAATATCACCCAATATTGATTAAATCTACTGTGTAAGCCTTCAAAATAAAACTCTCCATTATTTCCCCAGGAAAAATGGATTTATTCAGCAATAACAGATTTTGTAATTCGGGACATGCATACTAAGGTACAGCCATAGGCAAGTCCAGCAGACAAAAGAGAGGAATGTTATTTTATGGAGGAGGAAGTTGGGGTTGTTTAGAACAGAAGTTGAGTTGTTGAAAGGTAGCTGGTATCTTGTGGGAGATAGAATGTACATTTTTTTCCCTGTTGGGGTCTCTAATTGATGATTTTTCCTTATGAGGCTTCTTCTGTTGGGGTCTGTAAGTAATTGATAATTTTTCCTATAATTCATCTTGATCATTAAAGTTCCCCCTTCTAGTCTTGGGCTCTACTTTAGTGATGTTTCTCTTTATTTTCACAATTGTGATAAAAATAAGTGCTAAGATGACTCATGAGTTAGAAGAGTAGAGAATAACTTGTGAATTATGAGTTGATACCTGAATTTATAAGACTGCTGATAGCCTGAATAGTCACTCATACCTAAATGTGAAATAATTTACTTCATTTGTTTTCTTTCTAACATTGACCTTTCAGTGCCCAAACTGAGGTCTAGGGCAGGAACAGATAGAAGTGTTCTTAGACACAGAGGTGACAAACTGGAGGGTAACAGGGAAAATTAAGCCCAAGGGTGTGATTTGTTTGAGGTGTGGTGTCAAAAAAGGAGAGGAGATTCCCTAGAACATGGACTTCTAATTATTATTATTATTATTATTATTTTAATTTTTTATTTTTTTATAAACATATAATGTATTTTTAGCCCCAGGGGTACAGGTCTGTGAATCGCCAGGTTTACACACTTCACAGCACTCACCATAGTACATACCCTCCCCAGTGTCCATAACCCCACCTCCCTCTCCTGACCCCGCTCCCCCCAGCAACCCTCAGTTTGTTTTGTGAGATTAAGAATCTCTTATGGTTTGTCTCCCTCCCAATCCTATCTTGTTTCATTTATTCTTTCGTACCCCCAAACCCCCCACATTGCTTGCCATTTGCGATTACGTGGATGGACTTCTAATTCTTGAGAGCCTTGATACCCTCTGTAATACTGGAGTGATATATAACACTACTTACTGTTTCCTAAATCCTATTTCTTTTTGAACTCATAAGACATTTTTGTTTGTTTCACCAGTTGCAGAGCTTCGAAGCAGAATATACATACTCTCCCTTACTATTATTATTATTATTATTATTATTATTATTATTTTTAAGAACTTAATTTTTTTTTAAAGATTTTATTTCTTTATTTGACAGAGATCACAAGTAGGCAGAGAGGCAGGCAGAGAGAGAGGGAAAAGCAGACTTCCCCCTGAGCAGAAAGCGCAATGTGGGGCTCGATCCCATGACCCTTAGACCATGACCTGAGCCGAAGGCAGAAGCTTAACCCACTGAGTCACCCAGGCGCCCCTCTACCTTATTATTATGATGTGGGAAAGTTTGAGGAGAGAAAGAAGCTCTGTGGTAAACAAGACTGACAAAATTTAACATTCTGATCTATATAGGTAGTTTTAATGCAATCAAAGAAAAATTGACTTGACTTTTTGCATTGGTGTTGGGACTACACCAAAAAGAGAGAGGAGTAGCTAGTTCACCTATTTATTCTATTTCCTTCCTCTTTTAACCTTCTCCTTTCTTCCTTAAACCTCATTGTCACTCATCTCAGAAATAAAAGTAGTGTTCTGAATTATATAGTACAATTAAATTATGGTATGAATGGACTCCTTTGGAATGCCTTCATTCCTTTGCCACAATTTGTAGCATTAGGCCTATGGGGAAGTATGTTCCAAGTTTCATTATGCCAACTTTCAATTCAATTTTCAGATAAATCTTGTATAAATTTTGGACTGCTTTCACTTTGTTTTACAACATGTATGTTTAACATTTTTGGCTTGTTTAAAATTAGGTTTGTAAGATGATGCAGGATGATCTACTATGGCTATTACAAATATTCTATGAATATCCTGAGACAGCAGTCCGAGTTCTCAACTACAGTGTTTCTCAAACTTAAGTGTTCATCAGAATTCTCTGGAGGGCTTAAAACAGAGATCAATGTGCATCACTTTCATTTTCTGATTGAGTAGTTGTAGAGTGAATTGTGAGAAGTGACATTCTCACAACTTCCCAAGTGCTCCTGATCCTGCTGTTCTAAGGACCACAGTAGGAGAAACGCTGCTCTATTACAAAGGTTGCGAAGAAATTGGTGAGCAATCACTGGTTGGTTAAAAGCACGAATGAGTGAGAAGTTCTTTGTTCTAAGAAACAAAGAACGATACAGGACTGTTCAGAGCTATTAGAGATGGAGTTGCCCTTACTGTATGCATCCCTTTGACATGCAGATGAGTGGTTCTTTAAACATATACATTTAACACCTATCTGAAACTGAAAGAAGAGGGCCAAGGCAGTTGAAATGACTGAAGACTTCTATAGACAAGAGTATTTAACTGCAGCTTGGTCATAAATTCTGTGTATCCTTTGTATGTCTTCTCTTTTTAAATTATTGTT
>NC_081575.1:95246184-95307962 GCF_022355385.1 Mustela nigripes
TAAATCCAATACAACTAATGTTATGTCTATATATGTGTGTATTTGATGTCACGGATGAACAGGTTATATTACAGATACTAAGTTCTTGGTTAAGCTATCTGCCTAAACTACACAACATGTTTTCCTTTGATGTTCTGCTTTGTTAGGACTGTAGCAGAGCTTCCCTCTGCCCCCAAACCCCTCAAGCACACACTCAGTAAATCCAATACAACTAATGTTATGTCTATATATGTGTGTATTTGATGTCACGGATGAACAGGTTATATTACAGATACTAAGTTCTTGGTTAAGCTATCTGCCTAAACTACACAACATGTTTTCCTTTGATGTTCTGCTTTGTTAGGACTGTAGCAGAGCTTCCCTCTGCCCCCAAACCCCTCAAGCACACACTCAGTCACTAAAGGTAGATAACTATAGAATGTATATTTAACAAATTATAAATTCTTGAAAAGAAAGATCACCAGCCAGAATTATTCTAACTAATATTTTGCTGTCTACAACATTATGCTAATTTTTTTCTTCATTAAATTGTCTTCTATTGAATTTGAATAGTTTGTAAGCTTGTACTTCTTGGAACATATATCCTGTGTACTTTTAATACACTTTGATCAAATAAGTTTGGGGCACACGGGTTAAAGAAAAGTTAACAAATTTCTTAATTCATTTAGGAGAAAGGCTTAATAAGTACATAATAGAAAATTCAAGAGAAGACTGAAGTTTTTCAAACTTGTGTTATCATGGAGTTTTTTTGAGAATTTTTTCTTTTTGTGGATTATTGTTTCATGTAGCTTTATCTGGGAATTAGAAAGTAGAAATTCTAAGTGTGTATGAATGAAAACATATCAACCCAGGGATCAACTGGTTTATTCCAGGTGACTTGTCTATCTGTTTTGAAACACCTTTGCCTTCTACACTACTTGATGTTTTCTCTAGAAGGTGTAAAGTCTTAGTCCCTGATGATAATCATCCTGGTTATAAGAGGGTCATCCTGATTTAAAAAAAAAATAGTATATAGGGGCACCTAGGTGGCTCAGAGGATTAAGCCTCTGTCTTTGGCTCAAGTCATGATCTTAGGGTCCTGGGATTGAGCCCCACATTGGGCTCTCTGTTTGACGGAGAGCCTGCTTCCCCCTCTCTCTCTGCCTGCAGCTCTGCCTGCTTGTGATCTCTGTCTTTCTGTGAAATAAATAAATAAAATCTTTTTAAAAAATATCATATAGTTTCTGTAATGATTTGAGAAAAATGTTCTAAAAATAATTGACAGAATATAACCCAAATAAAAACTCACCTAAGTAACCTTCATCTAAACTGTTACATTGAAATGTGTCCATTTATATTTTTTACACATATATATATGAACACATATGTGTGTAAATGCAAGGTATAATACTATATATGTGTATTCTATATCACCAGGATAAAAGTGTTTATATTTATGATATGTGATATATAAGTAAGTTTGGTAAAACGTGTGAGTATAAACCTAACAAGCATACTATTGTATAATCATATTATCCATCAGTGATAAAAACATATCACCCACCATTATATTTTCTTTGATAATACCTGTTTCAATAAAATGTAGGTGGCATATTAGAGTCACCAAGGTGGGATCCAGAAAGGGTTACCCATTCCCCCAGAGTCTTTGAAACTATTATGCACTATACTGTGGGCAGAGTTGGAGGTGAGATCTCACATTTACTCATGAAAAGATTTTTTTTTTCATAAAATGTGTCTCATAAATGTGTTTTCTACCCTGGCTTGGTTATGTAATTATGCAAATCATTTAAATCTTGTTAAAAGTTTGTTGCTGTTTCTAAAGGACAGACAGGGAATGGATTGATTCCTGGCCAGTCAGAAATACATATAGAAGGAAATATTTAAATAGATCTAGAAGACTGTGCAGAATGAAACTTCATTGGATAAGAAGAAGGAATATGGACCATCCTGGGAATGTGGCCTCAGAAAGACAGGGGAATCCAAAGAGACTTAGCAGGCCAGAAAGAACTGGCATGATATATTCAGAGCACTAAATGAGAAAAATATCCAGCCAAGAATACTATATCCGACTAGGCTATCATTGAAAATAGAAGGAAAGATAAAAAGCTTCCAGGACAAACAAAAACTAAAAGAATTTTGAAACACCAAACCAGCCCTACAGGAAACATTGAAAGGGATCATATAAGCAAAGAGAAAGCCTGAAAGTAGTAGATCATAAAGGAACAGAGACAATATACAGTAACAGTCATCTTATAGGCAATCCACTGACACTAAATTCACATCTTTAAACAGTTACCCTGAAAGTAAATGGGCTAAATGCCCCAATCAAAAGACACAAGGTATCAGAATGGATGAAACAAACAAACAAACAAAAACCCCTATCAACATGCTGCCTACAAGAAATTCATTTTAGACCCAAAGACATGTCCAGATTAAAGGGAGGAGGTGGAAAATAATTTACAATGCTAATAGACATCAAAAGAAAGCTGGGATGGCAATCCTTATATCAGATAAATTAGATATTAAACCAAAGACTATAATAAGAGATGAGGAAGGACACTTACAGAGTCTGTCCAACAAGAAGATCTAACAATTTTAAATATCTATGCCCTTCACATGGGAGCAGCCAACTATATAAACCAATTAACAAAATCAAAGAAACACATTGACAATAATACAATAATAGTTGGGGACAATAACATCCCTGTCACTGAAATGGACAGATCATCTAAGCAAAAGATCAACAAGGAAGTAAAGGCTTTATATGACACACTGGACCAGATGGACATCACAGATATATTCAGAACATTCCATCCCAAAGCAGCAGAACACACGTTCTTCTCTAGTGCACATGGAATATTCTCCAGGATAGATCACACCTGGGTCACAAATCAGGTCCAACCAGTACCAAAAGATTGGGATCATTCCCTGCAAATTGTCAGACCACAATGCTCTGATGATAGAACTCGATCACAAAAGGAAAGTTGGAAAGAACTCAAATATATGGAGGCTAAAGAACATCCTACTAAAGAATGAATGGTTCAACCAGGAAATTAAAGAAGAACTGAAAAAATTCATGGAAACAAATGAAAATGAAAACACAACTATTCAAAATTTGGGACACAGCAAAGGTAGTCCTGAGAGGAAAGTATATAGCAATACAAGCACTTCTCAAGAAACAAGAAAGGTCTCAAGTACACAACCTAACCCTACACCTAAAGGATCTGGATAAAGAATAGTAAAGAAAGCCTAAACCAAGAAGGAGAAGATAAATAATAAAAAATCAGAGCAGAAATCAATGAAATAGAAACCAAAAGAACAGTAGAACAAATCAATGAAACTAGGATCTGGTTCTTTGAAAGAATTAATAAGATTAATAAACCCCAGGTGAGACTTACCAAAAAGGAAAGAGAAATGATCCAAATTAATAAAGTCATGAATGAAAGAGGAGAGAAACAACCAACACCAACGAACTACAGTCAATTATGAGAACATATTATGAGCAGCTATACGCCAGCAAATTGGACAATCTGGAAGAAATGGATGCATTTCTAGAGACATAAAAACTACCAAAACTGAACCAGGAAGAAGTAGAAAACCTGAACAGACCCATAACCAGTAAGGAGATAGAAGTAGTCATCAAAAATCTTCCAACAAACAAGAGCCCAGGGCCAGATGGCTTCCCAGAGGAATTCTACCAAACATTTAAAGAATTAAGACCTATTTTCCTATAACTGTTCCAAAACATAGAAATGGAAGGAAAACTTCCAAACTCATTTTATGAGGCCAGCATTACCTTGATCCCCAAACCAGAGAAAGACCCCACCAAAAAGGAGAATTACAGACCAATATCCTTGATGAACATGGGTGCAAAAACTCTCACCAAAATACTAGCCAATAGGATCCAACAGTACACTAAAAGGATTATTCACCATGACCAAGTGGGATTTATTCCTGGGCTCCAAGGATGGTTCAACATCTGCAAATCAATCAACATGATAGAGTACATTAATAAAAGAAAGAACAAGAACCATATGATACTCTTAATAGATGCTGAAAAAGCATTTGACAAAGTACAGCATCCTTTTTTTAAAAGATTTTTATTTATTTATTTTATAGAGAGAGTTCACAAGTAGGCAGAGAGGTAGGCAGAGAGAGAAGGGGTGAAGCAGACTCCCCGCTGAGGAAAAAGCCCGATGTGGGGCTCGATCCCAGGACCCTGAGATCATGACCCGAGCCGAAGGCAGAGGCCCAACCCACTGAGCCACCCAGGTGCCCCCAGCATCCTTTTCTTGATCAAAACTCTTAAAAGTGTTGGAATAGAGGGTCATACCTCATTATGATCAAAGCCCTCTATGAAAAACTCACAGTGACTATCATTCTCAATGGGGAAAACCTGAGAGCTTTTCTCCTAAGGTCAGGAACATGACAGAACTGTCCACTATCACCATAGCTATTCAACATAATACTAGAAGTCCTAGCCTCAGCAATCAGACAAGAAGAAGAAATAAAGGACATCCTAATCAGCAAAGAAGAAGTCAAACTCTCACTTTTTGCAGATGATATGATAATTTATGTGAAAAACCCAGAGACTCCACTCCAAACTGCTGGAACTCATACAGGTATTCAGTAAAGTGTCCGGATATAAAATCAATGCACAGAAATCACTTGCATTTCTATACACCAACAACAAGACAAAGAGAAATTAAGGAGTTGATCCCATTTACAATTGCATCTAAAACCATAAGATACATAGGAATAAACCTAACCAAAGAGGCAAAGGATTCTGTACTCATAAAACTATAAAGTACTCATGAAAGAGATTCAGGAAGACACAAAGAAATGGAAAAATGTTCCATGCTCGTGGATTGGAAGAACAAATATTGTGAAAATGTCTATGCTACCTAAAGCAATCTACATGTTTAATGCAATTCCTATCAAAATACCATAAGTCTTTTTCAAAGAAATGGAACAAAATTTATATGGAACCAGAAAGGACCTTGAATAGCCAGAGGAATGTTGAAGAAGGAAGCCAAAGTTGGGTGCATCACAATTCCAGACTTCAAGCTTCAAAGCTGTTATCAACAAGACAGTATGGTACTGGCACAAAAACAGACACATAGGTCAATGGAACAGAAGAGAGAGCCCAGAACTGGACCCTCAACTCTATGATCAACTAATCTTTGACAAAGCAGGAAAGAATGTCCAATGGAAAGACGTCAGTCTCTTCAACAAATGGTGTTGGGAAAATTGGACAGCCACATGCAGACAGATGAAATTGGACCATTTCCTTACACCACACACGAAAATAGACTCCAAGTGGATGAAAGACCTCAATGTGAGACAGGAATCCATCCAAATCCTTGAGGAGAACACAGGCAGCAACCTCTTCGACCTCTGTGAAGCAACTTCTTCCTAGAAACATCACCCAAGGCAAGGGAAGCAAGGGCAAAAAGAACTATTGGGACTTCATCAGGATAAAAAAGCTTTTGCCCAACAATGGAAATAGTCAACAAAACCAACAGACAACTGACAGAATGGGAGAAAATATTTGCAAATGATATATCAGATAAAGGGCTAGTATCCAAAATCTGTAAAGAGCTTATCAAACTCAACACCCAAAGAACAAATAATCCAATCAAGAAATAGGCAGAGGATATGAACAGATATTTCTGCAAAGAAGACATCCAGATGGCCAACAGACATGTGAAAAAGTGCTCCACATCACTCAGCATCAGGGAAATACAAATCAAAATCACAATGAGTTACCACTTCACACCAGTCAGAATGGATAAAATGAACAAGTCAGGAAATGAGAGATGTTGGTGAGGATGTGGAAAAAGGGGAACATTCCTACACTGTTGGTGGGAATGCAAGCTGGTGCAGCCACTCTGGAAAACATAATGAAGATTCCTCAGAAAGTTGAAAATAGAGCTACCCTACACAGTAGTGTGATTGGGTATTTATCCTAAAGATACCCTAAAGATTACCAGAACTACATTTGTGATCTGAAGGGGCATGTGCACTTGAATATTTATAGCAACAATGTCCATAATAGTCAAATTATGGAAAGAACCTAGATGTCCATCAACAGAGGAATGGATAAAGAAGTGATACGCGCACACACACACACACACACACGATGGAATACTATGCAGCCATCAGAAGAAATGTAATCTTGCCAGTTGAAACAGTGTGGATGGAACTAGAGGGTATTATGCTGAGTGAAATAAGTCAATCGGAGAAAGACAATTATCTTATGATCTCCCTGATACGAGGAGTTTGAGAGGCAAAGTAGGGGGGTTGGGTGGTAGGGAAGGAAAAAAAAAAAAAAAAGAACCAAGATGGAATTTGGAGGGAGACCAGCCATGAGTCTCTTAATCTCACAAAACAAACTGAATTGCCCGGGGGATTGGGGAATGGAGAGGGTGATTGTGTTATGGACATTGGGAAGGGTATGTGCTATGGTGAGTGTTGTGAAATGGGTAAGCCTGACGATTCACAGACCTGTACCCCTAGGGCAAATTACACATTATATGTTAATAAAATGATTTAAAAAATAAACATTTTTTTCTTAGCTGATGGGTATAAAGGACCACCTTGTTAATTTTATTTGCATGGTCCTAATAAAGAGATTGAGTACCCCCCCAAAAAAAAAAGGAAAAGAAAAAATAAAGACTGGGGAAAAAGTGAATGCTGCTCTATGTGAAACAAGGGTATTGAACTGGAATAAGTACTGAGGATGTAGATGCAGTAGTATGTGAGTAGTATGTGAGGTGAACTGAGAGAACTCAGTACGGAAATGGCACTATAGTGTTGTTTAAGTGATTAGAACTGGATGGCATTTTGATCATTCCATACATTTTTTTTAAGATTTTATTTATTTGTCAGAGCACAGCAGGGGGAACAGCAGGCAGAGGAAGAGGGAGAAGCAGACTCCCTGAGCAGGGAGCTCCATGCAAAGCTCAATCCAAGGACTCTGGGACCACAACCCAAAAGCAGATGCCCCAAAACCAAGGCACCAGGTGACCCCATTCCATACATTTTAATAAGAAAGCAATATGAATTTGAGAATTGACCTGTAAAAGTAAAAATAAAACAAAGTCCATAGCTTTAATACATACCTTGCTCCTGATAATATAATTATATTAAATCTATTCTCTTGTCTATGTATTATGAATGAGAGATTTATTTTAAAGTTAAGAAGCAGGCTTCACAGTGTTTGTCATGGCCTAAGTCATATATAATGTAAAATACATTATTAGTTAGCCTATATTAATCACCATAAAATCTCTAAATGCATGTTCTCATTTATGCATGGCAAATTAAATTATATAACTAACTATAGGTTTGGGAATAGCCTGGTTTTGAATCGCAAGTGGAACTCTCTTATGAAGAACATTTCCAAAATGAACCCCGTGAAAAAATATATTATTAATTATAGCTAGTCAAATGTGAGAAGTTTTTTTTTCATAGAAATATGTATTTTCACATAGTATTCCATTGTGTGTGTGTATATATATATATATGTGCCACATCTTCTATTTTTATTTTAAGATTTTATTTTATTAGGAGAGAGAGAGCACCAGCAGGGGGAGCAGCAGAGGGAGGAAAAGCAGGCTCCCCACAGATCAGGAAGCCTGAAGCGGAACTTGATCCCAGGGCTCCAGGATCATGACCTGAGCTGAAGGCATATGCTTAACTGACTGAGCCACCCAGAGGCCCCAAAATACATGTTTGGTGAGAGAGTAGCTGTTCTCTAACACTTTAAGTCAGTTACAGTTTGGTTCAGATTAATGGTCATATTACAGATGCTTTAAAGATTTGGATTAAAATTCTAGTTATAAAACAATTTATTCACTGAATCAAAAGAGAGCCAATTTAAAAATAATGGTCATTTGAACATATAAAGTTAAAAAGTAATTAAAAATCTATATCTTGTACAGATGTAGTGAAAAGAAGGGCCATCTGTACCCCAATGTTTATAGCAGCAATGGCCATGGTCACCAGACTATGGAAAGATGCCCTTCAGCGGACGAATGGATAAGGAAGATGTGGTCCATATACACTATGGAGTATTATGCCTCCATCGGAAAGGATGAATTCCCAACTTTTGTAACAACACGGATGGGACTGGAAGAGATTATGCTGAGTGAAATAAGTCAAGCAGAGAGAGTCAATTATCATATGGTTTCACTTACTTGTGGAGCATAACAAATAACATGGAGGACATAGGGAGATGGAGAGGAGAAGGGAGTTGAGGTAAACTGGAAGGGGAGGTGAACCATGAGAGACTATGGACTCTGAAAAACAACCTGAGGGTCTTGAAGGGGCAGGGGGTGGGAGGTTGGGGGAACCAGGTGATGGGTATAAGGGAGGGCACATATTGCATGGAGCACTGGGTGTGGTGCAAAAACAATGAATACTGTTACGCTGAAAAGAAATTAAAAAAAAACTATATCTTGGATGTATATTAATCTGTATCTTGGATGTAGATACAGAGATAAGGCAGGGTTTATTAAGTACATAGAATAAGCCATGCTTTTATTGTGTGTTTTCTTCCCATTTCTAAGGACCAGAACTTAAATATAACTGCTATTTGGTAGTAGTACTTATTTTCTTCAGGAAAAAATAAATCAGTATTTCTAATTCACTCTCTTGCCATTTCCTTAATTATTCATTCCTTCTAATATTAGACAATAGTTACATTAAAACCAATGAAGAAATTGCTTTCAAGATGTCTACCGAGTTTTCTGAGAACTGGAACAGAACTCTCATTTTTAATTAAACCAGATTAGTCTGTGAAAATCATAAGTACTGATAGCTATAATTTTACCAGTATTCATGGAATACATAACAAAATAAATACATAATATTAGTCCTTTGAAATACTCCCTTAAATGACATTGCTATCAATTCAGTGAATGTTTATTCTTGGCAATTAACTGCAATAGTAGATTTTTTTTTTCTTTTAGCAGGGCAATGTGTTTTTTATAGATGAATAAAGATGCTCATCTGTTTTGTTTTCACTTAGGTCTGGAAGGTGATCAGTAAGTTGTAGGCTTACTTAAATAACCTGCTCATACTATTACATGTTTATATCAATCATATGGTGAGACTTGATTTGCTGAATAGGCTGATTAAACCCCAGTGATATCAATTAACTAGGGAATTTTGAACTTTCCCTTCTTGTCCCCACCAACTCCCCACAAAGAAATGCTGCTTCCTATAGATCCCTTAAATAAACAAACAAAAACAAAGTGATAAAATAAAAAATAAACAAAACAAAACCAAAAATAACCTATTGTATCTTATTAGTTCTGAAATGTTACTTCCATATTCCTGCTTTTCCATGGTTTACCCTATCTTACTTCTTTCACATACTTTTTACTCTTTTAAACCTACTCTAAAATACTAGTGGAGTTTTTTTTTAATTTCTTGGTGGAATTTAATTTGAGTTTAAAGGTCATGTATAGAGGAACAGAATGGCATGGCATTAAAGCCAAAATAATACTGAGGTTTCATTACATACTGCTTTATAACCTCAATAAATAGGGCACCTACTGAGCATTCATAGTATGCCTCTTTGCAAATGGAGACAAGCATTCCCAAGGTGATGCATTAGCAATTCCAAACTAGGAATCAGGAAATCTGGCAGATCTGTGTTCTGATTTAGTTCTACTGTTGAAATAACTGATTTTTAGCTAATATCAGAACCATGCAATTCTCATCTCTAAATGAGTTTATGGTATGCCTAAAAATGAAAAAAATTCTTGGGAGCCTGGATGTGATAGGTGTGGGCAAAGGAAATGGGAAATATATATGTTGCACCTATTACATTTTTAGGTTTTCATTTTGAGGGAAGAAATGCTAACTACGAAGGGATTCAGGAAATACCATCTATTTTGTGCAAAACAAACTCCATGTGGCAGATGCTGTGGTGTTTTGTCGGGATCTCCATTTTCTAGAAGGATGTTTTACCCAAACTGAGTAACTGCTGTTGGTAGACAGCCCTCAGCTGTCCGCTCCATTCAGGGACTGCCTCAGTTCCAGAGAAGTACCTCGGGTCCTGCTACTCTCCAGGGTTGACCTCTTTCAGAGACTGATCTGTGAGGGCATAAAGTGTTTTTGTCTCAGACGTATTTGAGAAGAGTCTGTAAAGTGATTCTAGCTACAGGGTGTTCTGTAGGGTTGGCAGAAGCTGCCCTTGGGCTCATAGTATAGAGAGTTTTTCTCTGTGCGCTCCTGCTTCTTCCCTCTTCTCTGTGTAGGTGTGGAGCCCAAGTGCCCTCCTGAGTACACAACCTAAACTGCTTTTCACAGTTGGATTGCTGGTGACCCCATCTCCAATAATAAAAATAGATAACTCAATCAGCTTTCTATTCCAAAATTGATTAACTTTAGGTCTGAGACAAAAACTAGTAAGTAAACTTCACTGAAAAGTTGAATCCTTTTGTTTTTGTTTTTGTTTTTATTTATTACTCCTTTTTTTTAAATTTATTTTTTTTTATTTTCAGCATAACAGTATTCATTATTTTTTCACCACACCCAGTGCTCCATGCAATCCGTGCCCTCTATAATACCCACCGAATAGTACCGCAACCTCCCACCCACCTGCCAATTCAAACCCCTCAGATTGTTTTTTAGAGTCCATAGTCTCTCATGGTTCACCTCCCCTTCCAATTTCCCCCAACTACCTCCTCCTCTCTAGCTCCCCATGTCCTCCATGCTTTGTTTTGTACCAGACAGGTCCATTGTATGCTTTGCCCTCAGACACATCATTATTAAGACACAGATGAAATGATAAAATGGGATGGTGTGATCTTATAATGTACATGGTTATTACCAGTTACATTTCCTCATTGACCCAGGATTGACCCTTGCCTACTAAAAGAACTTTTTTTTACAGAACATTTCTTAGACTGAGAGGTTTTTGTCAAGAGACACTGTATATAGAACACACATCACTCTGTATAGGGACTTATTAACTTCCTCCCTTTCAGTTCTTTCCCATCCTATCTCTCAAAGCATTCATTTTTTTCATTATGCACCACTATCTTTAAAATTTTTTAAGTAGTTGAAGATCTGCATTTTAATTATGTATAATCTACTTTTAAAGTCAGTTGAAAATTTTTCTAGGAGGAAACATCTGTAATATCCAAAGGTGTCTGGCCTAGGGAAGAAAGAGTGGGAGTGCACATCTGTATTATTGCCATCATCAAAAAATGAAGTCCTATTGAAAACATGTTCATAATGTGCTCTACGCTCTAGGAAGCAAAAGATTATATCCTGGAAAACTACTAGCATTTCTTATAGGCAATAAAAGTTTCATGACAGCCCAGACCTGAGATATTAAGCATATGCTCAGACATCTTAAAAATGTTATTACTGATTAATCTATAGTTATAAATAACTTTCATTGGCCCTCCTTGCCTAAATAAATATGGTAATTTACGGTTTGTGTTATTTCATACAAATATGACCCTCTGCCTTTTGTCTAAAAGTAAAGTTATTCTTCTGTGTCATATAATTTTACAATAATGAATATTAAAATGATAGGATGAAGAAAGTGTCCAGAAGTAGAAATATCACTGAAAAACAAAAAAGGTCCCCATCTTTAAAGGTCAATCCTAATTGCTAAATATTATATGACATAAAGTTAACATATTTCTTAAATCCTATTAAGCAAATTGACACTAAAATGTAAAATCCAGCTTTTAAACAATGGAAATACATTTTCATTATTTAGACAAATCTCAAAGTTAATGTTAGACAAAAGCCTGCCATCAAAAAATGATGAATAAGATAGGGGTAACAGTAAAAATTCATAATGAGAGCAGGAATAAAAATCAAGAAAAGAATTATGGAGTTTGTTCCATTTAAAAAAAAAATTACTTACAGGGTGCTGAGTGACTCAGTCACTTATGCTTCTAACTCTTGATTATGGCTTAGGTCATGATCTAGGGGTTGAGATCCAGTCCTGCATCAGGCTCCACATAGGATATGGGGCCTGCTTAAGGGTCTCTTGTTCATTCTTCCTCTGACCCTACCCCCTCCCTCTCTAAGAAAAAAAAATTAAATTATATTGTATTTGATCGAATGGCCAGTAAACATTGAAAAGACATGGGCCAACTACAAAAGATGGTAGATGTAGGGAAGTTTTTCTGAAGGCTTTTTAAATAAGAAACATAAATATGAGTAATTGAATTTTTGTTTATTCAATCAAATAAAATGCACTTATTTTTTTAAGATTCTATTTATTTACTTGTCAGAGAAAGAGTGTGCATGCACAAGCAGGGGGAAGGGCAGGCAGAAGGAGAAGCAGAGCCATCCAGGGGTCCCGACAATGCACTTATAAAAGCAAGTGGTAAATTTCTGAATACACTGTCAAAATTGGTGAAGAATCAACATGTAATATGTGTATGTAAAGAAAACAATATCAAGTGTGTATGTGGGGGAGATTGTCTAGAAGTAATCATGGATAATGTACAGGTACTGAGGTTAAGCATGCTGCAGTACTGTTTTCTGTGGTCTATACATTGTTTCAGTTTTCAAAGAAATATTGACTATAATGCTATCATTAAGAAACTTTAAAAATTTTTATTCTTCAAATTTAACTTCTTTTCTTCTAAAGTCATGCACTTTGTAATGAAGGTAACGCCATGTCAAGAGCTGACCCCTTTGAGTGGAAGCCCACATTTAGGTCTGGCCTTAAACTCTAATGAGTAAAGAATGTACCCTCATGTTCTCTAATGAGTGACAAAGGATTCTCAGTAGTGTTTTCATGTGAGGATCAGATTTTTAACCAGCATTTCTCCAGGATTTTTTTTCCTGAGCCTTACATCATGAGGGCATAACCTTGACACAGTACTGTGAAAAGAAAAAAAAAATAGATCAGACTTATAAAATAGATATAAATTTAAACTGTTAATCAATAAGCAAATTTTCAAGTAATAACACCATAACCAATTGTGATTTGGAAGACAAGGATAGCTCAAAAGTTGGAAACGTACTCATGTAATTTATCATGTCAATAGATGATAAAAGACAGAGCAGGGAGAGCGCAGAATTAGCGGCCAAGCATTAGAGCTTAAGTCCAGAGCCCTGGGGTTGGAAACCTGCCTTTTCCTGATACTGAATTTTATTTTATTTTTAACATACAGTGTATAATTTTTTTCAGAGGTACAGGTCTAGAATTCATCAGACTTACACAATTCACATTGTTCACCATAGCACATACCCTCTCCAGTGTCCATTACCAAGCCACCACATCCTGCCTATCCCTATCCCCTCCAACAACCCTCAGTATGTTTGCTGAGATTCAGAGTTTTTATGGTTTGTCACCCTCTCTGGTTTCATCTTGTTTCATTTTTCCCTCACTTCCCCTATGATCCACTGTCTTATTTCTCAAATTCCTCATATCAGTGAAATCATATGATACTTGTCTTTCTCTGATTGACTTATTTCGCTTAGCATAATACCCCTTCGTTCCATCCATGTCATTGCAAATGGCAAGATTTTGGGTTTTTTGATGGCTGCATAGTATTCCATTTGTGTGTGTGTGTATGTATGTGTATACCACTTCTTCTTTATCCATTCACTGTTGATGGACATCTAGGCTCTTTCCATAGTTTGGCTATTGTGGAAATTGCTGCTATAAACATCTGGGTGCACGTGCTCTTTCTCATTACTCCATTTATATCGTTAGGGTAAATACCCAGTAATGCAATTCATGGTTCATAGGGTAGCTCTATTTTCAACTTTTTGAGGAACCTCCGTGCTATTTTCCAGAGTGCCTATACAGCTTGGATTCCCACCAAAGGAGGGCCCCCTTTCACCACATCCTCAGCAACACCTGTCATTTTCTGACTGGTTAAATTTAGCCATTCTGACTGGTGTGAGGTAGTATCTGGTTGTGGTTTTGATTTGTATTTCCCTGATGCCGAGTGGTGTTGAGCACTTTTTCATGTGTCTGTTGGCTATCTGGATGTCTTCTTTGAAGAAATGTCTGTTCATGTGTTCTGCCCATTTCTTGATTGGATTATTTATTCTTTAGATGTTGAATTTGATAAGTTCTTTATAGATTTTGGATACTAGCACTTTATCTGATGTAATTTATGAATATCTTCTCCCATTCTGTCATTTGTGTTTTGGTTTTGTTGACTATTTCCATTGCTGTGCAAAAGCTTTTTATCCTGATGAAGTCCCAATAGTTCATTTTTGCCCTTGTTTCCCTTGCCTTTAGCAATGTTTCTAGGAAGAAGTTGCTGCAGCTGAGGTCGAAGAGGTTGCTGCCTGTGTTCTCTCAAGGATTTGGATGGATTCCTGTCTCACATTGAAGTATTTCATCCATTTTGAATCTATTTTTGTGTAGGGTAAAAGGAAATGGTCCAGTTTCACTCTTCTGCATGTGACTGTCCAATTTTCTCAACACCATTTGTTGAAGAGACTGTCTTTTTTCCACTGGACATTCTTTCCTGCTTTGCCAAAGATTAGTTGACCATAGGGTTGGGGGTCCATTTCTGGGCTCTCTATTCTGTTGCCTTGATCTGTATTTCTGATTTGTTTTGTTTTGTTTTGTTTTGTTTTTGCCAGTACCATACTGTCTGATGATTACAGCTTTGTAATAGAATGGTGGATACCACCTAGAATGGTGATACCACCAACTTTGGTTTTCTTTTTCAACATTCCTCTGGCTATATGGGGTCTTTTTTGGTTCCATATAAATTTTAGGGTTTTTGTTCCATTTTTTTTTAAAGAGTTGATGGTATTTTTATAGGGATAGCATTAACTGTGTAGATTACTCCAGGTAGCGTAGACACTTTCACAATATTTGTTCTTCTAATCCATGATTATGGAATGATTTTCCACTTCTTTGTGTCTTCCTCATTGTCTTTCCTGAGTACACCATAGTTTTCGGGGTACAGATTCTTTGCCTCTTTGGTTATATTTATTCCTAGGTATCTTATGGTTTGGGGTTCAGTTGTAAATTGGATGGGCTCCTTAATTTCTCTTTTTTCTGTCTTGGTGGTGTATAGAAATGCAGGTGGTCTCTGTGCATTGATCTTAGATCCTTTCACTTTACTGAATTCCTGTATGAGTTCTAGCAGTTTTGGAGTGGAGACTTTAGGATTTCCTCATAAAGTATCATATCATCTGCAAAGAGTGGGAGTTTGACTTCTTCTTTGCTGGTTAGGATGCCTTTTATTTCTTCTTCTTGTCTGATTGCTGAGGCTAGGACTTGCAGTATTATGTTGAATAGCTATGGTGATAGCAGACAGCCATGCCATGTTCCTGACCTTAGGAGAAAAGCTCTCAGGTTTTTGCCATTGCAAATGATATTCACTGTGTTTTTTTCATTTTTTTTTAAAGATTTTATTTATTTTATTTGACATAGATCACAAGTAGGCAGAGAGGCAGGCAGAGAGAGAGGGAGGAGGAAGCAGGCTCCCGGCTGAGCAGAGAGCCTGATGTGGGGCTCGATCCCAGGACCCTGGGACCATGACCTGAGCCAAAGGCAGAGGCTTTAACCCACTGAGCCACCCAGGCACCCCCGCTGTGGATTTTTCATAGATGGCTTTGATGATATTGAGGTATGTGCCCTCTGTCTCTACACTTTGAAGAGTTTTGATCAAGAAAGGATGCTGTACTTTGTCAAATGCTATTTCAACATCTACTGAGAGTATCATATGGTTCTTGTTCTTTCTTTTATTAATGTACTATATCACATTGATTGATTTGCAGATGTTGAACCATCCTTGGAACCCAGGAATAAATCCCACTTGTTCATAGTAAATAATCCTTTTAATATAATGTTGGATCCTATTGACTAGTATTTTGGTGAGAATTTTTGCATACATGTTCATCAGGATTTTAGTCTATAAATATCCTTTTTAATGGGGTCATTGGTTTTGTGATCAAGGTAATGCTGTCCTCATAAAATGAGTATGGATGTTTCCCTTCCATTTCTATTTTTTTTGGAATAGTCTCAGGAGAAAAGGTATTAATTCTTCTTTAAATGTTTAGTAGAATTCCCCCTGGGAAACCATCTGGCCCTAGGCTCTAGTTTGTTGGGAGATTCTTGATGATTGCTTCAATTTTTTTTATTGGTTATGGGTCTGTTCAGGTTTTCTATTTCTTCCTGGTTCAGTTGTGGTAGTTTATATGTCTCTAGAACTGCATTCATTTCTTCCAGATTGCCAAATTTGTTGCATATAGTTGTTCATAATATGTTCTTATAATAGTTTGTATTTCTTTGGTATTGGTTGTGATCTCTCCTCTTTCATGATTTTATTAATTTAGATCCTTTTGCTTTTCTTTTTGATAAGTGTCACCAGGGGTTTATCAGTCTTATTAATTCTTTCAAAGGACAGCTCTTAGTTTTGTTGATCTGTTCTACTGTTCTTTTGATTTCTATTTCATTGAATTCTGCTCTGATCTTTACAATCTCTCTTCTTCTGATGGGTTTAGGCTTTCTTTGCTGTTCTTTCTCCAGCTCCTTTATGTGTGGGGATGGTTGTGTGTTTGAGACCTCTCTTGTTTCTTGAGAAAGGCTTATATTGCTATATAATTTCTTCTCATGACTGCCTTTGCTGTTCCCAGATTTCAAATGGTTGTGCTTTCATTTTCATTTGTTCCCATAAATTTTTTTAATTCTTTTTTTTTTTAATTTCCTGGTTGACCCATTAGTTTTTTAGTAGGATGCTCTTTAGCCTCCATGTATTTGAATTCTTTCCAACTTTCCTCTTGTGATTGAGTTCTAATTTCAGAGTATTTTGATCTAAAAATATTCAGGGAATGATCCCAGTCTTTTGGTACTTCTTGAGACCTGATTTGTGACCCAGGATGTGATCTATTCTGGAGAATGTTCCAAGTGCACTAGAGAAGAATGTGTATTCTGTTGCTTTGGGATGGAATGTTCTGAATATTTCTGTGATATCCATCTGCTTCAGTGTGTCATTTAAAGCCTTTATTTCCTTATTGATCTTTTACTTAGATGATTTGTCCCTTTCAGTGAGTGGGGTATTAAAGGTCCCCTACAATTATTGTATTATTGTTTGTGTGTTTCTTTGATTTTGTTGTTAATTGGCTTATATATAATTGCCTGCTCCCATGTTAGGTGCATAGATATTTAAAATTGTTAGATCTTCTTGTTGGACAGACCCTTTAATTATGGTATAGTGTCCTCTTCATCTCTTATTATAGTCTTTGGATTAAAATCTAATTTATATAAGGTTTGCCACCCCAGCTTTCTTTTGATGTCCATTAACATGGTAAATTGTTTTCCATCCCCTTGCTTTAAATATGGAGGTGTCTTTCAGTCTAAAATGAGTCTTTTGCAGACAGCATACTAATGGGTGTTGTTTTTTACCTAGTCTAATACACTTTGTCTTTTGATTGGAGGATTTAGCCCATTTACATTCAGGGTAACTATTGAAAGATATGAATTTAGCACCATTGTATTGCCTGTAAGGTGACTCTTACTGCATATTGTCTCTGTTCCTTTCTGTTCTATGTTACTTTTAGGCTCTCTCTTTGTTTAGAGGACCACTTTCAATATTTCCTGTAGGGCTGGTTTGGTGTTTGCAAATTCTTTTACTTTTTGTTTGTCCTGAAAGCTTTATATCTCTCCTTCTCTTTTCAGTGACAGCCTAGCTGGTTATAGTATGCTTGGCTGGATATTTTTCTTGTTTCATGCTCAGAATATATCATGCCTGTCCTTTCTGGCCTGCCAGGTCTCTGTGGATAGTTCTTCTGCAAATCTAATATTTCTACCATTGTAGATTACAGCCCTCATGTCCTTAGCTGCTTTCAGGATTTTCTCTTTGTCTCTGAGACTTCTAAGTTTTACTATTAAATGACAAGTGTGGACCTTTTTTTTTTTTTTTAATTGATTTTGAGGGAGTTCTCTGTGCTTCCTGGATTTTGATGCCTGTTTCCTTCCCCAAATTAGGAAAGTTCTCTGCTATAATTTGCTCCAGTATACCTTCTGCCACTCTCTCTCTTTCTTCTTCTTCTAGGATCCCAGTCATTCTAATATTGTTTCATCTTTTGGCATCTCTTATCTCTCAGTTTCTCCCCTTGTGGTCCAGTAATTGTTTATCTCACTTTTTCTCAGCTTCTTTATTCTCCATAATTTGGTCTTCTATATCACTAATTCTCTCTTCTGCCTTATTTATCCTAACAGTTAGAGCTCCCATTTTTTATTGCACCTCATTAATAACCTTTTTGATTTTGACTTGGTTAGATTTTAGTTCTTTTATTTTTCCAGGTTTTTATTTCTCCAGAAAGGGATTCTCTAGTATCTTCTATGCTTTCTTTAACCTAGCTACCATCTTTATAATCATCATTCTGAACTCTAGTTCTCACATCTTACTAATGTCCATATGGATTAGGTCCCTAGCTGACAGTACTGCCTCTTGTTCTTTTATTTTTCTCCTGAAGTAAGTTTTCCACCTTGTCTTTTTTTTTTCCAGAGAAGAATAGATGAATGAGAGAATAGATGCTACAAGGGTAACACTGACCACAGAAAAATGTACGCTAACAAAATCAGAAAAGACTGAAAACTGGGGGAGGGGGGGGAGAAAGGAAAATAATATGATTGGACTGGTGATTAGAGCAGAGCTACACACTTGATTATGGGTTTATTTTGTGTTAGAAGAAATTGTCTCCCAAAATTTTAAAGAAAGGAAAACTTATATACATTCAAAAATAAGGGTAAACACAATGAAGTGATGGAATATGACTGTAAAGATGAAAATTGAAACAGATTTTTAAAAAGGAATTGATAAGAATTTGGTTTAAAAAAAAAAAAGAGTAGAGAATGTGATCAGGCTGGAGACTAGAACAAAGCCATACACTAGAATTAGGGTATATTTTGGTCTGTTAGAAGAAACTGTATCCCAAAATTTTAAAGAATGAAAAACTTCTATCTATATAAAAAAAAGTTAAATACAATGAAGGGTTAGAATATTGGCTATAATGATGAAAATTTAAAAAAAAAGATTTTTAAAAAGGTACTCTAAGATAAAATAGTGAAAATAGTTTAAAATAGGAAAGAGGAAAAATTAAAAAATAAGAAAAAAATAAATTTTAAATATTTAACTTTGAAAGACTATGTGCTGTATTTCCATAGCTCTGGAGTTTTGCATTTCTCATTGATTGGTAAACTTGGTTTTGGCTGGATGTCACTGTTGATCATCTGGTGGTGGGGCCTGTTGCTGTGATTCTTAAATGTCATTTCCCGAGGTGGAATTGTATTGCCCTTGCTCATGGCCAGGATAAGCAATTTGCTTGGGTTTGTTCTTGATAACTTTTGTTCCCTAAATGCTTTCTGTACTGCTTTGGAGGAAGAGAATGAAGATGGCGACCTCCCAATCTTTGACTGGTAGGAGCTGAGAACTCAGGCCCCCCACTGTCAGTGCACCCTCAGAGAAAAACAGTCAATCCTTCCCATCTCCCTGGTCTCTGTCCTCACTCCGAGCTCACACAGCCTGTGACCGAGCATTTCTATCTCTGGCACATGGCCCAAATTGGAGTCTCTACACCAAGCAGATTCCCGAAGCATACTCCTATGCCACTCCCCCTGGAGGAGGAAGGAGGGGGTCTCTCTGGATCTGCCACTTGTGAGGTCCCTGCTTGAAGAACAGTGGCCCGACTGTGCCAGAGAACACAGTTTATGGCAACTATGAGTTGAGAGCCCACTTCTTGGCTCTGTCTCTGCTGCTGGCTTCTCCACTCCAATACCTGGGAACTTTCCCACACTCAGACACCCCTGGTCTTTTTGGGATACCACAGGTCCTGAGACCACACTGTCCCCATGAGTGTTCTGCCTCCCACTTAGCCTCTGGAGTAATGTCCCTCAGTGGAGCCAACTTCTAAAAGTTCCAATTTTGTGCTCTGCTGCTCTACCCCTTGCCAGGAGCTGCCCCTCCCCCCACAGTCTCTCTTCCTGTATATCACCTCAGATTCACTTCTCTGCATGTCCTACCTTCCAGAAAGTGGTTTCTTTTCTGTTCATATAATTGCTTCTCTTCTTGTCTTAGATTTCTTGTTGAGTTTGTAGGTGCTTAGAAAGGTTTAAATATCTAGCTGAACTCCTGGGAACAGATGAAATTTAGGACTCCTATTCCTCTGCTTCGCCCTCAAGACTGACTTTTATCAAGCAATCTGACTTCTGTCGGCTTCAGTTCTCTCACATGGAAGCTGTTGGATCCCCACCTGCTTGCCCCACAGGCAAGGGCTCAACCACACGGAAGCTCCAGATCTCTTCCTCAGAAGTCAGATGTTTCCACAGTGATCAGGGGATATCTGGCATGTAGGAGTAGTCACACTGTAGTCCCTAGGTGCCTATTAAGGTTAATACTTTTATTTATTAATCATGTTTTACAACTCACTACTGGGTAAAGAAAATGTAGAGCATTGGAATTATATGTTAAAGAGTAATTTATGATTGTAGGGGTTTATGAACATTTTATGGAAATCTTATTTCTTGTCCTCAGATCTAAAAGATTAATATTTACTGTGAATTTGGAAATTATTAATGCAGGAACTCACAGAAATTGTGTGGTGGATAGAGAGAGCAAAGTTGTAATTGTCAGACCTTGTGATAACCCTTTATACATATACCAGATAGCCTATGACTTGTGCTTCCGGTAAATACTGTTTCAGTCTTTGATACATAAAACTATTACATTAAACCATTGATTTCAAAAGATGAAATTTGATGCATGAGTTCTGATATTTACTTTTCTCTGGTTCTTGAACTTACAGAGTTAGGGATATTTTGTGAGTAGGCTGAATTATGGTAGAGTAGGGATCATCAGGTATTTTGATTCAAACACCTATATGCCCTCTAAGCTCACCCTTGCTGTTCAAGTTATCTTAAAATAACATGGGGGGTTTAAAATTAGTACTCCATAGTTGCCTATAGTGGCAAAAGACTAGTTTCAGGAATGTGTGAGTCTGGCAGTAAAACAGAGAAATTTGTAACATGAGGTATAGGATTAGCCTTAAAAATAGTTGGAAAATGAAGTATACCTCTCTACCATCTTATATTTCCTTTTAAGTTTCAGAAAATTTATATATTAGAAATAGTTATTTTTGATAATTTATAAAGGAAATCAAAACAGTTTGTGTGTAGTTGCAAAATGTCACCTCCTCATTCTGTACTATTTCAGTATGTGGCCTGTATTGTCCAGAGAAAGGCAATGTAGTAATCACAGGGTAACATTTAGTAAATGTTAGGCAATGTATTAATCACAGGGTAACAATTAATTAAATTAATTTGCAGACCAAATTATCCTGTTCCCGCTACCTAAAATATCCTGTGGCTTTTGTCCTTTTCCTTGTTAGCATAGGTTTCAGTGTTCTATGTATGTTTTGGGGATCCACACAATGTATTGATTAAGTTAGGTCTGATTTCCCTCATTCACTGATTCTTCTCCTTCAACAAGAAATGAAAACCATCCATTTAAACTGTGTATTTGGAATAACATCCCTTCTACTGCTGTTAGCATATTCCTGGTTAAAGTTCTGAGAATAATTGTGTTTATCAAAATCACTATGTCTGTTAATAAAAATTAGGTGATTTTTTTTTGTTGTATATCCTACAGATGGCTGTTAACTTTGTCTGAACCTTTACCTATATCACCTTAGGAAATAAGATGCCTGAAATAAGCATTTAAATATTATGATTATTCCCTCTCATGACATTATTCATAATATGTAACATGGAGCAGCAACCCCTCTGGGTGTTGAAAGATGAATGAATGAGCAAAACATTGTGAGGGCATATTTACATTTGCAGTGGAATATTATTCAGCCCTAAAAGGAAGGAAATTCTTTTTTTTTATTTTTTATTTTAAAGGAAGGAGATTCTGACACATGTTACAACATGGTTTAACTTTGAGGACCTTATGAGGTGAAATAAGCCAGTTACAAATGTCAAGACTATATTCTACTTCAGTGATGAACCTTGAGTAGTCAGAGTCCTAGAGAGAAAGTCAAATAGGGATGTTGTGGGGGCCTGGGAGAGGAGGGAATGGAGAACTCTTTAATGGGTATGGAGATTTGGTTTCACAAAATGAAAAGAGCTGTGGTGATGGCTGCACATTATGAATGGAGTTTATACCTGTGAACTGCACACTCATAAATGGCTAAGAGAATAAACCTTAGGTTTTACCACAACAAAAAGTCTGAAAAGTATGATTGTAATACAGGGAAGCATTATTTTTTCACTTCTCTGAAATTTTGTCCTTAAAAAACAAGAACTAAGTTCTTGAAGTCAATGCTTTTTGAAGTAGCCGTCTATTTTCTGGTGCTAATTGTCTGGACTTGAAAACAGCACAAATCTATCATGCAGTGATGAGGCCACATGAAAACTTGTCATAGCACCATAAAGATCTGCTTAACACTCAGAGACTAAGAAGTGCCTCTTCTTGATGGCAGTATACACTTCTCATTTATGTGATATTATGAATGTTTAGAAAGCGCCGAAGTAGGTCTCCTCTGAATTTGAGCTGTGCAGTGCGGGAGCTTCATTTGATTTGTTGAACTCAGATTTATCCTTGGAGGCAGCACAGCAGCTTTTGTAGGTACAAAATGGTCTTTCTATTGAAATGTGTGCCTGGAACACACTCCCATCTGTTTTCTGTAGTTTACACAAAGCATTAGTTCATTTCCAGGGGTTCAAAACTTCTAATTTGAAAGGTTAAATTCACACATAGAGAAGCCCAGTGGGACTAGAATCCCTATTTTAGAAGTCAGGTATCCTTTCTTATCGTGAACGGGACTTGCTTCCATGCATTATCTGGCTGCAGAGCCATTACTCTGGCACTTCCTTTCTCCATAAAACTTGTTCCCATCCTCGTCCTGATGTGATAGCACAAAGAGATGAGCAAGTCCCAGAACTGAGAATGCAGACATCTGGAGCTGATGATAAGGAAGCTCCTTGAACCTGGGAGTTGAGTGAATCTTTCTTTTTTTCCCACTCCCTTTATACTTTCTAGCCTTCCTAAAATCTTCAGTATTAAAATGACTCGTTATTTGGGGAACTGTCTGTGAGTCTGCTTCCTAGCTATAGGTTGGGTAATTACACTTCCCAAATGTTCTGTGATAAATTCCATTTTAATTGTTCATTCCCCCGTCAGACCATCCAACTAGAAGTGGGGTTTGGAAAATAGGTTTCCTGTAGCCCAACAGCTCCTTTGAAGCTTTATTTTTATAAAGTCAGATCTTCACATATCTGAAAGCTTGCTGCTTATGTTTCTTTATAGCTAAGTATTAGTATAAATGTTTTATTATATTTTTTGTGTGTTTGTTACTTTAGAAAAAAGAAAGAAAGAAAACAACTTTATAGTAAAAGCTTTCTAGAGTCAAGGAAGCTATATCCCACTTTTCAGGAAATTTCCTGAGCTGCCTCAGTCAGATAATAGTGACTTAAAAAATACTCAATAATTATAATTCACTGTAGACAATTGTTTTCATGCTATCTCACCCCAAATTTAAGTAAATTATTACAGGGGTCAAGCTCCGTCAACAAGTTGTGACTCATGGCTTCTCACATTGAAGATGAATTGGTAGCCATGGTCATGTATGCTCAGAATATATTGCAAAAAATGTTTTGGACCTCTTCAGGAGAAAAGCAAATAAAATTTTCTTAAACTGATGAAAGCAAAATTAAGTGTATGAACTCTAAGTAACTGAGTGAGAATTTCATACTGAGTTATTAGGAGAAAATATGGTACATACCTAGATTTTGAAAATAGTCAAGTGAAAATGCACAACAGTTAAACTAGGCTGGGTTTTTCCCACTGAGGAAAATGTAATTTATGTGCATTTAGTATAAGCTTTGTCACAGAATAAGAAGTAGAGGAAATGACTGAGGTAAAAGTACTGCCTTGGTCATAGGCTGTTAAGAGTTATTTTGTTTTAGGGAGGATTAACCATAAAAGTCTTAATTATGTTGTAGCAGTTCTATGGAATCATAAAGTTGGAAATGTTATATTTATCTTAATCTTGCAATATTTTATCAAGACCATTTTTTAAAGTTAATTATTAAAAAGTTATTCTTTCATTTTAAGGAAGCATGGAAGTTAGGTAGTGGCCATAACTTAAAAAAAAAAAAAAAAAGAAACGAACTGAATTTATTATTATCTCTTCATGGTTGTAACTTTTATTCCCAGTGTCCTGATATGTCATCATCTTCTGCCTTGAAGTGACTATTATGCCAGTCCCTCTGGGCCCCTTTCACTATACAAACTTAGGCTCTTAGTAAACTCATAACAATTCTCTCACATTTTTATTAAATTCCCTGTTCTCCATTTCCCTTTTTTACTTAGAAATTCCATTAGTGAATATTTATCTGCTATTTTCCATCTATCTTGTGATGTTACAACTTGAGTGGCATCTTCATATTTACTTCTGAACTTTTCTACTGGTTTTGTTTTTCTCACTTTTGCTATCATATATATAATGTCCAACAAGAATTTTAGCTTGCTTAACATGATTTTTTATAGTCTTAGGTTCTTTTTCTGTTATACAACATTTTCTTTTATCTCTCTACTTATATTATAAATAATTTTAAGGCATTCTTCAAATTGACATTGTCTTTTCTACTATAAGTAGAAAAGCGTACTACAGGTATCCAGGCTATTTGTCTGACTTGAGAATTGATCATTCTTTCAAGGTGAGACTCTCAAATTTCTGGTTTCTTTTGACTGCCAATTTAGGCCTAAGACACAGAGGAGTACATGTTAATTAGCATCTCCATATATCTGGGGAGGTATCATCTATAGGCCAGCTTTACTGTAGAGTGATTGGGTATAGCTACTTCCCCAGGAGGCCCCCAAATATCTATATGTTGAGGTCTTTTCCTTTGGGACATCTGTTGACCCAGGGGGAAACCTTATGGTTTCCTGCTAGAGGGTAGGGGGTATGGATATATATCTCCATGCTAGAGTTCTGGGAATCAGCTGGGAAAGGAGACTGGTAGTTTGGCCATTCGGTATCATTTATATCATTGTCCTATTTTCAGTTCATTACTCCTGTCTTCTCCACAAGTATGCTCAGTTTCCTGCCTCTAGATCCTCTCTGGGTCAGCATTTCTGAAGATCTAACCTCCAGTCTTCTTTGATGGGGTGAAGTTGGAAAAAGGATCTGAGGCTGAGGTCATCCTAATACACATTAGATTAACATTACATTAACCTCATTCATTCATGTCCCTAGTTTCAAAAGTTCAAGTTTCACAAAATCTGGAAAATTCTTTACTCCAGATTAGTTTTATTCTTACTGTCTTCTTAGTTTTTATGCTCTCTCCCCTGTCAAATAAGCATCACTTATTATTTTTCTATTTTCCCTTGGTAATTCTATTAAATAGCTTTTTTTATAGCCAAAGATTTTGTGCTATTTTATTATGTTTTGTGTTATTCTCTTCTCTGTCTTCATGTACTTTGGAATATTTGTCATTTTTTTTTCCTTTCCGCAAATGCAGTTAGACCAGTAGTAAAAGTGTCACACATGTAAGTTTGATGAGAGGTTTTTAAAATAAAACAGAGCTTGTAGTATTTTCACACTTGAAATTGTGGAGTCACATGTAATACCCAGATGCTCGTTTTCTTATTTTGTGCTTCTTTGAAAAATTATGTAATGTGGGAAGTAGAAACTTCTTGCTGTTTTTCTCTTAGTTTTTCATATTGCATGCCTGTCCTGTGATACTCCATTCGGGTGAATTTGTAAATGTCTCTTCATTCTCTTAATTAATACATTTGTTTTTTATTCTCTAAAAGGCAGTGGTATATAAAAATTCAAATTATGGGTAATTTGAATACAGTAATCTGAACACAGTTCACGTTTAACTGTGGTTTGGTTATGTGGCATTTGCCAAGTGTTGTGAGTTTGTGTGGTGTGAAAATTCACAAACATAAATAAACATGGTACTAGCCTTCTGTAATGCATTTCTTTGTCCATTTTTTTTTTCATGCAGTGTCGTTTTATTTCAGGAGGCAAAATTATGCTTAGAGACTGAATTTGTCTTTGTCAGCAATTTGTTCAATACCAGTTCACTATGGGAATTTCACAAGGTAAAGAGCACAAGGAATGATGTCTCTCAACAAGCCACTAAAGAAATAACATACTCCAAATCAATGATGGATAATCACACTACTGTCATAGGCAGGGCAGAGTGAAAGGAATAAAGTCCAAATTTTAGTTGAGGTTTATCTTTATATGAGTTGGTAGTTGGGAGAGATGGCTTAGCCAGAGTCAAGAGCTGATGTCCAGCTTCTGGGGCAAAAGTCAAAATCCCCTGTTGCTGGACATGTTACTGGGGAATGGTAGACTGATACTGATGGGCAAGATGATCATCTTCTGTGGCACAGCTTGGCTTTCAACACTGTAGCTAAAAGAACTGTTATACCCATGGTGAGAGCTAATTGCCCAATGTATTTAGAGAGCTAGTTAGGTCAGCAGTCACCACACCCATGCCAAACACCCTGAGATAGTCCCCACAAACTCAGTATTTATAGTGTAAATGTCTCCTTGACATTTGCTGCTTCCTATGTTTTTGATAAGCCCCCAGTGGGGCTCCTCAGCAGCTGAGATATTGAGTTCTTAACTGATGAGATGATGGCATCCTGCCACAAGTTAATTCATTCTTACATCAAAACAACTTTTTACTCTTAAAAACAATTTAATCTCTGTCATGAAAAAGTGGATTCAAAATAATATTAAACCAATACACAGCAAGTCTCCTCAAGTCTTTTATCCTTGGGGGACATCCTGCATTCAATACACAAATTAAAGGATGCCACCCATAGGCTCCCTAGCCCTGTGATTGCATGAGGTCTCTTTCTATCTCTGATAACCTTATGCACCCCTAGTAATTCTAAGATGTACTCAGAGTTCAAAAGAATCCATCTTGCTTGTGGCTTGTCACATCTTTTTCCAGTCTGCTGCACTCTAAGCTTCGCTGTTGGCCATATTTTTTTTCCTTCTTGTAACTGTATCTCTAGATTGATGTATTTTGTCCCAGAAACACTTTCCTTTCAGCATGGATACAGGCTCTCCTTCTTTTCCCCATGTTACAGCTCACATCAGGCTGTATTTTTTTTGCTGGAGATTTGAGAACAACTGAAAGTAATAGTGGCACAGGGTAAGAACATGTAGTGTGAGATAGGACAGTTGTGCTGCTAAGGTCGTTTGGGCGTACACCAGCACCGAGGGCTCTCCTCTCAGCCTTCAGTTCAGTACCCTGTGGCTCATGGCTCCTCTCCCCTTTCCTATTCGGAGTTCCTCTTGGCTTTCTGCAAATACAAAGATAAAAACAAGAGTTTCCCCTGGCTTCAACCAATGGAAAGAAAGGATACCGTTCACAATTTTTTACCAGTATACATAATACCTCCATTGGAAGTATTCCTTATTAGATTACTTGGCCAATATCAAGTGGCATTCCTTTGTTGGTATATAGAAATTTAACTCAAACATCTGATTGACCCAGAGTTATCAAGACATTAACTGCCAAAACAAGGAAGGCATCTTTCCAAAGACAGATTTTGGTATCTGTCTTTCAACACTAAATTAAAAGTCACAAATAGCAGGAAGCTCTTTAAATGACACTTTGTCCTTGATGCATATCAAATAGACCCACCACTTAATAATCGCCATTCCCTTCTTATAAATAGCTTTCATATTGTTTTCATAATAACTTGCCAGGTACTTTTCAGAGCATTTTACCAATATTATCTTATGTAACTCCTCACATGTGGTGGAAATACGGTTTTTCTTCTTGATTTGCAGGGAAATAGTTGTGGCACAGAGCACATGAATCATTTATCAAAGTTCTCACAGCTATTAAGTTACAGAGCGTGGATTCAAAGTTAGGCAGTCAAAGGCAGTGCTCTTAACTATGTTGGGGAGTAAAAATTTCCCCTTCAAGTGTTCTTCTAGCTGGACTAAGAATCAGATTGACTTATCTCACTCAGCATAATCTCTTCCATAAGTCAAGCAGAGAGAGTCAATTATCATATGGTTTCACTTATTTGTGGAGCATAAGAAATAACACGGAGGACATGTGGAGATGGAGAGGAGAAGGGAGTTGAGGGAAATTGGAGGGCAAGATGAACCATGAGAGACTATAAACTCTGAAAAGCAATCTGAGGGTTTTGAAGGGGTGGGGGGAGGGAGGGTGGGGGAGCCTGGTGGTGGGTATTATAGAGGACAAGGATTGCTTGGAGCACCGGGTGTGGTGCATAAACAATGAATTCTGTTACACTAAAAAGATTTTTAAAAAAGAAAAAGAAAAAAATAATAAAATCTTTGTATAAACAACAAAAAAAAGAATCAAATTGACATGAAACAGATTAGTATGAGGAAATCAAATTTAATAGCATACATATGGGAAGTCAACACAGATACAAAAATTTCCAAGATAGGCAACATGAGGTCTATATGTCATCCTGAACTAAGGAGAAAGGCGTAGGGGACTGGGACTTGAGAGGAAACAATGCACTTCACAGGGGAAAAAGAGGAGCAGTTGTTAGGTAATTGAATGTTTGCCCTGCCACCCAGATGGGCCACTCAGATAAAATTTATCTCTGCTAATAAGCCTTATTCTGGGAAAGATCCCCAATTTAAATTCTTCTCTGTAGCTGAGGGAGGAGCAAAAGTTTCTCTTGGGCCCCTAGGGTCTGGATTGCCTTCAAATCAGAATAATCTTCATGTCAAAGTGGCTCATCTTGGGGCTGCTTGCCCTCAGCCCTACAACTACTTAGGGATATTTTTTTTCTCCTTGTTTTAGCATATCCCAGTTGGTAGTTGAGTCTGTTTCAACTGACCTATTGGTGGACAAGAAAGGTAAATCCAAAGATGTTAAAGACTAGATCATTAATAACTCATGAACCTAGTGTCTGAAATTTCCTGGAGGTCATTGGAAGTTAAAAGGACCATCCCCGGGGCGCCTGTGTGGCTCAGTGGGTTAAAGCCTCTGCCTTCGGCTCAGGTCAGAATCCCAGTGTCCTGGGATCAAGCCCCACATCGGGCTGTCTGCTCCGCAGAAAGCCTGCTTCCTCCTCTCTTCTCTCTCTTCCTGCCTCTCTACCTACTTGTGATCTCTGTCTGTCAAATAAATAAATAAAATCTTTAAAAAAAAAAGGACCATCCCCAAGACAAAGACTAAAGGTTTCTGTAGTTTGGGCCACTGCAGTGCCTCTCCTGGTTTCTTCCCTTTCCACCTTCTGTGTCATGATACATGGACAGCTAAATGTGTGGTGGAAAAAAGTGGAAATTGGAATGGAATTTTAAAGTGCTCCAGGGAGAAAGATTTTTTCCATTGTTGTTTAATTGTTTTGAACTTTGCAAGTCCTAGGAAAGTAATTCTATTGTGTTGTATCTTTTCTTTGTGACTGACTAGAGGTCTATAAAATAACCAATGTTCTATATCATGTTTGAGATTTTCCTAGGATCCCCAAATTGCACTGTTAAAAGAGGTACTGGTAGTTTGCATGAAAAGTGTAAGGCTCTTTGAATCAAATATTGGAATGTATGTATGATCATTGAATAACTGCGGATCAGAACCAGAGAAAGTTTTAGGTAAAATTAAGAAAATGTGCAGAAAAAAGTAGGGGTGAGGTGCTTGCATGTTCAGGCCACTCTGTTAAAGAGTAACTGTTTACTTTTGGCTTGTATGTTGATCTTTGTATATGAGTCATTAACGTGGGGAACTCATTCTGCTCTTTTCTTAAAAAGTTGCTTCATAAATTACTCAGCATATTTACCAAAATATATGTAGCTTAAAATTAGATTTAATTTTCTCAAGCATTTCATGTATAACTCTTTCATACATTTTATAGAACTAAAATATGCATTGTTAAATCAGACATGAAGGATCTCTAATGTCACTCTCACTGGTTAATGCCACCCTGTACTTCTGTTATCATCCAGTAATATCGGTAGATAACAAAAGGATAGACCCACATTAGCTGTAATTGAGCTCTTCTGTAGATAATAACATCATGTCATGAGTATTATTAATACTTTTCTAAAACAATATATAGAGTGGATTACCTCTGTCATATTGTGATCAAAATAAGTACAAATATAACATAGCAACAAGTCCAGTTACAGTTAGTTATTCAATCTCTACTAGATCTAAAACATTGGTTTCTGTCTATATTAGTTATTTTCTCCTTCACTTGATTAGGTTTTATATGTTTCTATTTTGTTCTTTTTTTAAAAAAATATTTTATTTATTCTTTTAGGAGAGGTAGAAAAAGAGGCAGAAGGAGAGGCAGACTCCCCACTGAGCAGGGAGCCTGATGCAGGGCTCAAGCCCAGGACCTCAGGATCAAGACCTGAGCTGAAGGCAGACACTTAACCAACTAAGCCACCCAGTCTCATATTTTATTCTTTTTTAATGCTGAGTAAATTATAAAGATTTTTTTGGCATTGTCAATGACTTGTGAATCAGGCAGCATCCTATCTAGCAGATAAAAGGGGCTCTGAAGAGCTTTACAAAATGAAAGGGTTTTTTGTTTGTTTTTTTGTTTGTTTGTTTGTTTTTGGAAGAAGGTGGTAAGAAAAGGAAGTTTCTAACAAAGAGTGGGTTGCTTCAGTCAAGGTCACCTTCCTATGTGGAATGGAAAGGGGTCTGTTTTGTGGATTACCTCACTAGTGCTGACCAAGTAATTCCAGATTGACTGTTTTTAGGTTATATTCCTGGGAGACGCTGGAACTTCAATTAAATTATTTAGTAAATCTTTTTCTGCTAATAGGAGCTTAGCCTATGTGACTCCATATTGGTCCTGTTGCTTCTTTAACATTCTATTTACTTAAGACCTTCTTTTCTGAGCATGTTGTGTCTTTTCCTTTGTTTTATATCATAATTAAAATACTTGGCTACTTTACACTCTTACTGTGTCCTTACTTTAAGGAACTAGCGTTAACTTGTAGATCAGGCATGGACATGGAGCTCCAATGTATTTCCCTAAAGTTGGCAATTTATGTAAAATAGAACCAAAGGAGTCTCATAATTAATTTTCTTCAGCAAGGAGATAAAGGAAGGGCTGATGGAGGACATTGTGTTACTTCCCTAATATTGAGTAAAGCTAAAGTCTATTTTAATGCAATAAATTGAGTTTGCAAAACCACAATATTTGATCTTAGAAGCAACTACTCTATCATCTTGATGCTTTTCCTGTCTTTTTTGCAGCTTCTAGCATTATTCTTCCCACTTAAATAACTACTTAAATCTTTCTTTCTTTCTCCCTCTCTCTCTCTCATACACACACCCACACACCCCCCACACACAGACAAATGATCAGAACATTCTTGTATAGCAGACTTATTTTATTATTCCTTCATATTTCCAATGTTGGAACCTCATATTTGTGTCTCTGATATTGTGTAATTATGGTTAGAGATTTATTCACAATCTACTCATGGTAGTCTCTATACATTTGAATTCTGGGTCAGAATTCTCTGCATGGGCTAGCTGATGCAAACAGTACTTATCTGTAGTTGTTTAAGTGTTGCCTGGTCACTTCCTTTCCATTCCCAGGAAAGTAAAAAATATCTGGTCTCCAGTGTAATGTTTAAAATGACTTCTTAAAATAAGTGTTCCATGGGAAAAGCTAAATGGCTTGTTGAGGAGAAGTGAAAGTATATCAAACTAACTCAGTCACATCCTGTTTCATATCTTTTTGTTATGTGCATATATATTATTAGATTAGAATATAATTATTAGAATTGTTGGAATGTACGAAATAGAAACCAACCCAAAGCTTCTTGAGTTGTCGGTCCATCTCTTATTTCTCCTACTAATCACATACCTGGTCCCCCCCCAGCATATCAATGTTATCAGCTAAGTCCCCTAACAGGAAAATAGTGTCATTCCTGTAGCTCCTATATTGCAAGCTATATAGATCCAGCAATGCACATACTGGTTGCAGACTTGGCCTCATTTAAAATTTCACAGAGTATCTGATTGGCCCATCTTTTGTCAGGTATCCAGATAGTGTCTGATGATCTCTGACCAAGGCAGTAGGTACCCATCTGTGTGAATTAGAGAAAAAACAAAACAAAACTTGGGCTTGTTGGCTGGAATATTCCCCCTCCCCCAAAGAGTATCTACTTAATTTACTTAATATTAAATTTTTGAAAATATGATCACACATTGGCATGGTTTTTGTATTAATTAACAATCTGTTTTTACTGGCTGTTGATTAAATTCTTAGCTAGCCTTTCTCTTCCAGGTTTATCTATGCTGCTTTTCTCCCTGTTTAGTATGTTCTCATAGATGCTTTTTCTTCTTTCACTGGGCATTGACATTCTATTACTCGCTTCAGGCAGCATCCCAATTGATGTCCAGAAGATTCAATTCAAAATGGGTTGAAAATTGATATTTCGGGATCCCTGGGTGGCTCAGTTGGTTAAGCATCCACCTTCAGCTCAGGTCATGATCCCAGGGTCCTGGGATTGACTCCCCCGTTCAGGCTCCCTGCTCAGCAAGGAGCCTGCTTCTACCTCTTCCTCTGACACTCCCCTTACTGTGTGCATGCACATTCTCTCTTTCTCTGCCAAATAAATAAAATATTTACAAAAATGAGATTTTTAAAAAATTTTACCTAGAAGTAGGATGGCCGAGCCAACACAAGATTGTCAAATCTGAATCAAGGGTCTTATCCAGTGTTAACATTACTAATAATCTCAAGGACAAAGAAAAAAAAGCAGATTGTCTGCTGAGGAGGAGGTCTGGGACATCCTGGATGGCCCCCTATGTCTTTGCTTCCTGCATGGGGCATACACAGTAAAAAAGAAGGTTCATATGTCCTGTTAAGGTGAGGAGTGATTAGGCTATGAAATCTCCTATTTTAGACCCTGGCTTAAGTAATTTTTAAAAAAGAGTTGTCTCTTAATTTCATGGATTATGGGTTTATTTACTATAGATAATCTTTATTTGGGGGAAATGTTGGTAAGAACATTCTAGATATTAGGGCTCTTGCTTATAGCAGATGTTCTTAATGTATATACTAGTAGGCCCAGTTATTAGCATAATTACAAGGAAAATAGACCATGTCACCTACCTTCTTTCTTTATCTAAAAGCATACCCCCAGTAAAAGGAGAAAATGGACATCAATCCACCTGTTTTTATTCCTTCCCCCACAATGGGTCTTATAAAACTGTGTGGAAGATTGTTTAACAATTAACTCATGGGCTCACAGAAACAACAAAGAGCCTAGGTTTTTCTTTCTCTCTAACCCTCTCCCTTCCCTCATCCTTACTTTTCCATCTCCTCCACCTGCCATATTTCTGAAGCGGTTGCCACAGATCAAAGCCCCATATTCTCACACAACAGAGTCTAGAGGCCAGAATGCAAATGGAGACCATTTTTAAAGCTTTCCCTCAGATACTCTTTTGTTTCATTTGTTAGAAATAGATCACATGCCATTTCCTAAACTAGTATTTGATAGAGGGAATGTAGTTACCTTAATCAGAGTGGACTCAAAAGATTGATACGTGATGTTAAAGCTGATAACTGACAAAAATGTGTTTGGGGTGGATGTAGTTGGTGGGTATTCCTGCCAGAAATATGCTATAGTCTTTCAGCTTCCTGGTATCTACAGATAATGGCAATTAAATCTAGTTCCCAAATTATATCTGCTATGGCTAGAAACCTAAAGATTATCTATGTGGTTGCTAAGAGTTGGGAGTTCAGTTTGTAAATAGTAGAGTGACTGTTTCTAATGTTACATTTGTGTTTCTATCATCTGTACTGCAAGAGGTTATTCACAAAAACTATGGTTCTCATAATTAGTGCTTTAAAATTTAATTCAGGATCTTTAAGTGTGCTTTTTGAAATAGCTTTTGCGTATGACTGCCCTCTGTCAGCAGTGAAGAAAGAGGTTATTTCTATAATTCAGTGACTCTAGTATTAGAATGCATGGAGATCACCACAATTCCTTTTTTTTTTTTAAATTTTTATTTTCAGCGTAACAGTATTCATTATTTTTGCACCACACCCAGTGCTCCATGCAATCCGTGCCCTCTATAATACCCACCACCTGGTACCCTGACCTCCCACCCCCCACCCCTTCAAACCCCTCAGATTGTTTTTCAGAGTCCATAGTCTCTCATGGTTCACCTCTCCTTCAAATTTCCCCCAACTCCCTTCTCTTCTCTATCTCCCCATGTCCTCCATGCTATTTGTTATGCTCCACAAATAAGTGAAACCATATGATAATTGACTCTCTCTGCTTGACTTATTTCACTCAGCATAATCTCTTCCAGTTCCATCCATGTTACTACAAAAGTTGGGTATTCGTCCTTTCTGATGGAGGCATAATATTCCATTCCTTTTTAAAGTGGCATTTCCTGGACTTCACTAAGGAAGCTCGGACAGGTTGGCCTAGGAATCCACGTTGAACAGCCAACCCTGGAGACACTGGAACACATATGTTTTTTAGACCACTTATAAGAAAACCTATTAATATGCTTGGAATCAGAAAATGAATCTTAAAGGCATGAGTGCTGCTTGAAATATTGATTTCTCTTACCCAGGAGCCTTTGCTTCTGCCTTGAACTTCCATTATAAATGTTACCTTTGAACATCTCACTCCCTACATCATTCCTCATCAGCAGCTTAATTGTAGGGGTACTTTTTAAATGAAATAGACATTTCACTCGGGGTTTTATAAAAAAGAGTTAAATCTGCATTATAGTTCCATTTATTTTCTAGAAAATGTTAGTATTTATCAGGTATCCTGCACACCTACCCCTGCCTTTTTTTATTATGCATTTAGCTTATTAATTGATGAGAAATATGCTGAGCAAATAGTTTCTAACAAACAGCCAAATTTTAGCTAAAGTATACTTCTCAGCTCCTTTTGTTAGAATATAACTAGAGTCTCCAATTGACTTATTTCGCTAAGCATGATACCCTCTAGTTCCATCCATGTCATCGCAAATGGCAAGATTTCATTTCTTTTGATGGCTTCATAGTATTCCATTGTGTATATATACCACATCTTCTTTATCCATTCATCTGTTGATGGACATCTAGGTTCTTTCCATAGTTTGGCTATTGTGGACATTGCTGCTATAAGCATTCAGGTACATGTGCCCCTTTGGATCAGTACATTTGTATCTTTAGGGTAAATACCCAGTAGTGCAAATGCTGGGTCATAGGGTAGTTCTATTTTCAACATTTTTGAGGAAACTCCATGCTGTTTCCAGAGTGGTTGCACCAGCTTGCATTCCCACCAACAGTGTAGGAGGGTTCCCCTTTCTCTACATCCTCGCCAGCATCTGTCCTTTCCTGACTTGTTAATTTTAGCCATTCTGACTGGTGTGAGGTGATATCTGATCTCCCTGATATGAGGAAGTGGTGATGCAACATGGGGGGTTAAGGGGGTAGGAGAATAATAAATGAAACAAGATAGGATTGGGAGGGAGACAAACCATAAGTGACTCTTAATCTCACAAAACAAACTGAGGGTTGTGGGGGGAGGGGGGTTGGGAGAAGGGGGTGGGGTTATGGACATTGGGGAGGGTATGTGCTATGGTGAGTGCTGCGAAGTGTGTAAACCTGGCGATTCAGACCTGTACCCCTGAGGATAAAAATATATGTTTATAAAAAATAAAAAATTTTAAAAAAGAATATAACAAGAGTCAAATGGAGCCACTTTCCTATAGACAGAATACATGACTTTCAATAACTTGGTCTTATAGTGCATCAAAATAACCTTGTCTATTTTCCTCTTCACCTATGAGCTTAAATGACATCATATTTAAAAATAAAAATCAGGTCCCCTGTGATCAATTGGATGGATGCTCACTCCAAGACCAAGTTCTGTGATGCTCATTCCTCTTTTTCCTTACCCTTTTTCTGGCATACCCACATTTCTTATTATATTTATGGGTACATAATTATTTTTACATGTATTTTTAAAGTTTTTTTTTTTTAATTTTTTATTTTTTATAAACATATATTTTTATCCCCAGGGGTACAGGTCTGTGAATCACCAGGTTTACACACTTCACAGCACTCACCAAATCACATACCCTCCCCAATGTCCATAATCCCACCCCCTTCTCCCAAACCCCCTGCCCCCGGCAACCCTCAGTTTGTTTTGTGAGATTAAGAGTCACTTATGGTTTGTCTCCCTCCCAATCCCATCTTGTTTTATTTGAGGTATTGTGCTTTTGTGTCCACCATGCTTAGGACATTGCTTTGGAAAATATTTAAGTGAAATAAATGAATATGACTATGCCTGCTTGACTCACCTAACGTGTATCGCTAATGGATGGCCTAATAGGTTCCTGAGAGCAAGTTGTATATTTCTTAGAAGAATCTATGAAACTGAGAATCTCTGTGAGCATTGTCCATCAACTGATTAAATTATACCTGTTGTAATTAAGTGTGCATATACATATACAGTGTATGTACATATATGTGTGTATATCTAGTGTTCATATCTATATCAGATATCAGGTAGATATAACACATACTATATTCTATATGTTCAGTGTCTAGTGTATGTATACATATGTATTCATACACATATTTTAAAATATATATATATATATATATATACAGTGCTGTTACTAACTCATATAAATCCATATAAAATGTCACTGAACTAATAGCACTTTTTATAAACATACATTATAGTAAATGTATATATATAAACACATTATAGTAAATGGCTATGATAAGTATGACTGATGTTACAAGTTTTGAAATGCTAGGATATTCAAAAAGGTGTCCTGGTATTTTGCATTAGAAGCTACTGGTCCATAGCATGTACCATGGTTTCTGAGTATCTTTAGTGCTATGTGATCTCTATTTCAACTCTTTCTTTATATATGGCAGCATATATAGTTTGAGGGGTGGATGTCATCTCTGAGAGTAAGAATATAGGATGCAAGAATTAACACAGAGTGGAAACACTGCAGCAGTGGACATTCCTGAGGCCAAAAGACAACTGCAGAGGATGGCTGTCTGGGTACGTAGTTAGATGGCTGGATAGACTAGATTTGGATGGGAAGAGAGAGTGAGATATTTTTTTCTCATCTTTATGCTGGCTTAGTTTCTGCCTCCAATTAGCCTACAGACATGTTTTATTAAGTGTCAACCTAAATTGTTATTAGGCAACATGTAGAAACTTTGTTTTCATAAAATTCAAGTTTCTGGTCCCTCTCATATAGTTGAAAGAGCTGGCAATGTTCGGCCTGCCTTCGCATGGTGCTGGACTTGACTAGAGCTATCTACCTGTAGCTTTCTTTACACTGGGAGAAGTGGCTCAGTTCTCTATAGTTCCCACTATTCCCTATGTTTTCCCCATGCTAAGGCAGAATGTCTGTCATCATTTGCTCTTGATTTAAGCTGTTCTATGTTTTGCACTCAAGCTGTTCTAGTCTTTTTTTTTTTTTTTAACCCCCTCACTTTCTAATCCCCATTGGCTCTAATCTCTGGACTGTGGAAAGATAGATACAGTGAGTTGCATCTGGGCTATAATGACTGATAAGTATATACTGTTAACACCATGAGCTTTGGCTGTAGATAGATTTGATTTAGTGCTAACTTGCAGTCCTGTCACTTAAAGGGAATGCAATCCATAATCTCTCATAAGGCTGTATCTAAAAACTGAGTTTGTAACAGTAGTTAACTATATTAGTCAGGATTCCCATTAGGGTTGTGTGTGCATATCTATGCATGTGTGTGTGTGCGTGTGTGTGTGTGCGTGTGTGTGTGCGTGCGTGTGTGTGCGTGTGTGTGTGTGTGTTTGCTGTATGTGTGTGGGGAGACAGATAGAAAGGTTTTTTACAAGGGCCTGGATTATGGTTAATGGAGTCTGAGAAGTCTTCAGTTGGCAAGCTGTATGCCCAGGAGAGTCAATGGTATAGTTCCAGTCCAAGTCCAAAGACTTAAGAACCAGGAGAGCTGATGGTATAAGCTTCAGTGCAAAAGCTAACAGGTTCAAGACCCCAGAATAAGCTGTTTCAGTTCAAGTCTGAAAACCAGGAAAGACCAATGGTCAGCTGAATCCAGCAGGAGGCGTTCCCACTGACTAGGCTTTTTGTTGTTTTCTGTTCTTCAGTTCAGTGGATGAGGCCCACCAACATTAGGGACAGAAATCTGCTTTACTCATCTACTGATTCAAATGTTAAAAAAAAAAAAAAAAGAAGTAAGAAAAGAAAAGAGAAGAAAAAAGAAAACCAAACCACCACAAAAACAAAATGTTAATCTCCTCCATAGACACCCTCGAATAATGTTTGGCCAATGTCTAGGAACCCCATCTTGTGTTAAGTTTATAAATAGAATTATTATATTAGGGTTTTTGAAAGAAAATATGAGACAGTGCATGCAAAGTATTTAGCACAATGCTTAACTCATAGTACAATTTATGGTTATCAATATAATTCTTGCCAGTATTTCACCTTTTGCATTTCTGGGTATAGCTTTGGTCAGATTTCCTTATAGTCTGCTTGAAATCTCCTCAAAGGAGGAGATAGGTTCTTAGATTACTGGCAGGCAGGAAAGGAAAGGAAGAATAGGAGCCTAAGCGGAGTCCTTCCTATTATATGTCAGGTATGACTTTGCTGTTGGATTTACTCATCTTTCTGAAGATTAAGCATCATTCCTCACTCATTCATTTTGCAAGTAAATAGACTGAATCCAAACTGATTTGAACAAATTCAAACACCAAACTAGTGGTAAATGAAATGGTTTTCAAACACAGGTCTGTTGGACTCCTAAACCCATATTTGTTCCCCTTTATGGAAGGACCTCTTGAAGCTATGCCACTTGTACTGTGGAATATGAACACGGGTATGTTAATGTCTCAGAACCACCTGATCCATCAATGCTGAGATTGCCAGTTTATACTTCTAGGGATTTTGTATCAAGTGCCTCACATGGACACTTTGTTGAGAGAGAAGTTATTTAGTTGAATTTTCTCTAAGCTAACTCTGAGTTTATCTGAAGGGCCAGAAGGACAGCTGTATTTCCACAACTCAGCACTCAGCTTCAGAGACAAACTTAGAGCTACTGATGTGCAAAATACTGAATCATGGGATAAGAATGAAGTATATATTCCCAGGGATACCCACAACTTGATATTGAATGCTTCTCATAAGCATTGACTTAAATTTTTAATGACCACCAAATAGAAATACTTCATTTTTCACGAGAGCAGTAATTTAACTATATATTCATCAGTAGGATATCTATTAACAGTGCAGAACAAGAGCAGTGACAATAAAAGCAAGTTTGTTTTGATTAAAGGGGAATATAAAGTTTTAAAATATGATTTGTAAATACGTAGTTGTATTTTAATGTTTTTAACCCGCTGAGCCATCCAGGCAGCCCATAGTTGTATTTTAATGTTTTTAAGAGTCTAAGCCAGGGGCTCCAGGGTGACTCAGTCAGTTAAATATCTGCCTTCGGCTCAGGTTATGATCCCAGTGGAGTCTGTTTCTCCCTCTACCCCTTACCCCAGCTTGTGATCTCTCAGTATCTATCTCTGAAACAAATGAATACAATCTTTAAAAAAAATCTAAACCATAGTATTAACAAGATGGGATTGGGAGGGAGACAAACCATAAGTGACTCTTAATCTCAAAAAGCAAACGGAGGGTGGCGGGGGGGGGGGGGTTGGGGAGAAGGGGGTGGGATTATGGACATTGGGGAGGGTATGTGATCTGGTGAGTGCTGTGAAGTGTGTAAACCTGGTGATTCACAGACCTGTACCCCTGGGGATAAAAATATATGTTTATAAAAAATAAAAAATTAAAAAAAAAAAACAAAAAAAAAACAAAAAAAAAAAATCTAAACCAGTATAAATTTACAGTTGTTTTTTTGCTTAACACTGATTAAAATTTACTCTTTTTTAATTATTGTTTTAGGAAAAGTAAAGGAAAGTATTTACTGGAACACAAAGATAGTTATATACATATGGAGGTTCTAATTAGGACAACTAGGCTTAAGAACTCAAATTTCAAATTTCCCAACTGTTGGAGAAACATTGGGCCATCAAGTCATGGGAGGTATCCTAAGTGGGTTCAGCTATTTCTAAGTTGCTGAAGACATATTTCAAACTTCTGTAAACCTTGTTTTTCTTCCCTTTAAAATGGGAATGGGATGCATTTCATGGTGTGTTTGTGAGGACTAAATGAATGTTAAATAAAGTCATAGTTAAAGTCGATGTTTTTACAATGACTTCTTGCCATGGGTCATCTTGTATGGCTAAAAAAGGAGAAATAAGTTCTGACATTTCCCACAGCGGAGAAACATGAAACAGGACTCAAGCTGGGGTAGTCTGATCTGTGAGCAGACAGAGATCACAAGCAGGCAGAGAGGCAGGCAGAGAGAGAGGGGGAAGCAGGCTCCCTGCTGAACAGAGAGCCAGATGTGGGGCTCAATTCCAGGACCCTGAGATCATGAGCTGAAGGCAGAGGCTTTAACCCACTGAGCCATCCAGGCACCCTTGTGAGCAGGTGCTTTTGACTACTGTCTTGCACTTCTCACTATGTTAAATAAGTGGACAAAACCTATTTACTGAATAAGTATTGAAGATTGTTAGGAAAACAGGTTAAAATAGCCTTTCTTGGAATAAAAGTCTTTTGTTCAAGGCAATAGAAAAATGTGTTGTGGATTCCCCTTGATTCATTTATCTCTATCCAAAACAAAACCCAAAGAAAAAAAAAATCCACAAAAACCTAGAATGACAACTTCCCATAATTTGTGCTTACTGAATTGATTGGTCAGTTTCTAAATTCCCTGAAAGCATTTTTTCCATTTATTGCTTCACATTGAACACTGTTCTTCTGCTGTATCTTTTTCTCCTTTCAAAGTTAGAAAACGTTTTCATCTCTATAATGATTGATAAAAGCTTCATGATTTCATAAAGATAACCAATAATGACTTTACAGCAGTGTTTAGTAGTTCTTTGCTGCCCTGAAATTGGATTAATGAAGACCAGGACCTCTGGACTTACTGAAAAAAGATGAGCACTCCTTTAATAATTTTGTTATCTATGCTCATCTAAATTTGTTTGTTCTAGGCTATAGAATCTGATGATTGGTCTTCCTGGGTGACACTAGGTATATCAAACAGAGATTGAAGACTCCTGCCATTAGGGAGAATTCACCTGTCTCTTTTGGACCTTTAATGTAGTACTTGCTTTATTTCCTTGCTTTATCCATAATTTTCTTTTCCTTCTGTTGTGTTGCACTGGATAGCCCAGTCACTTAGTGTGCTTTACATTTCTTCATGCCTATTTTTGTAGTATACTTGACCTATTCTTGCTTAAATTTATTTTAGATCATTTCCCCTACTTCCTTTTTGGTGTCTTTTTAAATTTTAGCTAATAAGATATCTAAGAACAGTGATATTGTTTTCTACAGATGTTTCTTTTTTCTTTCTATAGGGTCTTTCCTAAAATGATTCTAGAAATGAATTCTTCTAGAACCTTAGATTTTTGGGGGTGATACATATGAATATGTATATATTTTAGGGTTCAATACTATGATACCAAACTGCCTAGACATGCTTGCAAATCTTTGTTTTTTTCAAATATATCTTCTGACTTTGTCTTGAATGTACTTTTCTAATATATGCATGATTCTAGCATTGACTTCTTCTTAAAAGTTGAGTTTTGCAAGCTTCCTATAGCTTTCATGCTGTCCATAAGCTTTTGTTGTTTGAAATCAGAATAAAGGTGAAGTACATGTTTGTTGATTCCCTTAGCTTCTAATTTGGAATTATGGAAAAAGTAAGTAAGAGTTCATCAGATGCTCTCATTTTAGCAGAATGAGGTTTCCATTATATATAAAGGAACATTGAAGTCTCTCTTAGAGTTGTACCCAATACACATTTTATTGAATGTTGAGTGTTGAAATCAATATTCCATTGAAATAAAAGTCAAAGTCACTCATTGCTCTCTTAAAATACATTTTATGCTTTTTACGCATTTATCTAAAATTAATTATTTAATTAAATTCTTTGAGTTGTTTTTAAATTTAGCATCGTTATTCTCAGTAGTGTCAGCTTTTATGTTGTTCCTACAATTCACATTTGTAATACCAAACTATTTATTTTCAACCCAGGTAATGAAGGAGAAATTCATTTAGGAGCAGTTATTTACTTATTTATTTTAATTTATTTCATTTTTTGGAAGTCTATAAATATGTAATATGGAAACTAGAAATATTTTAAAGGATTTTCTATTTTTCCCCCATGCAACTTTGGCTACTGTATATACCAAAAGAGGTCTTGACTAATTTTCTTTCTTATGTTTAGTTATCTGACAATGATAAGGAGACAATTTTTCTACAACTTACACCTCTTTATATTCTTGGTATTCTTTCTTATGTCTGGATGAAAGGCAGTTTTTTATGATATTGTATATGAATCTGGATATATTTCTCCTTTGGCTTTAGGTGACAAATTTGTCATTCTGCTTTAATTTATCTCTAAAAAATAAACTTCTTAAGTATAGGACTTTTTCTTGAGCACCATGGCTTAAATGCAGTAAAATAACTAATTTCAGTCTTGAAAATTTCTATTTTAATATGAAAACACGAAGAATAAGTCTATAAAAATCTATGAAATTAGAGTTATGTTATATCTTCATTCTCTTCCTTGTATTTAATGTTTATACATATTTCTAGCTATCTCAAGTTATGTAGGTAACATGTCCCTTAATATGTATATTAACTTAGAATCTATTTCCCTATTCATTTGAAAATTACTAAGAATTAATTTTGTACACAACATCAACAGCTTCAAAATTATAATTATTTTGGCATTATATTTTACAATTACAATATTTATACTATTAATGCTATATACTTCAGCTGGTATGATGAACAGTTTCATCTAGAATGTTTATTTATAGTTGAAAGTGTATGTCTAAGGGCACCTGGGTGACCCAGTTAAACATCTGACTTCAGTTCAGGTCATGATCCCAGGGTCCTAGGATCGAGCCCCATATGGGGCTCCCTGCTCACTGGAGAGTCTGCTTCTCCCTCTCCCTCTGCATCCGTCCCCCACTCATGCTCACTTGCTCTTTCTCTTTTTCTCTCTGAAATAAAGTCTTTAAAAAGAAATGTAAGTACAGTAACAACTATATATCCAATGTCATGATTTGTTCATACTAGACACATTGTTTTGCTGAAGAGAGAGGGTATTAACATGCTTGACCATATCATCACTGATTACTCACAAGTTCATAGAATTGAGACATGACTTTGAAGTAGGCATTCCACTGCCAAAAGTCACAGACAAAGACACAAAGTGAATCTTGGGCTGATAACAGAGGCTTATAAAGCCCATCTTTGTTAAGTGTATTTTATCTGGGCCTATCTCTGTTGTGCAGATTTCTGGAAATGGATTATATTTATTTTCTGTTTGCTGAGTTGAGCCTATATTTTCATTTATTGTTCATTTCATCTATATATAATGTAATCTTTAGGTCAGTAGTGTAGATGTTTTGTTATTTCCTCCCTTAACAAGGGCTGAGACTGGAGCCTAGAAAATTTGGGTAACTTTCCCAGTTTCATACAGCTTAATTTTAACCCATGGTTATTTGGCTCCATAATACATTCTTTATGTTATGTTCTCAGTCATTTATCTTGTTTTTTCTTCATTTTATTGTATCCCAAATAATTTTTCTTTTAAGATATAATTGACCTACATTAGTATCAGGTAGACAACATAATGATTTGATTTTTGTATGTATTGGGAAATGATCACAAGTCTAGTTAACATCCATCACCACAAAGAGTTATAATTTTTTTCTTGTGATGAGAACTTGTAAGAGGAACAACTTCAAAATCTACTCTATTGTATGTTATTTACTATATTAATGAACATGTTAATTATAGCCACTGTACTATCCCTTATATCCCCATGGAATACATTTCATAACTGAAAAAGTTTAGACCTTTTGGCTCCCTTCACCCACTCTACCTACCCCCTACCTCTGGCAACCACCAATCTGTTTTTTGTATTTTTATAAATATTTTATTTTTTTTATTTTAGACAGAGTGCAAGTGGTGGGGAAGGAGAGGGAGAGGAGAGAGAACATCTCAAATAGACTTCATGCTAAGTGTGGAGCCCGATGCAGGGCTTGATCTCAGGGTCCTGAGATCATGAAAAGAGCCAAAATCAACAGTTGGATGTTCAACAGACTGAACCACCTAGGTGCCCTGGTTTTCTTTATTTATAAGTTTGTTTTTATATTGCACATTAAAGTGAGATTATATGGTTATTTATCTTCCACTTATTTCACCTAATGTAATGTCCTCCAGGTCCATCCATGTTGTTGTGAACAGTAAGAGTTCCCTGTTTTAATGGCTAAATAATATTCCATTGTGTCTGTGTGTGTGTGCACACCCATTAGAACTTTATTCATCCATCAGTGAACACTTAGGTTGCTTTCATGCCTTAGCTATTGTGAGTGATACTGCAGTGAACATGGGGATGCAGATATCTTTTGAGTTAGTGTTTTCATTTCCTTTGGATAAGTACCCAAAAGTGAAATTATTGAATCATATGATAATTCTAGTTTTGGTTGTTGTTGTTGTTATTGTTGTTTTTTATGAACCTCTATTCTCTTCTCCATAATGGTTGCATCCATTTACATCCCCTCCAAAAGTACATGTGGGTTCCCTTTTTTCCATATCCTCACCAATACTCATTCCTTCTGTTTTGGATAATAGCCATTCTAAGAGGTATGAAGTGATACTGTAGTTTTGATTTGTATTTCCCTGATGATTAGTGATGTTGAGCACCTTTTCATGTATATGTTGGCCACCTGTGTGTCTTTGGAAAAATGTCTATTCAGATCCTCTGTTCATTTTTAAATTGTATTGTTTGTTGTTTTGCTGTTGAATTGTATGAATTCTGTATATATTTTGGGTATTAATCCCTCATAAGATATACATTTTACCAGTATTTTCTCCCATAGTTTGCCTTTTCACTTTGTCAGTGGTTTCCTTTGCTGGGTAGATCAAATGTTTTTCTAAATCTGAATTCCTTTTCATGGCAGGTGTGTGGGGGGAATCAGTGTAGGTTTGGGGGAGAGGATAGATGTCCCATGTACCAACCAATCATTTGCTAATGATTTAAGGAAAGCTGTAAGATGGGAGCATCAGCTACCAATTCAGCCTCTGGGAGATCCTAAACTAGCAGATGCAGCTTCCTGCCCAGTGACACAGTTTGGTTCAGTGACTGTTAAATCTCTGTGATTTCATGTCCTTTGGAATCTCTCTGGTTTAGACATGGAAAGAATGACTACATGACTAAGCATTCTCCAACATGACAGTGGCTCATAAATCCATAAATTGTAGGTTTATCTAGAAGACAAAATCCAGACAGGCCAGGTATATCTTCCTAAAAGTATTTTATTAAATAAGAAGTACCCAAAGTTGCTGAGAGAGTAAATCCCAGAACTTCTCATCGCAAGGACAAAAGATTGTTTTCTGCCTATTGGTGGTAATAGATGTTAACTCAGTTACTATAATAATCATTTCACAATGCATTTAAGTCAGTTTATAATGCTGTACATAGAATTTATTAGGCTGTATGTAAGTCAATTACATCTCAGTAAAACAGAGAGGAAAAAGGATGTAGCAGCCTGTGGAAGACCTTTATTTAACTTCTAGCTAATAAATTCCATAAATGGACTATACAAGGAAGCCTAGTTAAAGTCTACATTGCCTCAAGCATTTCTGGGAAGGTATGAACCTTCATACAGATTCATTTCCCCCTGGCTTTTCTTATACTTATTCCTTTTGCTTTGATTGGTATTGATTAATTACTTGGGTTTATATGGCATTTTAAATTCAGGGCATTTTAAATTCAGAACATTTTTACATGTTACCTAATTTATTTTTCTGAAGGCATATAGGTGATTTCAAACCAAAGTCTTCAGAAACAAAATGCTTTTCCTGTTGGCTTTCTTTGAATAAATGTGTGCCTATTATATTTATTAAGTCACTAATAGTTTTAAACTGTATTTATTTCCTTTGGACTAAAATTCATTTATATTCATTATTCAATGAATACATATATAATTACACATAATTAATATTTTACATGACTATATCTAAAATACAAATACTTGCTTCTCTACTGAAGTCTATCCTACATTATTTCTGCAGTAATATGAGGTGGCATATAAAATATACAACTAGTAGAATGAGATGACAAAATCATGGAAATGCATAAATCTGGATGTAAGTTTAGCATATGGGTCAATACAGTATCTAGGTATTAGCTATAAATTTTATTATGAGCTCCATAGCAGCCAAAGAAAAGAAAGAAATGTGTATATTTCAGGGTTTCATAATACCCAGGAGGTTAACAACAATTTCTCATGTGGGCCATAACTTTTATAGGTACTGAGACTAAGGTGTACTGTATGTTGGAGAACACTACATAAAAACATCCCTGTGATAATCACAGTAGTATATATTACATGTGGCTGTTTTTCACTGTGAAGGTTAATGATGAAATAAAATGAAACCAATTCTCTAGAGCCAAAATACAGTGTGTTAGGTGCACCCACACCCCTTCCCAATGTTGTCATGATTCAAGGTTAAACTTCAAAATATTTAGAGCAGCCATACTCAAAAAATGTTCTGTAGAATATTAATTTTGAGTATATTTATTGAAAAAGTCTTTCCAGAGTCCTAGAAAGCTAGAGGAAGAACTACTAATTTAGGTTGTCTTAGCTCTATCTCTGTTTTCTCCCAATGGATGATATGGACTTTTTAAAGTGAATATGAGGTAGCAAAAGGGATCAGTATGGTAAATATGCCCTGGATTAACAGAACATAGACTGTTGATACAAATTCTAGAACTAGTATAGAAGCCCCAAGTGTACAAGGAGAGCAGTTAAGTCCAGCTTCTCAGATCAAGTGAAAGCCCCCTATAGGTAATGTTCCTTCACTTAGAGACCTTTGGTAGAAGAAAGCCAGATTCAGATCTAATGCAGACCCGGTGAGCTATCCAAATTCTGTTCAAGTTCTCTGTCTTTTGGCTAAACAAATTAGAAACTTAATTTTTTAATCATGTGAATGCATGCACACAGGTAATTTTGACTGTTATTCTGCCCCCCCCCAAATGATGCACACATTATTAAATCAGTGCTACAAGGATAAAGGTTTCATGGACCAGTATGATTAAGAATAAGGTTTTTCGGGGCGCCTGGGTGGCTCAGTGGGTTAAAGCCTCTGCCTTTGGCTCAGGTCATGATCCCAGGGTCCTGGGATTGAGCCCCGCATCGGGCTCTCTGCTCAGCAGGGAGCCTGCTTCCTCCTCTCTCTCTCTCTGCCTGCCTCTCTACTTGTGATCTCTCTGTCAAATAAATAAAATTAAAAAAAAAAAGAATAAGGTTTTTCTCTTTGCTTCATTCATTTCAAAAATTTTCTAACAAGAACAAAAGTTCTTGTTACTATATTGTGTTGTCACTTTTCACAAAGTGTAATTCTGCAATTTTAATCATTGTATTTTACTCAGATTGAGTCTTGATTGTAAGATGGTAAATACCTTTTAAAGATACACACAGAAACTGATTTCAATTATATCTAGTTCAGGGGGAAAATGTAACAAATTGGATAGTTGATTTTTTCCTTCTAACTGAAGCAGATTATTTTGAAATTTTTGGAGAGCACATTGCTTTGAATTTAAAAGTTGACCTGAAATTGATGGGGTTATGACAATATCCTATCGGAAGATTTTCTAAATCTATTAAGGTATTTCTAAAACATTACATTTGTGCCCATGTTCTTTAGTGACATATTTTGGAACCATTTAAAGGTATGTTTCATAAATACATTCTCTGAAATACTCAGTGGTACTTTGTAATCCTTAATCAAATTATTCCTGGCTGTTACTATTTTAATGAAATTCATATTGACATTCCTAAATAAGAAAATGAAAACCTGGTTTGTATTTTTAAATTGAATTTGATTAGTGTCTTAATTCCTTTATGTTTATCTGAACATCAAGGGTTTATGTGACCTTGGTCTCTAATCTATTGATGAATTATGCTCATTTATCTCTCAAACTCCTGGGAGAGTTGAGCAGGAAGCCCTGAAACCTGAAATGATTTTCTCAAGTTGGCAGAGTCCATCAGTTCTGGAACAAGGTCTCACAATCCAGGTCTCTGGCTCTCTGCTCCGGAGTATCTGCCTATTACCCTATTTAACCTTGCTAAGATTGAAGACTTCATGTTTGGTGGGTTAAATTTTATGGAATAAAGACTGCATTCTGGTATGTCAGTTGAGGCAGCAACTTCATTGAAAAAGGCAAAGTTTAGTTCTCAGTTGCTGTTTTATTCCTGAAATCTTTTTAACAGGGAAATAGAATTTGCTATGAACACTAACCCTATTTGAGTATTTTGTTAAGTTGTATTTGCTTTTCATTATTTCCTGTGAAATCACAATATTCTACAATTTACCATGAGATAAATGTCCATCATTTGGGAGGGGAATGAAACTTTGGAATGCTACTAGTGTCTTCATTTAAAAAAAAAAGTATTTAGTACATGTGGGAGAAAATAACTATTAAGACATTGGGTTATTGTTCCTGTTGATCATGTTTTCATTAGGGCTTGAGACTGTGGACTCTGAAAAACAAACTGAGGGCTTTGGAGGGGAGGGAAAGGGGGTTGGGTGAGCCTGGTAGTGGGTATTATGGAGGGCACATATTGCATGGTGCACTCGGTGTGGTGCATAAACAATGAATTCTGGAACACTGAAAAGAAATAAAATAAAATGAAAAATCAAAAAATCAAAAATAAAAATAAAAAATGCTTTTAGCTTAGGTTTTAGGTTATTTTTAAATTAACCTGATAATCTAAAAATGAAGGAAAAAATGTGAAGAGTTATAGCTCCCTTTGCCACTCTGGATTTGAAAATGTATTTATGGGTTCCTCACTGGTGGATTTATTTTTAAAACGACTAAACATGGGACACTTGGGTGGTTCAGTCAGTTAAGCATATGCCTTCAGTCATGATCCTGGAGTTCCGGGATCAAGTCCCACATCAAGCTCCTTGCTCCTTTGGGAGCCTGCTTGTCCTCTGTCTTCCTATTCCCCTGCTCATTCTCTCTCTCTGACAAATAAATAAATAAATATTTTTTTTAAAAAATGACTGAACAAATAAATATACACTACATAATAGCTCAGGGTATGATAATTTTGTAAATTCTATGTAAATTTACTGATTTAATCATGACTTTCTGAAGGACTTATTAAAGCATACATGATGTAGTATAAATGTGTTGAGCATTTATACAGTGTTTTTCATGATTACACTTAAACTTTAAAACATCATACTTTGACTCATTAATGAATTAATCATAGTGAACAAGATTATTTACTACCACTCTGATAAGAGTCTAAATGTTTTCTGTGTTTTAGCTTATTCAAGGTGGTCTATGTCCTTTTCTGAATAAAAGAAGCCCAGTCATGTAGTGACAATTGACTTTCCCAAGGGCGTACCATTTATAAGTGGTAAACCATGGCTATCAACCCACACAGTGTCTGTCCAGAGCCTGCACATTTAATTACTGCAGTATACTATGCTCATTTGTCTTGGTATTAGGTATATTATACAGATAAAGCTCTGAGATTGTATCATTTCCTTTGAAATAGTCTAGTAAATATCTTAGTTAATGAATACATTTTTCCAGTTTTCATTATTCTTTTAATAGAACACCTCACAAAAATACTACAGTATGGCTGGCATCAGAACCTATGGTAGTTAACACATAGCTTAAACCACTTTAAATGATTAAAGAATTTGCAAAACCAGCATTCTTGGTTTACGCCCCCCCCCCCAGCACACATACTTTATGAGTAGGTCTCTTAAAAATAATATGCTCTAGGGATCATTCGAGCAGGACTCAACTGGAGAGGCTCTGTGGAATTCCCCATCCTACATAGATGACAATTCCTGGTGAGGGTGAATGGTAGAAAGGATTAGGAGAAGCAGAGAAAAACTGTACCAGACGTCTGGACTAGTTTGTCATAATTTGGGATCCTGATACTTCTTGTTTTGATTGTATAAAACAACATAAGTGAAAGTCTTAATAGATAGGAAACCAGGTTTACGTTTCCTAAAGAAGCCTTAAAATCCATGAATGATGCTAGACAAAACACAGTTCAAAGAGGCCTGAGATGGAAGACAAGGTTGTATTATCTTGAGTTCATAAGTTTGTGAATCTAAAACATAAAAATTTTCAGTAGAATTTCAGTAATACAAGAGCATTAGGATACCAGAAAGAGGGGCTCCTATAACAACTACCAAGATCTCATTTTAATAGTGCCCTACATGTATGATTTGCTTTAACAATACTTAAAGTTTGAAGAGAAAAGCTGATAAGATGGAACTATTGAGTTATGAAGCTACAGTTTGAGTATTTTGTAGACTAAATAGCTTAGTAAATTGTAAAAAATTGTCTACACATAATTGTTTAAAGTTTTAGGGGATATTTTTTCTCTTCAAGGAGCAACAAACTGATAAGTCTATTTGTAAGGAATTAATGGATTTTTAAATAACCTTAAAGATATTACTGATTTTCTAAAACAAATGTTTTGGGAAATAGCAGTAAATATATTTGCCCATTTTTTAATTGCCATATTTTTTATATTTTACAGTTGAGTTGTAGGAGTTCCTTATATTTTGCATATTAACCCTCCCTTTTTCTTATAACTGGTTAGCAAATATTTTCTCCCATTCTCTAGTCTTTTTCATTCTGTTGTTCCCTTTGTGTAGAAAGTCTTTAGTTAGATGTGGTCCCACTTTTCTATTCTTTTGTTGCTTGTGCTTTTATTGTTATATCCAAGAAATCATTACCAAGACAAATGTCAAAATTTTCCCCATGTTTTCTTCTAAACTTGTACATTTGCAGATTTTACATTTAATTCCTAGATTCACTTTCACTTGATTTTTGTGTATTGTGTAAGATGAGGATCCAAATTCATTTTTCTGAATGTGGATATCCAGTTTGCCCAGGGCTAGTTAAAGACCTATTCTCCTATTGTGTGTCCTTGATATTCTTTTTATTAAATTAATTTTTTTACGTTTATTTATTTAAATAATCTCTACACTTATCATGGGGATTAAACTCATGACCCTGAGATCGAGAGTTGAATGCTCTTCTTCTTTTTTTTTCTTAATTTAATTTATTTTTTCAGTGTTCCAAGAGTCATTGTTTATTTTTTATTTTTTTTAATTTTCAGCATAACAGAATTCGTTGTTTTTGCACCACACCCAGTACTCCATGCAATATGTGCCCTCTCTAATACTCACCACCTTGCTCCCCCAACCTCCCACCCCCCGCTGCTTCAAACCCCTCAGATTGTTTTTCAGAGTTCATAGTCTCTCAAGGTTCACCTCCCCTTCCAATTTCCACCAACTCCCTTCTCCTCTCTAACTCCCCTTGTCCTCCATGTTATTTGTTATGCTCCACAAATAAGTGAAACCATATGATAATTGACTCTCTCTGCTTGACTTATTTCACTCAGCATAATCTCTTCCAGTCCCGTCCATGTTGCTACAAAAGTTGGGTATTCATCCTTTCTGATGGAGGCATAATATTCCATAGTGTATATGGACTACATCTTCCATATCCATTTGTCTGTTGAGGGGCATCTTGGTTCTTTCCACAGTTTGGCGACCGTGGCCATTGCTGCTATAAACATTGGGGTACAGATGGCCCTTCTTTTCACTACATCTGTATCTTCGGGGTAAATACCCAGTAGTGCAATTGCAGGGTCATAGGGAAGCTCTCAAAATTCCACTGGTATTTTTCAAAGAGCTGGAGCAAATGATCCAGAAATTTGTATGGAACCAGAAGAGACCACGAATCGCTAAGGAAATGTTGAAAAACAAAAATAAAACTGGGGGCATCACATTACCTGATTTCAAGCTTTACTACAAAGCTGTGATCAACAAGACAGCATGGTACTGGCATAAAAACAGACGCATAGACCATTGGAACAGAGTAGAGAGCCCAGCTATGGACCCTCAACTCTATAGTCAAATAATCTTTGACAAAACAGAAAAAAAATATACCTTGGAAAAAAGACAGTCTCTTTAATAAATGGTGCTGGGAAAACTGGACAGCTATATGTAGAAGAATGAATCTCGACCATTCTCTTACACTGTACACAAAGATAAACTCAAAATGGATAAAAGACCTCAATGTGAGACAGGAATCCATCAGACTCCTAGAGGAGAACATAGGCAGTAATCTCTTTGATATCAGCCACAGCAACTTCTTTTGGGAGAAGGGGGTGGGATTATGGACATTGGGGAGGGTATGTGCTTTGGTGAGTGCTGTGAAGTGTATAAACCTGGTGATTCACAGATCTGTACCCCTGGGGATAAAAATATATGTTTATAAAAAAAAAAAAAGATATGTCTCCAAAGGTAAAGAAACAAAAGCGAAAATAAACTTTTGGGACTTCATCAAAATCAAAAGCTTCTGTACAGCAAAGGAAATATTCAAGAAAACAAAGAGGCAATCCACAGAATGGGAGAAGATATTTTCAAATGACAGTACAGACAAAAGATTGATATCCAGGATCTCAACACACACAAAACAGATAATCATATCAAAAAATGGGCAGAAGATATGAACAGACACTTCTCCAATGAAGACATACAAATGGCTATCAGACACATGAAAAAATGTTCTTCATCACTAGCCATCAGGGAGATTCAAATTAAAACCACACTGAGATATCACCTTACACCAGTTAGAATGGCCAAACTTAGCAAGACAGGAAACAACATGTGTTGGAGAGGATGTGGAGAAAGGGGAACCCTCTTCCACTGTTGGTGGGAATGCAAGTTGGTGCAGCCTCTTTGAAGAACAGTGTGGAGATTCCTCAATAAATTAAAAATAGAGCTTCCCTATGTCCTTGATATTCTTGAAGGTCAGTGGACTATATATGCTTGGGTTTATTTTGGAAATCCCCATTATGCTCCATTGGTCTGTATCCTTATGCCAGTATCATTCATTTTTTATTACTGTAGATTTGTAATATATTCTGAGATCAGGAAATTTGATGCTTTAGTTGTTTTTTAAGATTGGCTTGGCTAGGGGCACCGGGGTGGCTCAGTGGGTTAAAGTCTCTGCCTTTGGCTCAGGTCATGATCCCAGAGTCCTGGGATCAAGCCCCGCATCAGGCTCTCTGCTCAGCAGGGAGCCTGCTTCCTTCTCTCTCTGCCTGCCTCTCTGCCTACTTGTGATCTGTCTGTCAAATAAATAAATGAAAAAATCTTTAAAAAATTAAAAAAAGATTGGTTTGGCTATTAAGTGTTCTTTCATATAGATTTTAGACTTGTTTTGTTTTCCCATTTCTTTTAAAAATGTCATTGGGATTTCCATGGAAAAAGCATTGAATTAAAAGAAAACTTACAAATGTCTGACAGGTATGTGAAGAGATGTTCAGCTTTACTAATGATTAGGGAAAAGTGAGTTAAAATTGCAATGAGGTATCTATCACCTTACATGTGTCAAGTTGACTTTCACCAAAAATTTAAAAAAAAAAAAAGGGAAAAAAAAGTTTTGATGAAGATGTGAAGAAATGGGAACCTTTTACACTGTTGGTAGGAATTTAAAATGGTGTAGCCAGTATGGAAAACAGTGTGAGGTCCCCCAGAACATTACAGATAGAACTACCACATGCTCTAGCAATCTAATTTTGGGCTATATATACAAAAGAACTGAAATTAGAATCTCAAAGCAATATCTGCACTCCCCTGCTCATTGAAGCATATTGACAATACCAAAGACACATAAAGAACCTTGTGTTTATCAATGGAAATGAGTAAAAAAGAAAGTGTGATAGATAAATATGGTGGAATATTATTTAGCCATAAAAAAGAAATCCTGCAGTTTGTGACAATACTGATGAACCTGGAAGACATTATGCTCAGTGAAATAAATTTGTCTTGGTAGGATAAATACTGAATGAGTCTACTAAGATGAAGAATATTAGATAGTGAAACTGCTAGAAATGTGGAGGAAAATGGTAGTTGCTAGGAGCTGGGTTAGGGGACAGTAGAAGGTTACTTTTCAGTGGGTATAAAGTTTAAGGTATACTAGATGAAGAAACTGTAAAGATCTGCTGTACAGTATAGTGCTTGAGGTTAATAGTTCAGTATTGTAAACTTAAAAATTGGTTGAAAGTATATTAAATGTTCTTAGTACAAAAACAAAACAAAGCCAAACAGACAGGAGGAACCCTTTGGAGGTGATAGTTTCACTCATGTGTACATAGCTCCATACTCATCATAGTATGCATTAATCATGTGCAGGTTTTTTGTATACCGACGATCTCATTAAAGCTCTTAAAAAGCAAAAAAAACCCTAATGCTGAAATTCTGTGCCTGTTTCACTCATGCATTAATGATGTACATTGTACCCTAAAAATGATGTATGTAAAAGAAAATGTAATGGTTTATGGTATATACTTGTGATTTTTGTTTTTTTCCCATTTGTCTTTAAAGAGAATGCAAGTTCATTTTTTAGAGATAAAATACTATGTTTTGTAATGGTAAATTTTTAATTACATCTGTAGATAAAATCACAATAACTTTATTAGACAACTAAAATCAACATTTTATTATAGCACTGTCTCAGAATAAGTCCACATGTTCCACTATGTTTTTGAATGTATTTTTTGGTGACTATAAACAGCTTAGTTGTGGTGTTTCTTTATTTTTACATAAATGAATTAGTAGCTTCAGAATTAAAACAGTATTGCTTCAGATACAATTAATTTTCAATAACTTTCTATAAAGGCTTTGAGTTTATCAACAGTCCTGGGCACTTGTTTATATTAATTGTATAATAGTAACAGTGTATCTGTTTTCACTGTATCTGGAAAAAGAAAAAAAAAACTGAACAATTTCTAAGTAAATATCTGGCACATGTTTATATTAATTGCATGATAGTAACAGTGTATCTGTTTTCACTGTATCTGGAAAAAGAAAAAACAACCTAAACAATTTCTAAGTAAATGTCTGACTTAATTAGTAACCTGACTGTAAGTTATTTACTAAGTTGTATTGGCTATATTGGTTTAGAAGTCCTGATTCTGAGGCCCTAATATTGTCTTGTGAAAGACCATCAGTCATCAAGTGACTGAAAAGAAGGATAGTAGGTTGCCAATTTGTTAAAGGTCAAGAAGTAGGAAGAAACTGAATGGGATTTAGAGTATTTCTATATAGTAGGATCTAAATTTTCCCAATAATACTGCAAAAACTGAGAATGATAGATTCAGGTTGGCAGGATTTCAGCCACCAGCTGCCTCTTAATGACTTTCCCAGCTGTGATAGTTGTAGGACTGAGTTTTAGACTGTATCTTTAATTTTAGGTTGTTTATTTATTGATGTAAAGGTAAATATTTTATCAGACACTTTTTTTTTCCTTTTTAGTATATGGGCAATAAATTAGAGTGAATTTCAGGACTACTTGAACTGGTTTAAAAAAAAAATTCCTTTCAAGTTTGCTCACTTCTTTTACAAATTTGAGCATATTCTAAAACTGTCTTGGATTCAAATGGATGCTTTAAAATACAGTTAATTATAGGGGCACCTGGGTGGCTCAGTGGGTTAAAGCCTCTGCCTTCAGCTCAGGTCATGCTTCCAGGGTCCTGGGATCAAGCCCCACATCAGGGTCTCTTCTCAGTGGAGAGCCTGCTTCCCCCCACCGCCTGCCTCTCTGCGTACTTGTGATCTGTCTGTCAAATAAATAAATAAAATCTTTAAAAAAATAAAAATAAAATAAAATACAGTTAATTATAAATGTTAAAAGTCTGCTTGGCAGAGAATACAATTAATCTAGAACTGTTCATAGATTCAAAGTAGTTCTTGAGTCTGGTTATGGTGAGAGTGGATAATAAGAGAAAGAATGCTAACCAGGTGCCCAGAGACCCCACTTCCCATAGACACCATTGTGAATACAGCCCTACAGAGCAAAAATCAGGGGCAAATTCCCCCCCCCAAAAAAAAACCCATAAAACAATAACAACAAAAAACAAAACAAAACCGTATCACTGGTGGGAAGTAATGGATGGGAACTGCTGGAGCCTAGATTATACCTCTGGAAGTATTCATCTTGGGATACATTTTTACACCTACTCGATAAACTCAGCAGGAAAGACACAAACTAGGGAGTAACTTCATCCTTACTACTGAATGTAAATTATTACCAAGGTTCAGATGAAAGCAGGAGGGATAGCATCCCACGGAGGAAAACAAGAGATAGGAGGAGGACAAGCATTCTAAAAGGCAAAAATGGACAAAAGAGGACCATCTTATACCAGACAGATAATGATTGAATCAAATAGAATGTAAAATAACTTAAGAATTTCTTCAAGAAGGGACGCCTGGGTGGCTCAGTTGGTTGAGCTGCTGCCTTCGGCTCAGGTCATGATCCTGGGGTCCTGGGATCGAGTCCTGAATGGGGCTCCTTGTTTGGCAGGGAGCCTGCTTCCTCCTCTCTCTCTGCCTGCTTGTGTGTACTATCTCTTTGACAAATAAATAAAATCTTAAAAAAAAAGGGAATTTCTTCAACAAGATAAAAAGGTAATGGTAATGTGAGATAGGAAAACATTCTTAAAAGCAATGAACCAATTGGAATTCTTGTGTGGAAATACGATAGTCAAAATAAGAACATTTTAGATGAGCTGAAGAGCCAAATGGATATTTCAGGAAGACTAGTTAAATGGAAAACAAGATTGAAGAATTTTCTAAGTGCTTTACTCAAAATAAGGACACATGAATATAATTATAAATGCCTCTGTATTATGTGGGTTCTAATCTCACTTGTGTGAGGTGATATGTAATTATGGTTTTGATTTGTATATGATGAGTGATGTTGAGGATTTATTCATTTACCTGTAGGCCATTGTGTCTTCTTTGCATAAAGGTCTAAGTCCCTGGACCACTTTTCTTTTTCTTTTTCTTTTTTTTTTTAATTTATTTATTTTCAGCATAACAGTATCACTATTTTTTCACCACACCCAGTGCTCCATGCAATCAGTGCCCACTATAATACCCATCACCTGGTACCCTGACCTCCCACCCCTTTGCCACTTCAAACCACTTTTCAATCACACTGTTAGGTTCCACCCCATTGCTGAGTTATAGGAGTTCCTTAAATAATTTGGAAGTTAATCTCTTTTAGGACTCAAGGTTTGCAAATAATTTCTCCCATTCCATAGGTTGTATTTTTATTTTATTGATTGCTTCTTTTTCTTTGCAGAAATGTTTAGTTTGATGTAGGTCCCACTTGACTATTTTTGCCTTTGTTGATTATTGCTTTTAGTTTCTTATCCATAAAACTATTGCCAACACTAATACCCTAAAGTTTCTGTGTTTTCTTTTAAGAGTTTTGCAGTCTCAGGTCTTACATTTAACTCTTTAACCCATTTTGAGGTGATTTTTGTGTAAGATAATGATCCAAATTCATTCCTTCACATATGGATATCCAGTTTCCCAGGTCCATTTTTTGAACAAGACCATTTTTTTCCTATTGTGTGTTCTTGGCATCCTTATCAAAGATAAATTGGCCATATGTGTGTGGCTTTATTTCTGGGATCTCTGTTCTTTTTTATTGGTCTATATTTTTGTCTTTATACCAGTACCATACTGTTTTGATTACAGTAGCTTTGTAATATCTTATGAAATCAGGTAGCATTTGTCTGAAGCTTAGTATAAAATGTTATGAAATGCATTAATTTTGTGGGATGCTTCTCTTAGACTTCTGTATGGTTTATTTCAAAGTCTTTCAGTTTGGATACCAGGTTCCATGTACCTGAAATAACTAGAAGGACACACGAGGTACATAAACTATTAAACTAAAAGCTTGTTCAGTGTGAACAGAAATAAGACTGCTGAAAACTTCACCTTTAATAAAGTAGAACAGTATTTAAATTTGAATGAATAAACTTTTTTATCAATACTGGATTTTTAATTTAAAAAATTTTTTATTAACATATAATGTGTTATTAGCCCCAGGTCTGTGAATTGCCAGGTTTATACTTCATAGCACTTACCATAGCACATACCTTCCCCAATGTCCATAACCCAACCACCCTCTCCCTACCCACCTACCCCCAGCAACCCTCGGTTTGTTTTGTGAGATTAAGAGTCTCTTATGGTTTGTCTCCCTCCCGATCCCATCTAGTTTCTTTTTCTTTTCTTTTCTTTTTTTTTTTTTAAGATTTTATTTATTTGACAGAGATCATAAGTAGGCAGAGAGGCAGGCAGAGAGAGAGGGTGAAGCAGGCACCCTGCTGAGCAGAGAGTCCTATGTGGGGCTCAATTCCAGGACCCTGGGATCATGACCTGAGCCGAAGGCAGAGGCTTTAACCACTGAGCCACCCAAGTTTCCCATTGTTTAATTTATTCCTTTCCTACCCCCAAAACCCCCATGTTGCCTCTCAACTTCCTCATATCAAGGAAATCATATCATAGTTGTTTTTCTCTGATTGACTTATTTCACTCAGCACAATACCCTCTAGTTCCATCCACATCATTGCAAATGGTAAGATTTCATTTCTTTTGATGCCTCATAGTATTCCATTGTGTGTGTGTGTGTGTGTGTGTGTGTGAATATTTCCAGTTATAGAAAAGACAATCTTGTTCAAAGAAGATAGGAATGATCACATTTACACTAATACTTAGCACTCATGTTTATACTTAAGTACTACACATAAACTTAACAGCTGGCTATAGTTCTGAGATTGAGATTATAAATTTATGGACATAAACTTTGAATACAATTACTTCTAACCTCCTTATAAAACTTCATTTTTTCCTATTTCTTAACTTTTTTTGTAGAACAGTGTATGTTGACTTAATGCAATTCACTTCTCTTTTATTCTTAAGAGTCAATGCAAAATTCTCTGGCCAAATTTGTCTTTGTTAATAAATATGTCTCTTTCTCTTCTTATTTCTTTTTGTATTTGATACTTTTGAATGTCCCTTTGCAGAACACTTCATTTTAATGTGACCAAAAAGAACCAAAAAGAAAAACCCAACTCAGACTGATTTACACAAATGTAGAATTCATTGATTCCCTATAATAAAAGCAATGGTAGCATCAGGGCAGGGCATTAGTGTCTCTCTGTCCTGTTTCCTTCCTTTTTTGGCTCCTTCTGATGGATCTCAGAGTTGGCCTGGTCTCTATTAATGGTTACAAAATCACAACAGTTCCCAATGTTGGTCAGTTCTTAGATAACGATTTAGAATATTATCATTGGCTTTGACTGTGTCACGTGATCATCTATGAACCAGTAGAGGTATGTAGTCAGATAGTAACACCATACCAAAAACTGGTCAAAAAGAGGTGGTATGTACCCAGGAGAAATTGCGCACTCTTTTCCAGAACAAGAGAAGTAAATGCTTGCTGGTTGACAAAATCACCATGTTACCTACACCACTTTCCTTGAAATGTTTCCTCTCTTGACTCCTAATGAAGTAAAAAAACTCTGCCTTGGTTTTCTTCCATTTTTTCGTGGTTTCCATTTTACCTTACATGTTAACTATAATTTATTTGTCTTACCTGTAAGTATTGGTATTTTTCAAGGCTCTATTCTTATGGTTTTTGGCCTCACATTTAGGTCCTTTCATCTGCTTTTGAATATATTTTTCTGTATAGTGTATGAAAGTGTCTGGTTTCAGACACTGTCCAGTTTTCCCAGCACTGTTTTTTGAAGATTGTCTTTTCCCCATTGGATATTCTTTGCTCCATTGGTAAAGACTGACATATAATCGTGTGTTTATTTCTAAATTTTCTGTTCTGTTGATCTGTGTGTTCATTTTTATGCCAGCACAGAAGTATTTTGGTGGCTGTAGCTTTGTAGCATAACTTGGAATCTGGGATTATATCTCCAGTATTGTTCTTTTTAAGATTGATTGGGCAGTTACCAGACAAACTTTGTGATTATTTGTTCTGTTCTAGTTCTGTGACAAATACTGTTGGTATTTTGATAAGGATTGCCTTAAGTCTATAGATTACTTTGGGTAGTAGAGATATTTTATAGTATTTGTTCTTCCAATCCGTAAGTATGGAATATTTTTCCCTTTGTGTTGTTTTACATTTCTTTCATCAGCGTTTTATAGTTTTCAGAGTACCATCTTTCACCTCCATAGTTAAGTTTATTCCTAGGTATTTTTTTTTTCTTTTTGGTATAATTATAAATGGGAATGTTTTCTTACTTTCTATTCTACTTCATCATTAGTGTATAGGAATGCAACAGATTTCTGTATATTGCTTTTGTATCCTGCAATTCTACTGAATTCATTTATCCTGATTCTAGTAGATTTTTTGGTAGCATCTAGAAGGTTTTCTATGTATAGTGTCATGTCATCTACAAATAGTGAAAGTTTTCATTCTTCTTTATTAATTTTGGGTGCCTTTTATTTCTTTTTGTTTTGGATTGGTGTGGCTAGGACTTCCAGTACTATGTTGAATGAAAGCACTGAAAGTGGACATTCTTGTCTTGTTCCTGATACTAGGAGAAAAGCTTTCAGTTTTGCACCATTCAGTATGATGTTAACTATGGATTTTTCATAGGTGACCTTTATTATGTTGAAGTATCTTCCCTCTAAGCCTACTTTGTTGAGGATTTTTATCATGAATGAATGTTGTACTTTATCAAATCCTTTTTCTGCATGTATTGAAATGATCATATGATTTTCATCCTTTCTCTTATGATGTGATGTACCACTTTGATTGATTTGAGAATACTGAACCACCCTTGTATCCTAGGAATAAATATCACTTGATTACAATGAATTATTTATTATTATTTATTATTTATTATTATATTATTGGATTTTGTTTGCTAATATTTTCTTGAGTACTTTTGTATCTATGTTTATCAGAGATACTGGCCTATAGTTTTCCTCTTTTTATCTCTCTTTTTGTAGGGTCTTCATCTTGCTTTGATACCAGGGTAATGCTGGCTGCATAAAATGAATTTGGAAGTTTTCCTTCCTTATCTATGTTTTTGAAATAGTTTGGGAAGAATATGTATTAATTCCTCTGTAAATGTTTGGTAGAATTCTCCCATGAGGCCTCTGGTCCTGGACTTTGTTGGGCGTTTTTAGATTACAGATTTATTTTTATTTCTGGTTATCAGTGTGTTCAAGTCAAATTTTCTATTTCTTCCTGATTAATCTTTGGGAGGTTATATGTTTCCTGGAATTTATCCGTTTTTTCTAGGTTTTCCATATTGTTGGCATGAAATTTTTCATAATAGTCTCTTAAAATTCTTTGTATATTTGTGGTATGTTATTTCTCCACTTTCATCTTTGATTTTATATACTTGAGTCATTCCCCTTTCCTTTTTTTTTAAAGATGAGTGTGCCTAAAAGTTTATCAATTTTGTTGATCTCTTCAACAAACTTCTTCGGGTTTCATTGATCTGTTCTGTTGGTTTTTTTTGTTTCTATTTCATTTATTTCTGCTTCAATCTTTATTTCCTCCCTTCTACTGATTTTGGGTTTTGCTTGTTCTTTTTCTTTAGGTGAAAGTTTGGTTGTCTATTTGAGATTTTTCTTCTTTTTATAAACTTAAGTTACATCATTTTATTTTATTTTACTTGTTATCTCAGAGAGCCAGAAAATGTGAGGGTGAGAGAGATAGCATGAGCGGGGGGGTGGGGAGGGCAGAGGGAGCAGCAGACTCTCCTCTGAGCAGGGAGCCCAATGCAGGGCTCCATCCCAGAACCCTGGGATC
>NC_081575.1:95310962-95319595 GCF_022355385.1 Mustela nigripes
TTGGTTTCTATATATTCACCATATCTAACTATAAATTTAAATGTATTAGGCCTCTTATGAGTTTTTACAATATATAAATGAAAAAAATTTTAAAACCTGTTTTGTTTTGTTTTTTTTTTAAGATTTTATTTATTTATTTGACAGATAGAGATCACAAGTAGGCAGAGAGGCAGGCAGAGAGAGAGGAGGAAGCAGACTCCCTGCTGAGCAGACAGCCTGATGTGGGGCTCGATCCCAGGACCCTGAGATCACGACCTGAGCCGAAGGCAGAGGCTTAACCCACTGAGCCACCCAGGCGCCCCTTTAAAACCTGTTTTTAGATAAGTGGTATAACCTGACATGAAATAAGAAGAGGGTGTAGAATGATCTTTTTGTAGCCTAGAAATAAATCATTGAGATCATGATGGCATATATGCTTTAGTTAAGGCAGAAGAGTAGCGAGTTCAGTGGAGAATATAGAGAGGGTACTATAAAATCAGTATTAGTATTTAGAGCTCTGGGGATGAAGTTGTCAGGGACAAACCTTGTATGGGTAATATCTGTTTATTTTTTTAAGAAAATGAATAGATATATAAGGATGCAAAGTAACTTGTCCAAATGTATCAAGCTGTCCACTTCTGAGATAGAAGTTTAACACAATTTTTGGTCTCCATCACTGTGGGCTTTTAGCACTAGGCAATGCCCATTCCCTCTTATTTCTGGTGGTCTTCAGAGACCTCCTCTAAATACTTACTGTACTTGAGAAAATAGGAAGTTTGGACCTAGATGATAGATTACTATAAGAAAATGGGGGACACCTGGGTGACTCAGGCAGTTAAGTGTCTGTCTTTGGCTCAGGTCAAGATCTCAGGGTCCTGGGTTTGAGTACCTCATTGGGCTCCTTGCTCAGTAGGGAGCCTGCTTCTCACTCTGCGTGCTGCTCACTGTGCTCGTGCACTCCCTCTCTCTCTCTTTCTGAAAAATAAATAAAATCTTTTAAAAAAATGGGAAAAATTGACTAGGACTTAATTCATTTGCCCTGTATGCCTGTATTGTTTTTAAAAAATTTTTGAGGTATAATTGATTAGCATTAAATTAATTTGGGAGTGTATGACATAATGACTCAATATTTGTATAAACTGCAAAATGATCACCACAGTAAGTTGATTTAAAATCCACCAGAACACATAGTTAATTTTTATTGTGATAAAAACTTTTAAGATCTTCTTTCTTAGGAACTTACAAATAGACAATACAGTGTCATTACCTACAGTCACCATGTTCTACATTATAGGTCTATGACTTATTTTTTTTTAATCCATCAGACTTCAATGTGAAGATATCACTGTATTAGAATTTTCTAATATTAGTATGCATACGAGTAACCTGAGGGCTGTGTTAAAAATATAAGTTCATGACCCCTGGATTTCTGAAGTTCAGAAAGCTATATATATTTTTTTAAATTTTTAATTATATTCAGTTAGCCAACAGAGTACAAACTAAGTTCTTGTTGCAGTGTTCAATGATTCATTAGTGCTTTTATAACAGGCATATTGTACTTTTTGAATTCCCTTTGTCTGTCCCTCCCCCACCTCTGGCAACAACCATTCTTTTTTTTTTTTTTTTTTAAGGATTTTTTTTTATTTATTTGAGAGAGAGAGAGAGATAAGTAGGCAGAGAGGCAGGCAGAGAGAAAGGGGGAAGCAGACTCCCCGCCGAGCAGAGAGCCTGATGCGGGGCTCAATCCCAGGACCCTGGGATCATGACCTGAGCCAAAGGCAGAGGCTTAACCCACTGAGCCACCCAGGTGCCCCTGGCAACAACCACTCTATACCCTATACGTATAACTTTGGTTGTTTTAATTTTTAGATGGCACAGATGTGTGGTATCTTACAGTATTTATTTTTCTCTGTTTGACTTATTTTATTTAGCATAGGGCCCTCAGGGTCCATCCGTGTTGTCACAAATGGAAAGTTTTCATTCTGTTTCATGGCAGAATAATATTCTATACACACACATCACATTTTCTTTATCTGTAAGTGGGCACTTATGTTGCTTCCACTTCTTAGTTACTGCAAATAACACTTCAATGAACATGGGGGTGTGGATATCATTTTGAATTAGTGTTTTCATTTTCTTTGGATAAATACCCAGAAGTAGCATTACTGGATCATATGATAGTTCTGTTTTTATTTTTTTGAGGAACTTCGATACTGTTTGCCATAGTGGATGCAACAATTTACATTCCCACCAACAGTGTATGAGGGATTGCTTTTCTTGACATACTTGTCAACACTTTTTTTCTTGTCCTTTTGATAATAACCATTTTGAGATGTGTGAAATCATATCTCATTGTGGTTTTAATATGCATTTCCCTGATTAGTAATGCCAGGTATCTTTTTAAGTACTCTTTGGTCATTTATATGTCATCTTTGAAAACAACAAAAAAAGCCTGTTCAGATTTTCTGCCAACTTTTTAATCAGATTGATTTTTGCTGTTGAATTATAGGAGTTCTTTATATGTTTTGGATATTAACCCCTATGAGATATTATGTCTAAATGCTTAAAAAGCTTATATTACTAAACCATATTAAATTGCCACTTTTGGCAAAAGTTGTTAATACTTTTGATTTTATAATATTCAAACTTAATACATTTTCATTTTACTTTGATAATTTTAATTTTGTGTTAGAGAAAATCCTCTATCATTCAACATAAACTATAGTTTTGTCTCAATGAGTTACCACAGAAAGGCCCCAGGCCTGTTTCATTCAAGTCAGAAATATTTTTTCCTACAATTAGGAGTTATAGTAAAGGTTTATGACACATTGGAATACTATTTTTGGGGAATTTGATTGTAAGGAAAACATAACAGGAAACAATGGAAATCCGGGTTACAGTATTTTGATATGTATACATATTTTTAAAGGCATGTGTATGCATGATTATAGATATATAAGTGTACCTTTATATATTCATCTGTATCATTTTAATCAAAACATTTGTGTGAGGTCTTTCCAGCAGATGTCAGAAGTAGTCATCTCTGGAACAAGATATATTTAGAAAGAAGGTATTAGAAATCCTCCTCTTGAAGAGAATCCTATAGAAGTGGGTAGGGAGATGAGCAAATAAAGGAGTAAAGAAGTTTAAGTTTAAAAAAAGAAGTCTATAGATAGGAGTGAAGAAAATTGAGTGCAGTGATTTTGTTATTTATAATCAATAGAAATGATGTTTTCTTGAGGGATTTAGAGTTGCTGCCACAGAAGATTAAAGTGGATTGCATTAAATCATTAAAAATAAGGATAAACCTGTAACTCTTAATATTTGCAGGTTAATGTCCATAGATAGTGGCATGGGTTTTTAAATAAATTTCATGTGATCTACCCATTAACAGTAGTCAAAACCCTTTTATACAAAATTAAAACTAAATAGTCAAACCAGCATGAACTTTAAACACTGAAGCAAACCTACTTAATCTCAAGGTAATAGTATATTCACTTTGACCTCTCAAGATTCAAATGATTGTTCCTAACCTAAAAAAAGTTTGGAAGCTTAGAAACACATCTCAGTCTGTGATTGTAGTTAAATATATATTTTAGTGTTCTTCCCTATTTCAAAATAGTACCGTATAGTCTTTTACTTTTCTAACAAGATTATAATTTATAGATGGTAAAAGACTTAAAAGACTATGATTACAGAGTTCCCTACCTAGTTTCTAGTAGTTGAATATATATATGAATATGTGAAGTGTTTGCATAAATTTTATTCTTCCAGAAAGTTTGGATCCACATCTTCAAAATGGAAAGATAATTAATATTTGAACATTCTATTATTTTTAATTATTTTTTATTTTTATGTATTATTTTCATTTATCTTTTATTTATATTGTAAGCTATCTTGATATGTAATTACACTTATCCTTACAGATTATGTATTATGTCATTTTGCTGTAAGGGATGAGAATGAAAATACTGCACTTCTTGATATTTTAGCACCATGTCTTACTCTTTGTAGAGTCTGCTTTATCATCTGTGTTTTCCTCCTCTATTTTTATCATTGTATTTAAATTCTTAGTATGTAGGCTTGTCTCACAAGAGTAATTGACTGTCTATTATTGCATGGATCCTATAGCTTATCATCTAATACATACCCCATTATTTTCTAGTTGATTAATATTCTATAAATAATATTACAGGAGGATTTTAAGTACTTCCAGGTTTGGACCACATCTTTTCTTTTATGGTAACTACACTAGCTAGTCTCTGTGCTACTCTTTACTGGGGTTAAACTGAGTTAGTAGCAGAGATGCTATTGAAATGAAGTTATTTTTTAGCTCCTGGATTGTACCTTGGTAGACCTACGGATGGTTATGTTATTACTTGATTTAATCAACATTCCTGGGCTCTGAGTTATGTCAGAATAGGCTGACCAGTTATAAGATCTAGAAGTAAAATCAGGGTAGTGCTTTAACTAGTAATATTTATAGTTTTACATCTTTAGATAGTGACATGGATAAACAAACTTGAGGTATTCCACCAATGTGTAGTAGTGAAAAACTCCATTTTCCAAAATCATGGTGAGTAGGCAAGCAAGCATGAATCATGGTATCTTTGAATGTTAAGTATATTCTGTGATTGGAAATCCCCACTGATTTTGAGGATAATGATGATGAAGCACATGCTATAATAAATAATTTCTAGGAGTCCAGATGGACAGTTCAACAGTACAGAATGGAGAATAATATGTTCTAGGAGGAGAATCGAGATTGTTCTTCACAAGAGAGTAGAAGGAGAGCATCCTTTCAGGTAGGTAGAATGTGTTAATCAGGAATTTAGGAATCTGCTAGTACTAACTGATATCAGGACCCCAATCTCAGTCCTGGTACTCATCTTTCTGTTTGAAGAGAAGTTCCAAGGCAGGACAACAATTTAAATGATCCAGATTATCAGGCATATTTCCTTTTTTAAAAATTTTTTATTTCTTTTCAGTGTAACAGTATTCATTGTTTTTTTGCACCACACCCAGTGCTCCATGCAATCCATGCCCTCTATAATACCCACCACCCGGTTCCCCCAACCTCCCACCCCCCACCCCTTCAAAACCCTCTGATTGTTTTTCAGAGTCCATAGTCTCTCATGGTTCACCTCCCCTTCCAGTTTACCTCAACTCCCTTCTCCTCTCCATCTCCCCTTGTGCTCTATGTTATTTGTTATGCCCCACAAATAAGTGAAATCATATGATAATTGACTCTCTCTGCTTGACTGATTTCACTCAGCATAATCTCTTCCAGTCCCGTCCATGTTGCTACAAAAGTTCGGTATTCATCCTTTCTGATGGAGGCATAATACTCCATAGTGTATATGGACTACATCTTCCTTATCCATTCATCCATTGAAGGGCATCTTGGCTCTTTCCATAGTTGGGTGACCATAGCCATTGCTGCTATAAACATTGGGGTACAGATTGCCCTTCTTTTCACTTTATCTGTATCTTTGGGGTAAATACACAGTAGTGCAATTTCAGGGTCATAGGGAAGCTCTATTTTTAATTTTTGAGGAATCGCCACACTGTTTTCCAAAGTAGCTGTACCAACTTGCATTCCCAACAACAGTGTAAGAGGGTTCCCCTTTCGCCACATCCTCTCCAACACATGTTGTTTCCTATCTTGCTAATTTTGGCCATTCTAACTGGTGTAAGGTTGTATCTCAATGTGGGTTTTTTTTCTCTATTTCAGTTTTATATATTTTTAATTGTTTATTTTTTATATAAACATATATTTTTATCCCCAGGGGTACAGGTCTGTGAATCGCCAGGTTTACACACTTCACAGCACTCACCAAAGCACATACCCACCCCAATGTCCATAACCCTTCCCCCCTTCTCCCAACCCCCCTCCCCACAGCAACCCTCAGTTTTCTTTTGTGAGATTAAGAGTCACTTATGGTTTGTCTCCCTCCCGATCCCATCTTGTTTCATTTATTCTTCTCCTACCCACATAAGCCCCCATGTTGCATCACCACTTCCTCATATCAGGGAGATCATATGATAGTTGTCTTTCTCTGCTTGACTTATTTCGCTAAGCATGATACGCTCTAGTTCCATCCATGTTGTCGCAAATGGCAAGATTTCATTTCTTTTGATGGCTGCATAGTATTCCATTGTGTATATATACCACATCTTCTTGATCCATTCATCTGTTGAGGGACATCTAGGTTCTTTCCATACTTTGGCTATTGTGGACATTGCTGCTATAAACATTCGGGTGCACGTGCCCCTTCGGATCACTACGTTTGTATCTTTAGGGTAAATACCCAGTAGTGCAATTGCTGGGTCATAGGGCAGTTCTATTTTCAACATTTTGGGGAACCTCCATGCTGTTTTCCAGAGTGGCTGCACCAGCTTGCATTCCCACCAACAGTGTAGGAGGGTTCCCCTTTCTCTGCATCCTCGCCAGCATCTGTCATTTCCTGACTTGTGGATTTTAGCCATTCTGACTGGTGTGAGGTGATATCTCATTGTGGTTTTGATTTGTATTTCCCTGATGCCGAGTGATATGGAGCACTTTTTCATGTGTCTGTTGGCCATTTGGATGTCTTCTTTGCAGAAATGTCTGTTCATGTCCTCTGCCCAATTCTTTTCTTTTTTTTTTTTTTAAAGATTTTTTTATTTATTTTATTTGACACAGAGAGAGATCACAAGTAGGCAGAGAGTCAGGCAGAGACAGAGGGTGAAGCAGGCTCCCTGCCTAGCAGAGAGCCCGATGCAGGGCTCAATCCCAGGACACTGAGACCATGACCTGAGCCGAAGGCAGTGGCTTAATCCACTGAGCCACCCAGTCACCCCCTCTGCCCATTTCTTGATTGGATTATTTGTTCTTTGGGTGTTGAGTTTGCTAAGTTCTTTATAGATTTTGGACACTAATCCTTTATCTGATATGTTGTTTGCAAATATTTTCTCCCATTCTGTCAGTTGTCTTTTGATTTTGTTAACTGTTTAGTTTGCTGTGCAAAAGCTTTTGATCCTGATGAAATCCCAATAGTTCATTTTTGCCCTTGCTTCCCTTGCCTTTGGCGAAATTCCTAGGATGATGTTGCTGCAGCTGAGGTCGAAGAGGTTGCTGCCTGTGTTCTCCTCGAGGATTTTGATGGATTCCTTTCTCACATTAAGGTCCTTCATCCATTTTGAGTCTCTTTTTGTGGGTGGTGTAAGGAAATGGTCCAGTTTCATTTTTCTGCGTGTGGCTGTCCAATTTTCCCAACACCATTTATTGAAGAGGCTGTCTTTTTTCCATTGGACATTCTTTCCTGCTTTGTCGAAGATTAGTTGACCATAGAGTTGAGGGTCTATTTCCGGGCTCTCTATTCTGTTCCATTGATCTATGTGTCTGTTTTTGTGCCAGTACCATGCTGTCTTGATGATGACAGCTTTGTAATCGAGCTTGAAGTCCGGAATTGTGATGCCACTAACTTTGGCTTTCTTTTTCAATATCCCTTTGGCTATTCGAGGTCTTTTCTGGTTCCATAAATTGTAGGATTTTTTTTTCCATTTATTTGAAAAAGATGCTTGATACTTTGATAGGAATTGCAATAAATGTGTAGATTGCTTTAGGTAATATAGATATTTTCACAATATTTATTCTTCCAATCCAGGAGCATGGAACATTTTTCCATTTCTTTGTGTCTTCTTCAGTTTCTTTCATGAGTACTTTATAGTTTTCTGAGTATAGATTCTTAGCCTCTTTGGTTAGGTTTATTCCTAGGTATCTTATGGTTTTGGGTGCAATTGTAAATGGGATTGACTCCTTAATTTTTCTTTCTTCTGTCTTGTTGTTGGTGTAGAGAAATGCAACTGATTTCTGTCCATTGATTTTTTATCCTGACATTTTATATCCTGAATTCCTGTACAAGTTCTAGCAGTTTTGGAGTGCAGTCTTTTGGGTTATCCACATATAGTATCATATCATCTGTGAAGAGTGATAATTTGACTTCTTCTTTGTCGATTTGGATGCCTTTAATTTCCTTTTGTTGTCTGATTGCTGAGACTATGACCTCTAGTACTATGTTGAATAGCAGTGGTGATAATGGACATCCCTGCCGTGTTCCTGACCTTAAGGGAAAAGCTTTCAGTTTTTCTCCATTGAGAATGATGTTTGCGGTGGGTTTTTCATAGATGGCTTTAATGATATTGAGGTATGTGCCCTCTGTCCCTACACTTTGAAGGTTTTTGATCAGGAAGGGATGCTTTTTTAACATCTATTGAGAGTATCATATGGTTCTTGTTCTTTCTTTAATTGATGTGTTCTATCACATTGACTGATTTGTGGATGTTGAACCAACCTTGCAGCCCTGGAATAAATCCCACTTGGTCATGGTGAATAATCCTTTTAATGAACTGTTGAATCCTATTGGCTAGTATTTTGGTGAGAATTTTCGCATCTGTGTTCATCAAGGATATTGGTCTATACCTCTCTTTTTTGATGGGATCCCTGTCTGGTTTTGGGATCAAGGTGATGCTGGCCTCATAAAATGAATTTGGAAGTTTTCCTTTCATTTCTATTTTTTGGAACAGTTTCAGGAGAATAGGCATTAGTTCTTCTTTAAATGTTTGGTAGAATTCCCCCGGGAAGCCGTCTGGCCCTGGGCTTTTGTTTGTTT
>NC_081575.1:95322595-95341195 GCF_022355385.1 Mustela nigripes
TAGTATGTTCTTATAATAGTTTGTATTTCTTTGGTGTTAGTTGTGATCTCTCCTCTTTCATTCATGATTTTATTTATTTGGGTCCTTTCTCTTTTCTTTTTGATAAGTTGGGCCAGGGGTTTATCAATTTTATGAATTCTTTCATTCAAAGAACCAGCTTCTAGTTTCGTTGATTGGTTCTATTGTTTTTTTTTGTTTGTTTGTTTGTTTGTTTGTTTCTATTTCATTGATTTCTGCTATGATCTTTATGATTTTGCTTCTCCTGCTGGGCTTAGGGTTTCTTTCTTGTTCTTTCTCCAGCTGATTTAGGTGTAGGGTTAGGTTGTGTACCTGAGACCTTTCTTGTTTCTTGAGAAAGGCTTGTACCGCTATATATTTTCCTCTCAGGACTGCCTTTGTTGTGTCCCACAGATTTTGAACCATTGTATTTTCATTATCATTTGTTTCCATGATTTTTTTCAATTCTTTTTTAATTTCCCGGTTGATGCATTCATTCAAAAATCCTGATTTAGGACGGAGGATGTGATCCATTCTGGAGAATGTTCCATGTGCACTAGAGTAGAATGTGTATTCTGTTGCTTTGGGATGAAATGTTCTGAATATATCTGTGAAGTCCATCTGGTCCAGTGGTTCATTTAAGGCTTTTATTTACTTGTTGATCTTTTCCTTGGATGATCTGTCCATTTCAGTGAGGGGAGTGTTAAAGTCCCCTACTGTTATTGTATTATTGTTGATGTGTTTCTTTGATTTTGTTATTAATTGGTTTATATAGTTGGCTGCTCTCACATTGGGGGCATAGATATTTAAAATTATTAGATCTTCTTGTTGGACAGACCCTTTGAGTATGATATAGTGTGCTTCCTCATCTCTTAAGTCTTAAGTCTTTGGCTTAAAATCTAATTGATCTGATATAAGGATTGCCACTCCTGCTTTCTTCTGATGTCCAATAGCATGGTAAATTCTTTTCCACCCCGTCACTTTAAATCTGGAGGTGTCTTCGGGCTTAAAATGAGTTTGGTGAAGGCAACATATAGATGGGTTTTGTATTTTTATCCATTCTCATACCCTGTGTCTTTTGATTGGGGCATTTAGCCCATTAACATTCAGGGTAACTATTGAGAGATATGAATTTAGTGCCATTGTATTGCCTGTAAGGTGACTGTTACTGTATATGGTCTCTGTTCCTTTCTGATCTACCTCTTTTAGGCTCTCTCTTTGCTTAGAGGACCCCTTTCAATATTTCCTGTAGAGCTGGTTTGGTGTGTGCAAATTCTTTCAGTTTTTGTTTGTCCTGGAAGCTTTTAATCTCTCCTTCTATTTTCAATGATAGCCTAGCTGGATATAGTATTCTTGGCTGCATGTTTTTCTCATTTAGTGCTCTGAATATATCATGCCAGCTCTTTCTGGCCTGCCAGGTCTCTGTGGATAAGTCAGCTGCCAATCTAATATTCTTACCATTGTATGTTACAGACTTCTTTTCCCGGACTGCTTTCAGGATTTTCTCTTTGTCATTGAGACTTGTAAATTTTACTATTAGGTGACGGGGTGTGGGCCTATTCTTATTGATTTTTGAGGGGCGTTCTCTGAACCTCCTGAATTTTGATGCTCATTCCCTTTGCCATATTGGGGAAATTCTCCCCAATAATTCTCTCCAGTATACCTTCTGCTCCCCTCTCTCTTTCTTCTTCTTCTGGAATCCCAATTATTCTAATGTTGTTTCATCTTATGGTGTCACTTATCTCTCGAATTCTCCCCTCGTGGTCCAGTAGCTGTTTGTCCCTCTTTTGTTCAGCTTCTTTATTCTCTGTCATTTGCTCTTCTATATAGCTAATTCTTTCTTCTGCCTCATTTATCCTAGCAGTGAGAGCCTCCATTTTTGATTGCACCTCATTAATTGCTTTTTTGATTTCAATTTGGTTAGATTTTATTTCTTTTATTTCTCCAGAAAGGGCTTTTATATCTCTCGAGAGGGTTTCTCTAATATCTTCCATGCCTTTTTTGAGCCAGGCTAGAACCATGAGAATTGTCATTCTGAACTCTAGATCTGACATATTACCAATGTATGTATTGATTAGTTCCCTAGCCTTCGGTACTGCCTCTTGTTCTATTTTTGTGGTGAATTTCTGCCTTTTCATTTTGTCCAGCTAAGGGTATATGAGGAGCAAGTAAAATACTAAAAGGGTGGCAACAACCCCGGGAAAATATGCTTTAACCAAATCATGAGGGGAAAAAGGGGGATAAAAAGAGGTTCAACCAGATAGATAGAAAATGAAAGAAAAAAAAAGAAAAGAATTAAAAAAAGAAAACAAATAAAGAAAAGTATAGAAAAGAAAAAATATATATGTTCGATAAACTTTCAGAAAGTGGCTCTTACTCTGTTTCTTAGATAAGCTATCTAGCTGATCTCCTGCTAGCTGAAGTAGTCTCAGCCTGCTACTTCTCTGCCATCTTGATTCCTCCCCTCAATGTGGTTTTAATGTGAATCTCCTTGATGACTAGTGATGATGAACATCATCACTAGACATCAGGCATATTTCTTACACCCTGGAGGAGTGAGCAAGTGCTCTATGACAGTAATCAAATGAAAGGCAGAGTCTTAAATCGCTTTACCTCTATTTCCAACTCTCCTATCACCATTGGATCAGATCTGATTTTCTTTACACGTGATATCTTTGATATGGTTTTTGTGTCTACCATATTGTGATAAGACACATGTTAAATCTCAAGAGTTCTCAAGTCATCATTTCCACTTACTTTTTGGAGAAACCGGCCTTTAGGTATTGAATAACCCAATGTCTCACTAGTCAGTCTCAAAACTGATACTGCAATTTAGATTTTTCTGTTTCTCTAAACCACAGCTATTCCACTTTTTAAAGCATTAACATGTGATGCTTTTTTAACAAGAGGTGTCTTTCCATAGCTCATTTATAGACAAAATCTATATAGCCTGTAGATGATGGCTCTCATGCCTTTTTCATTGAGACGTCTTCTCCTGGTTTCAGGGGACATTTTATGGCTGTATCCCCCATACTATGGTAAAGTATTTGAATTGAGACCACATGTCTCTTATGGTATTCAGTTTAAATCGGCCTCCATGCTACTCTCTTGCAAGCTTCCCTTCACATTCAGGTGAGCATTCGGAGTATATGTGTTTTCTTGAGAACTTTTTATTTGGGATTATGTTAAGTAATTTTGGACACAGATTTATTTATTACCATGAGTTATTTTGACTTCATAAAACTAAAATACATCGCTGTCTATTTGTAAAGTGATACTTGAGGATAAATTCAGTTTTCTGGCCACATTCTCCTTGATTCTGACTCTAAGACTTATTTATTTTGAGGGTTTATGCTTAGGGAATATTAACAAATTTTTGTCCTCTTGAAGTTTAATTTTTTAAAATAATGCCTTAGACTGGCAAAAAAAAAATCTGTCTAAAGTCATTATTTTTCTTGTGTATAGTAAATTATAATGAACCACACAATGCTTTTAAAGCTATGTGAGCCGTAACACAGTATAATCTCCTATTATTCAGTTCAAAATAATGTATGCAGCTAATGACATATATTTATGTAGGGATACAATAAATTAGGGCATGAATTTGTTGCCTAGCTCCAAAAACTGGAATGATTGGTAACTTGGTGTTTTTCTATCCCTGTAACAGTGAGTTTTAGACAGTTGATGGACCTGTGTGTTTTCAGTTAAAATGTTCTCTTCTCCATCTTACAAGAGAATTCCAACAGGTAAAGTAACATACCTTTTCATAGGGTCATATGGTAACTTAAATGGTTTGGACTTTGTAATAAGGGCTATGCAGTATTCACTTGACCAGGAAGTAGCCAGCCAAGTGTCTAGAGCTCTAATCTAAGATGCTGGGGTTTCTTCTCACTCGCTACTCTCCCCCTAGCACTTTTGTTCATACTCCTAGTCTGTGGCTAGGGAATAGATGTACTACTATATTTTTAAAAAGGAGGCTAATCCCCAAAGGTTAAGAACTATTGATTCATGGGTCCATTCAAACTTAATCTACTCACAAATAATGATAATAGACAGTGAGAAATATATTGAGCTATGCATATACAACTTACTAAAATTCTTAGATGTGCATAAATTAGTGAATGATATGCTTCAACTTTTTCTTAGTAATGCTCATAAAAGTCTTTGCTGTATAAAAGTAGATTGGTCTACATGAGCCCTAAATTGAAAACTAACTATACTGGAATTTTCCTTTCAGTTGTGAGGTATATGTACATAGTAAATGGCAGGTTGTTTACCATTTCACATTTGTTTCTTAAGATTAAGAAACACTGAAGCCAGACAGTTGAGTTATTTTAGATTAAGAGGTTACAAAGATGGAATGGGATTGTTATTAAGCAATGATTCACAAACATACCAAATTGTATAAGCAGTGTGTCAAAACTCAAGTCTAATAGTTATGTTGGTCTGCTTCTAATTGTAAGAAAGAAGCCTAAAATGTGAAATGTAGAATTATTATGATATATTGACATTTTGGTATAATGAGACAGAAGTATTTTGAAAACAAAATTTTCTAGGAATATTGATAGATGGTCTATTTAGCTCTTATTTCAGTGCAATACATTGATAATAGCAAAACCTAAGCAGGATACAAAACCACTGAAGTGGTTAAGAAGGGTGTTCATGGGGGCGCCTGGGTGGCTCAGTGGGTTAAAGCCTCTACCTTCGGCTCAGGTCATGATCCCAGGTCCTGAGATGGAGCCCCACATCAGGCTCTCTGCTCAGCAGGGAGCCTGCTTCCCTTCCTCTCTCTCTCTGGCTGCCTCTCTGCCTACCTGTGGCTCTCTGTCTGTCAAATAAATAAATAAAATCTTAAAAAAAAGGGTGTTTATGTTCTCTTTTAGTCATGTAAGATTTCTCTCTTGGTTTATTGATTTGTACTCATTTAGCACTAAGATGCTATCTAAGTATTCCCACACCTTCAGATATTTATGTATTATTCTCTTGCATGATATGTAATGAGCATCTCTCAATAGTCTATACCAAGTTATTTTCCTTAATTTTTTTCCCTTAATTTTTATGTGTCTGTGAACTAACTTCATTTCTTTAATTCTAATATAATTAACATACAGTTTTATATTAGTTTCAGGCATACAGTGCAGTGATTGAACAATTCTATACATTGCTCAGTGCTCATCAAGATAAGTGTACTCTTAGTTCCCTTCACCTATTATATGTGCCCCCCACCCACTCCCCTCTGGCAACCACCAGTTTGTTATCTTTAACATTCTTTTTTTTTGTATCTGTTTTTCTTTTTTGATTTGTTTCTTAAATTAAATGTATGAATGAAATCACATGGTATTTGTCTTTTCTCCAGCTGACTGACTCCTTCTAGCATTATGCTTTCTAAATCCATCCATGCTCTTACAAATGGCAAAATGTCATTCTGTTTCCTGGCTGAGTAATATGCCATTGTGCAACTACAATACATCTTCTTTATCTGTTAACCCATTGGTGAACACTCAGGCTGCTTCCATATCTTGACTATTGTAAAGAATGCTGCAGTGAGCATCATGGGCATATGTCTTTTCAAATTAGTGTTTACTCACTTTAGACTGTAGGTTAGGATCAGGTTGGATTCCTCTGTCTTTCAGTTCCAGGCTACAGACTGAAGGGTGAGCTTCAATTCAGAACATAGAAATTTTATGCAGAGGACTAAGAGGAAGAAGATGGGTGGATATTGGTAAGGCCTCTAAAAGTTTCTCTTTGGGTGTTTCAGAACATTGTGTTTCCTTACCATTCCTTGGCCAAAATAAATCTCATTGGTCAAAACAAAGCCAAAGTCAAGAAAGTGAAAAATTGGAACTATTTCTACATGGAAGCAAAAAGTGAATAATTAAAAAAAATTATACCCTATCCTTCTGGTTTCCAGAATTGTTTTACTTATATCTACTTACTAAGATGGATCTTAAAATAGGCCATGCATCATTTTTTTTTCCTTGACTAATCTTCATTTAAGTAGTAGTAGCAGTAATATAAATCAGAGAAAAATAATGAGTAAGTTAAAAAAAGAAAAAGCAACATTGATAGTAAGAACGTTCCACTTATCTGGACCTACGTTTCACATATCATCTCCTTTCCTGGTGTCACAAACCAAGCAATAAAAAAATGGATACCCTGGGTAGCCCCATATAGGTGCCACCAAGTTTATTCACTACACATGGTGGATTTTATTTTTAAGAAAACAGCAGTTGAGCCTCTGCCGAGAACCTGTCTATTCTTACTTCACATACATTTTTTGGATTTATTTTCCCAGCCTTAATTTTATCGGGAGTACATTAAAAGAAGTAACAAGGACACCAATTTGTATTGACAGCTGAGTTCCTAAAAATGAAGAAAAAACTTGTATTATTAGTCCTAGTGTTTCATCCTTTATTTCCATACCATTTTTATATGACTTTATAGTTCCTCCCTGAAGGCACATTCTCTTCCCTGCCCCCAAGACAGTGCACTTAGCCATATAACTTATGTTAGAAACAGAAGAAAGCAGTTATAAAAGTGTGCCACTTCCAAAAATAGGCTTTAACATGCCTTAGTATTTCTGTTTGTTCCATTTTGCCTCTTCCATCAATATGAAGTGAACTTGTCTCTGCTAACCCATTAGTCTAGAAAGGATAAGAGACTCAAGGAGCCTATCTGATGTATCTGATTCTGAACAAGATCAGTGCAAGCCTAACTAACCTATGTATGGTAATTATTCTATGCCAGTAAGTGTTGAGGTATACTTGTATTTTTTAACTTTTTTTTTTTAAAGATTTTATTTATTTGAGAGAGAGACAGTGAGAGAGAGCATGAGCGAGGAAAAGGTCAGAGGGAGAAGCAGACTTCCCATGGAGCTGGGAGCCTGATGCGGGACTCGATCCCAGGATTCCGGGATCATGACCTGAGCTGAAGGCAGTCGTCCAACCAACTGAGCCACCCAGGTGCCCCTGTATTTTTTAACTTTAAATAATAGTTAATAATCTTCAGAACATGACATTAATTGAAAAAAAAAATACTCCTCAAAACTAGAGCCTCCCTAGTGTTTTAATAAAAGATAATAGTTATTTGGTAAAAGGGGAATCTAAGATCATACATGTTTGAGAATATGTGGGTAAAATAAAATTACATATTATTGACTACTGAGAGACTTTATTAGGTTCTGCTAACCTCAGAGAGTTAGCTTCATTTTTCAAATTGATTTGCTATCAGGAAACTAACATTAATAGAAATAATAGGTAACAAATAACATCACCCGAAATGTAGTTGAAGAACTAAAGATTATCCTGGGTCATTTAGCAGAGTAATTAAAAATCCCATTTGCCTTTGAAAGCATCTTTGTTGGATCCCTCCACTTGAGGCTGTCTTGAGGAAAACTAAGAAAACTCAACAAGCTTCAAGATGTATAGTAATCAATTTTTTATAGACTGTTTTTCTTCATCCCTTTAATAAGAAACCAATGGGTAAAGGGGATAATAGGACACAATGAGAAGAAAACAGAACTGTTTTATGCACAAAATGGTGGCTGAAGTAGACTATAGAATATTTGCTTAGCTCTCTGCTGTTTCCACCATTAAATACCTCTTGTCTTCAACACAAGCCCTATCACTGTATTTGTCAGCCTTCCTGATAGACTTTGCAGGGTTTGCAACATCTCAGTTTGGATAAATAGCCAATGTAATTAATTGGTGAAGTCTACAAGTGTTCCAGAATCATATTATGTAAAAGTTATTTAGCAACTCATATTCATGAATAAATCATACAATTTTCAACAGTAACCTATTTACCAATTGGTTGAGTGTTTGAAATCAGTTTATTAGTAAAGATAATTAATGGCCATTTTATTCTAAGACTGAAAAATTTCTTTATTTCCTCTTCTGTAGTTAGTTAAAATAACAGGTTAAGAAAATGCTTAAAGGATGATAATCAATTGATTTCATTTGTATCTTTTTAACTATTGTAAACCTATGAATAATATCATTAGATGACATATTACAATAAAGAAAATTATAATCCTAGAAGCATGGGAATGTAGAGATATCATGTGTGGGCAATTTAAACCTCTTCCCTGTAAGACACTCTCTGATTCGTGCAGAAGTATGAGGTAATTCATGTATTGAAATTAAATTTCATTCCATTGGAAAAGGTTAAAGTAGTATATTTTTATCCTTTGAGTCAATACAGCTCATGTCCTGGCCATTTACCTTTAATCATTTTTATCTCCTTGTACTAATAGTGAGAAAAAAATTAATCATCCCCTAAACTCATTGCTTCATATATTCAGTACTGTATGATATATTATATAAACTTCTAACATTACATAAATTACTTACATGATCTTAAAATCTATGTAGAATTAACTTCCTCTTTGCTTACTCTGGTTAAACTCTTCTGAATTGGTAATTAACATATTTATCTCCATTCATGTATATTTACTCAGTGATTGAAGATGCTTTGGTTAGTCTACAGTATCCATGGATACCAGGCAGATCAGGGATTCCAACCTGAGTAACTCCAGAACTGAAAGTCAACACCTCTTATCCAAACTATCATCACTGAAGTGTTTGCAAAGACATGCCAATGTTAACTTAGAAGATTTAACCTAAAGTGTAGGGGAGAAGGTTCAAAAGCTAATTTAACATGCTTTCTAAGAAGTTGGTATTTTCTCACTTTTGGAGAGGTAATTTCATGACAACCTGGAAGAAATGAAAATAGATTTGTCATTATGCATGTATTTGACAAGATTGAATTGGCAAATCTGTCTTATAAAATATAATCCTGAAATCAAAATTTAGAAAAATTCTAAATATTGCAAGATATTATAGAGAATTTTTTCTACCTCAAAAGACCAATATATTTAACACTTTTTGCATAATTAATTGTAAGGCTTTGTGAATAGACACATAAATGTATATGTAAATCTCTATTATAACACTTTGATAAATAATAAATAAGTATCTAAGAAAAAGTACTTACATTTTCTTACACAGTCGAACCAATAAGGTATGAAGAAAGTGGAAAATTAAAGTCATGCACAGGTTGAAGGTAAGCTGGGAATATTTAAATTGATCTATGTTTTCAATAGACTATAGGTAAGGCACTTTAAGATTTCTCACACTGGATTAATAACCTCTGAGAGTTATTGTATTTTGTCCCATTTATTGACAATTGGTGATGACAAAAGCAAGTTAAGGTTTTTTCTCCTATTACAGAAGCTAAAATACTGCTTCACAGCATCCCTTTGAAGTCCAGCAAAGGGAGCAAATGGACTACAACTCTATGTACTGACATGGATGAACTGTACAAACAATACTAACCCAACTACAACAAATTAGATGCATTGTGATTGAATTTACATAAATTTTGGTTTCTTTTCTTAAGATTTATTTACTCATTTGCTTGAGAGAGCACATATATGCACACAAGTGGGGAGAGGGGCAGAGAGAGAGGGAGAAGGTGAGAAGCAGACTCCATGCTAAGTTCAGAACCAACCGGGGCTTGATCCTACCACCTGGAGATCATGACCTGAGCAGAAATAAAGAGCTGGGCACTCAGCCAAGTGAGCCACACAGGGGCCCCTTAAGTAAGTTTTAAGAAAAGCAACCATGATATTTTGGGGTAAAATATACATAATGGAAAATTCACTCATTTATTTTGAAGGGTACACTTCACTGCCAATAAGTAAATTCATCATGTTTTGTAATAGTCACCACTACCCATTTCCAGAACTCTGTACTCATGAAATAAAAACTCCCATGCAGCCCCTAGTAAACTCTATTCTGCTTTTTGGCTTTATGAATTCACCTGTTCTAGGGACCTCATATAAGTGATATCAAACAATATCTGACCTTTTGGGTCTAGCTTATTTCATTTAACATCATGTTCACAAGTTTTATCCGTGCATGGCATGTTATTGGAACTTAATTATTTTTATGGCTAAATAATATTTCATGTTGCCTCTGTATAAATTAAAGTTTTGAGACCTGGTAGGACAAGTTCTCAAACTTTATTTCTGTGGAGGCCTGAGAGCTTGAAGCCTCCTAGTCCACCAGTATCCTGGTATCACTCTACAAGGCAAATATGGTCTTAAATATCAGCCTTCTGATTAAATTTGCAGGAGTTGATGGTTGTTAAGTTTGAGATTCCCTATACTATTGGTATTTCTGTTGTCTTGGTAACAGACTACTTTTTTCCCCTTTGTGATGTTTATGTAGACCTGTAACCCTGCATTAAATTGTACACATTTGTGTGGTTTTGGGGTTTACTTCAATGAATTTTTTTTTTCAATTAAATGTTCTGTTATTTCATTTTTATTTTCATTTTATTTCTTTTCTTTTCTTTGTTCCAGAATTCATTGTTTAGCACTACACCCAGTGCTCCATGCAATACGCACCTTCCACAATACCCACCACCAGGCTCACCCGGCCCCCCCCCCACCCCCCCCCCCCCCAAACCCCCCGTTTGTTTATCAGAGTACACAGTCTCTCATGGTTTGTCTCCCCCTCCAATTTCCACCAACTCCCTTCTCCTCTCCATCTCCCAATGTCCTCCCTGTTATTCCTTATGCTCCACAAGTAAGTGAAACCATATGATAATTGACTTTCTCCACATGGCTTATTTCACTCAGCATATCTCTTCCAGTCCTGTGCATGTTGATACAAAATGTGGGTAGTCATCCTTTCTGATGGAGGCTTAATACTCCATTGTATATATGCAATGTATCTTCTTTATCCATTTGTTCACTGAAGGGGATCTTGGTTCTTTCCATAGGTTGGTGACTGTGGCCATTGCTGCTATAAACACTGGAGTACAGGTGGCCCTTCTTTTCACTACTTCAGTATCTTTGGGGTAAATACCCAGTAGTGCAATTGCAGGGTCATAGGGAATCTCTATTTTTAATTTCTTTAGGAATCTCTGCACTGTTTTCCAAAGTGGCTGCACCAACTTGCAGTCCCACCAACAGTGTAAGAGGGTTCCCCTTTATCCACATCCTCTCCAACACACGTTGTTTCCTGTCTTGCTAATTTTGGCCATTGTAACTGGTGTAAAGTGGTATCTTGATGTGGTTTTAATTTGAATCTCCCTCATGGCTAGTGATGATGAACATTTTTTCATGTGTCTGATAGCAATTTGTATGTCTTCATTGGAGAAGTGTCTGTTCATAGAGAAGAGAGAAGAATCACATGGTCCTCTCAATTGATGCAGAAAAAGCATTTGACAAAATCCAGCATCTGTTCCTGATTAAAACACCTCAAAGTATAGGGATAGAAGGAACATTCCTGAACTTCATAAAATCTATCTATGAAAGAACCACAGCAAATATCATCTTCAATGGGAAAAAGCTCGCAGCCTTCCTGTTGAGATCAGGAACACGACAAGGATGCTCACTCTCACCACTCTGTTCAACATAGTATTAGAAGTCAGACAACAGCAATCAGACAACAAAGAGAAATAAAAGGTATCCAAATTGGCAATGAAGAAGTCAAACTCTCTCTCTTCGCAGATGACATGATTCTTTATATGGAAAACCCAAAAGACTCCACCCCCCAAACTATTAGAACTCATACAGCAATTCAGATATGTGGCAGGATACAAATTCAATGTATAGAAATCAGTTGCTTTCTTATACACTAACAATGAAAATGCAGAAAGGGAAATTAGAAAATCGATTCCATTTACTATAGCACCAAGAACCATAAGATACCTGGGAATAAACCTAACCAAAGGAGTAAAGGATCTGTACTCGAGGAACTACAGAACCCTCATTAAAGAAATTGAAGAAGACACAAAAAGATGGAAGACCATCCCATGCTCATGGATCAGAAGAATAAACATTGTTAAAATGTCTATACTGCCTAGAGTAATCTACACTTTTAATGCCATTCCGATCAAAATTCTACTGGTATTTTTCAAAGAGCTGGAGCAAATAATCCTAAAATGTGTATGGAATCAGAAGAGACCCTGAATCACTAAGCGAATGTTGAAAAACAAAAATAAAATTGGGGGCATCACATTACCTGATTTCAAGCTTTACTACAAGCTGTGATCACCAATACAGCATGGTACTGGCATAAAAACAGACACATAGACCAGTGGAACAGAGTAGAGATCCCAGGTATGGACACTCAACTCTATGGTCAAATAAATTTTGACAAAACAGGAAAAAATATACAGTGGAGAAAAGACAGTCTCTTCAATAAATGGTGCTGGGAAAATTGGACAGCTATATGTAGAAGAGACTAACTTTTCTATACTTTATACTTACACAAAGATAAAACTCAAAATGGATAAAAGACCTCAGCATGAGACAGGAATCCATCAGAATCCTAGAGGAGAACATAGGCAGTAACCTCTTCGATATCAGCCACAGCAACTTCTTTCGAGATACATCTCCAAAGGCAAAGGAATCAAAAGCGAAGATGAACTTTTGGGACTTCATCAAGATCAAAAGCTTCTGCACAGCAAAGGAAACAGTCAACAAAACAAAGAGGCAACCCACGGAATGGGAGAAGACATTTGCAAATGACAATACAGACAAAAGGTTGGTATCCAGGATCTATAACGAACTCCTCAAACTCAACACACACAAAACAGATAATCATATATCAATGTGGTTTTGATTTGAATCTCCCTGATAACTAATGATGATGAACATTTTTTCATGTGTCTGTTAGCCATTTGTATGTCTTCATTGGAGCAGTGTCTGTTCATGTCTTCTGCCCATTTAAAAAAATTGTTTAAAAGATTTTATTTACTTATTTAAGAGAGATATCACAAATAGGCAGAGAGAGAGGGGAAGCAGGCTCCCGTCTGAGCAGAGAGCCAGATACAGGGCTCGATCACAGGACCCTGAGATCATGACCTGAGCTGAAGGCAGAGGGTTAACCCTGAGCCACCCAGGCACCCAGACACCACTTCTGCCCATTTTTTTTTATATGATCTGTTTTGTGTGTGTTGAGCTTGAGGAGTTCTTTATAGATCTTGGATATCAGCTCTTTGTCTGTATGTAGTGTCATTTGCAAATATCTTCTCCTATTCCGTGGGTTGCCTCTTTGTTTTGTTGACTGTTTCCTTTGCTGTGCAGAAGCTTTTGATCTTGATGAAGTCCCAAAAGTTTATTTTCACATTTGTTTCCTTTGCCTTTAGAGACATATCTTGAAAGAAGTTGCTGTGGCCAATGTCGAAGAGGTATTTGCTTATGTTCTCCTCTAGGATTTTGATAGATTCCTGCCTCACGTTGAGGTCTTTTATCCATTTCAAGTTTATCATTGTGTATGGTGTAAGAGAATGGTCGAGTTTCATTCTTCTACACATAGCTGTCCAATTTTCCCAACACAAGTTGTTGAAGAGACTGTCTTCTTTCCACTGTATTTTTTTTCCTGCTTTGTTGAAAATTATTTGACCATAGAGTTGAGGGTCCATACCTGGGCTCTCTACTCTGTTCCACTGGTCTATGTGTCTGTTTTTGTGCTAATACCATTCTGTCTTGGTGATCAGAGCTTTGTAGTAAAGCTTGAAATCAGGCAATGTGATTCCCCTAGTTTTGTTTTTATTTTCAGCATTTCATTAGCAATTCGAGGTCTCTTCTGGTTCCATGACCAGGTGGGATTTATGCATGGGATGCAAGGGTGGTTAAACCTTCACAAATCAATCAATGTGATAGAATGAATCAGTAAGAGAAGAGAGAAGAAACACCTGGTCCTCTCAATTGACGCAGAAAAAGCATTTGACAAGATACAGCATCTGTTTCGTATTGATATGCTTCAAAGTATAGGGATAGAGGGAACATTCCTCAACTTCATAAAATCCATCTATGAAAAACCCACAGTGAATATCTTCCTCCATGGTTAAAAGCTGACAACCTTCCCTTTGAGATCAGGAACATGACAAGGATGCACAATCTTACCACTCTTGTTCAACATAGTACTACAAGTCCTATGAACAGCATCAGACAACAAAAAGAAATTAAAAAAAAAAAACTAGCAAAGACGTCAATCTCTCCCTCTTTTGGAGATGACATGATGCCTTATATGGAAAACCCAAAAGACTCTATCCCCAAACTACCAGAACTCATACAGCAATTCAGTAATGTGGCAGGATACAAAACCAATGTACAGAAATCACTGGCTTACTTATACACTAACAATGAAAATATAGAAAGGGAAATGAGAGAATTCATTCCATTTACTATAGCACCAAGAACCATAAGATACTTGGGAATAAACCCAACCAAAGAGGTAAAAGATCTGTACTCGAGGAACTATAGAACACTTATGAAAGAAATTGAAGAAGACACAAAAAGATGGAAGACCATTCCATGCTCATGGATCAGAATAATAAAAATTGTTAAAATTTCTATACTGCTGGGGTGCCTGAGTGGCTCAGTGGGTTAAGTCTCTGCCTTTGGCTCAGGTCCTGATCTCAGGGTCTTGGGCTCTCTGCTCAGCAGGGAGCCTTCTTCCCCCCCCCCCCCCCCCCCGTGCCCTTCTCCTACTTGTGATCTGTCAAATAAATAAATAAAATTTAAAAAAATTAAAAATGTCTAAGTTGCCTAGAGCAATCTATACTTTCTATACCATCCCAATCAAAATTCCACTGGCATTTTTCAAAGAGCTGGAATAAGCAATCAAACTTTTTAATTTTTAATTTTTTTAAGTAGGCTCCATGCCAGTGTGGGGCCCAATATGAGGCCTGAACTCATGACCCTAAGATCATGACCTCAGCCAAAAAAAAAAAAAAAGAGTTGGATGACCAACAGACTGAGTCATCCAGGTGACCCAAATGAAACTTCTTTAAAAAGAATTTACCTATGAAGCAATAAAAGAAAGAACAAACTAATGATGATGATTACAATAACATAGATTAATCTGAAAGCATTAGGCTAAATGAAAGGATGTAGATAAAGAAGGATACATAGTATGATTCAATTTATAGAACATTCTTGAAAAGACAAACTTGAAGGAGTAAAGACCAGATCTGTGTCCCTCAAATGTTTAGTATTGTCAAGTGGCATATCATCTGTAATCATCAACAAACTGAGGAGTTTCAGGGCATCAGGTACCAAACTTTAAGAAGAGTAGTGAACCCTTGCTTTTATGACTTGTTTTCTATTTCTTTTACCTGTGTATTTGTTGAACACCTTCTCATAGTAACATCTCATGGATTCTTCAAGATAGAAGTCTCTTCTTTCTCTGTGACACTGCCCCTCCCGGTCAGGGTCCTGAGTCAAGCAGTACTCACATGCCAGGATCTCAGTCTCTCTGGCTAATTCCTACCCCCTTGAAACCACATTGCTCTGTTCACAAATGCAAGAAGCCAGAGAGCTGCGGAATTAAAACTCTGGGCAACCTCAACCCAGGATTCTTGTGAGTTCCCTAACAATTCCAGGGCAAATAGAGATGCAAGTTTCACAGGTTTTTCAGAATTTCACACAAGATTAATTTCCATTCTGCGGACATCTTGCTTATTGTCCAGTACTTCTTCTTTCCCTTTTCTCTAACCATTGCCACCCTGGCATTCCCTGTATTTTTCAAATAAACTATGTACACACATTCTTGTTTTAGGTCCACTTAAACCAAGATAGTACTTAGCTCACATATCCCGTTAAGGCCAAGTTCTTCTGAGTTAGTGTCAACTGAAATTGTGATATGTATAGACCAACATCCATCGTAAGATCATAGTGTCTTTTGTCCTTCCTTTTTTACCTTCTAAGCCCCAGAAGCAATTGGCATATGATGGGCACTTGATTAAAAAGTCCTAATCAGTTAATCTCATGTACTTGAAACTGGTTTTCTTGTTTGTTTTTTTAAGAGCCATACTACTTTATGGAGAGGACATTTGATGGTCAAAAGACCAGATGAGAAAGAAGCAAACTTGTTTAAAAGGGCATGCAGAATCTAGGGAGAAGGATAGAAAACAGAAAAGAGGATATTCATTCTAGAGACTGATTTCAACGTGAATTCAGATTTTTAGGAACTTCAAAATGCAATTTCAGATATCTGGATTACACCATTCCCTGAACTGGAGTTTTGATATGGCTATAGTCTAAATGGTTAGTAGCCAGATAAAATGCTTAAGTTATCAGGCATCATCTAGATAGTCATTTCCTGTCAGGGACAATTATCTTCGGAGGTATTCTAACACCATGTTCATGTGATTAACTGGTTGGGAGTATTTACAATTTGTAATAAACTGGGCAACTTAAACATGTTAAGGCAGAAAAATGATGCCATATAGTTTTTTTTTTAATTGCACTGAGAACAAAGAAAATGAACATTTCTCGTTTTTGTTTTTAAAGATTTTATTTATTTATTTGACAGAGAGAGAGAGAGATCACAAGTAGGCAGAGAGGCAGGCAGAGAGAGAGGAGGAAGTAGGCTCCCTGCTGAGCAGAGAACCCAATGCGGGGCTCCATCCCAGGACTCTGGGATCATGACCTGAGCCAAAGGCAGAGGTTTTAACCCACTGAGCCATGCAGGTGCCCCAAATATGAACATTTCTTTAAACACTGTTCTTAAAGGACAATTCACTTTGTTTGAATGAGATTAGGTCAAAGATACAGGAGATGTAAATACCAAGAGACTCAGTGAGGCAAAATACTGGTATGAGAGGCTCTAAAATGAAGGAGTCGTCTTTTAGGATTCAACTGTTTTATCTTGAGAAAATCAGTGGATATTGGATAAGTCTGGTGATCTAGGAGTGGGACAGTGGGAATCCATACTTGTTCAATCTGTTCCACATAACACTTCTTAAAATTGGATCCTGGTTTTAGAGCTAGAAAACAACCACATGTGTTTTGTATCACATGTAGGTACAACTTCCAACTGTTTTTGTCTTCTTAAATGTATGAACTGCTGAGCAGGCCTATGGAAACAAAAAAGCAAAGTCAAAAGATGCATACTTAATTTTTACAATAAAGATGACCAGCTAAATTCTGCTTGTCCAAGCAGTAGAGTTGATACTCTTAAGTTTTGTATTAAATACAGTTCCAGAGAAAAGTCATTTTATGAATCACCCTCTGTACTCCATACCACCCCTCATCCCTACTGCACTCACACACAGGAACTTAATATTTTAAATAATGTGTTCCTAGTGTAACATAGAAAAAGTGATCCTTTTACTATGTTACACCTAGGAACATATTAATTCTGGAACACTGAAAAGAAATTAAAAAAAAACAAACATTTTAAAAAAGTGATTTATATTCAAACACGTTTGAGAATGTTATATATTTTTAAAACAGAAATATTTCCCTGCATAACTTTCTGCCCCTTTAGTAAGATTATATCAGGAGCTGGCACACCCTGGCTGGGATGGGCTAAATCCAGCCAATCATCTGTTTTTATAAATGAAGGTTTAGTGGAACAGAGCAATATGTATTTGTTGATAGATTATCTGTAGCTATATTGTTAGAATGACAGAGCTTGTGACACGGACTCTATGGCCTTCAAAGCTGAAAAGATTTACTACCTGATCTCTTTCCAAAAAAAAAAAATGTATCTGACCCCTGGGCTTAGAGACAGTATGTAATACACACTGTAATATATAGTATACAATTCTCATAATTACTTGAGCAGAGAACCCATTGCTCACATTTTGTAGCTTTAATGTTTTGTGGAATAGCATATAGAATATAATATTCTAGTATTTGTTCATCTGTTTGTTTTCCTCTTTATTTTTAAGTGAGATTTGTCCAACCATAAACATGAAGTTTCAAAGTTATTTTGAAGTGGGAAGAACATAATGCAGCACTTGTAATAGAAAATACCCTTGGAGATCTCACTGGCTTTTCAACAGTAATATAAAATAATAGCTGGTGGTGATTTATTAGAGAAGAACTCATCAAAAATATCTTTTAAAAATATATTTTATACATTCAGTTTATTTGGTTCTCTTGTAGATTTGCATTGTGATTTTTCATGAGCTGAGCAAAAATCCCTGTTTCATAGGTAATAGTTACATCCATGTGCTTAAATTACTATTTTTATGTTAAAAGATATACTTGAAGAATACATGCTTATCTTGATACTTGATCAATTTTACATTACGTTTTATTTTTATGCCAAACATTCTATAAAATGAATTACACAAATAGAAATAAAAATTTGAATTTTACTATTGTTTTGTCTAATAAAATTTATCATTTTGAAGAAATAGCTTATTAAGATTGTTTTCCCTTTTTGAAAACAGAAGAAAAATACATTAAGATTGCTTAATATTGGGGGAGGAGTCAAGATGGCGGAGAAGCAGCAGGCTGAGACTACTTCAGCTAGCCGGAGATCAGCTAGATAGCTTATCTAAAGATTGCAAACACCTGAAATTCCATCGGCAGATTGAAGAGAAGAACAGCAATTCTGGAAACAGAAAAATAACCACTTTCTGAAAGGTAGGACAAGCAGAGACGTGAATCCAAAGCCACGGGAAGATAGACCCCGGGGGGAGGGGCCGGCTCCCGGCAAGTGGCGGAGCAACTGCGCACAAAATCAGGACTTTAAAAGTCTGTTCCACTGAGGGACATCGCTCCAGAGGCTAAACCGGGGCAAAGCCCACGCGGGGTCAGCGTGGCCTCAGGTCCCGCAGGGTCAC
>NC_081575.1:95346195-95366872 GCF_022355385.1 Mustela nigripes
AATCTCACAAAACAAACTGAGGGGTGCTGGGGGGAGGGGTTTTGGGAGAAGGGGGTGGGATTATGGACATTGGGGTGGGTATGTGCTTTGGTGAGTGCTGTGAAGTGTGTAAACCTGGTGATTCACAGACCTGTACCCCTGGGGACTAAAAATATATGTTTATAAAAAATAAAAAATTTAAAAAATAGATTGCTTAATATTTTCCTTAAAATATTGTTGAAAAATATAACATTTTAGATAATTAAGAAAAAAACAATCTTACAGGTTTTATGACCTATATATCATCCCCCTCCTTTTTTAATGGACGTAGAATTGAAATAACATGGTTTCAGGTCTATGATGGAAGAATTCAACATGTATATGTATGGCAAAAATGATCACAAAATGTCCAAGTTAACATCCATCATCATAACAGTTACAGTTTTTTTTTTCTTGTGATAAGGACTTTCAAGAGCCACTCTCCTACTTTCAAGTATGAAATAGAGTATTATTAACTACAGTTACTATGCTGCATATTACATTTCCTTGACTTAGTCATTTTATGACTATAAGCTTATAACTTTTGACCCCCTTCACCCATTTTGCCTCTCCACCATCAGGCAGCCATCAATCTATTCTATCCATGAGCTCAGTTTTTGTTGGGTTATTTACATTCCATACATAATTGTGATGCTATGGTATTTATCTTTGTGTTGCTTGTAGAATAATGCTCTCAAGGTCTATCCGTGCATCCATGTTTTTGCACATCTCAAGGTTTCATTCTTTATAATGGCTGAATAATAATCAAATGGATATATGTACATATACACACATATTTATTTTATTCATCAATCAATGGGTATTTAGGTTGTTTCTGTGTCTTTTCGTTTCCAATGAAATGTGTGTTTCATAAGGCTCTTCCCTATATTAAATTGTAAATATCTTTCTAGATTGAAATATATTCTTCAGTGTTTTTAATAGGATTATTTAGTAGTGCTTATTATGCATTGAACACTGTGTTGTGTGGCTTGTATTGACGTAAAAATCGAGTTTTAGTATTAGTGTTTCATAGATGGGACTATTAAAGGTGAGAAGTTAAGGAAAATATATATCCCTTAGACCTGCTATGTGGTATGGCTGGAAATCAGACATAAGTCTGTGGAACTCTCAGCCACAGTTTTATACTCCCTCTTTATTAATACTCCACTGGGAGTATATATTATAATCTAACAAATGCAGTAAAATTGGGCAATTCAGTTGTTTAAAATTGTCCGTATTATAAATATGAGTGTGTTAAACTTTTGTGATCTCAGCTCATGCATAAGCTAAGATAAATCTGGGATTCATAGAAAATGCATACTTTGATGCCTTGATAAATACTACCAATTGTATTCTGAGCACTTTCTACCAGTTTTTATAACCTCTTCCTCCATATTATGCACAGAATTAGATATGTTTGATAGACGAAAACAGACCTCTCATTATATCTGCATGTTCTTGATAAGTAATTAGGGTGAGCATACTTTTGATATTACCATTAATACTTAAAAATCTCTCTTCATTTTATTTTCTACTGAGTTATTTTTTTAACTTTATTAGTATGAGGTCTTTGTATTAATAAGATTGTTGTGCTTTTCCTTCATGTATATATATTTATATAGCTTTTTTAATATTTTGTATGTGAGACTTCTGTTATTTTTTGATGTGCACAAGTTTTATGTAGTTAAATTCATTCATCACTTTGTTTTATGGAATTTCCTTTTGTTGTCATTATCATGAAATAGTTCCCTATTGTTAAGATTTTTTAAAAAATTTCTCATTCACAGTTTACTTTAATATTTTCATGGATTTATTATTTACCTTAAAACCTTTAATTAATATGTACTTTATCCCCACAATTGGTTTATGTTGGGCTTTTTTCCCCTAATTGGATAATAATTGTTAAATAATTACTATGTTCCCCACTGATAGGAGATGCCATATTTATCATGTACTAACTCTATTTTGTTATCCTGAATATATGTATCTTGTTATTCAATAGTGAATCCTTTTACTTCAGTTTTTACTCATTTAACAAACATGGTAAACTAATCTCTGTATCTCAGGCATTGTAGTTGTAATGGTGAATTTGAAAGAAAAGGAAGCATGTGACTAAAAGAGAGCATATATAGTATGTCAGACAAATTAGTTCAGAACAGTAATTATTATTTTTTAATGATTGTATTTATTTATTTGAGAGAGAGTGAGTGAGACAGAGAATATGAATAATTGCCTTTGGTAAGTGCTTTATCCTGAAATTTTTAGGAAACCATTGAGGTTTTTTTCCCCAAAGGATTTATATAATACCATTTTAGAAAGGTTAATTTGGGAAAGGGGGGCAGGGGTCTCACCACATGGCTTATCATGGGCTCATTGGCATTTTCTGTTTCTGTGCTCTCCCCGTCTTATGTCTGGAGCTCTGGCATGGAATCCCCAATCTAGGAGTTAAAGATCTAATGTTGTGTAGCCAGATTTTCTTACTTCTTGCTCTTCCTACTTTAATTATTTCTGTGACTACCTCATGGCTCAATTCATTTAAATTGTCCCAAGTGTATCTGAAAGAAGAGAAGAATGAGAAATGACAAAATCTTGTCAGAAAAAATAAATAAAGAGGCACAGGATGAAAAAGCCAGCAGATACATAGAGAATGTTCTAAAACATCACCAGGAAATGAAATTGAGAAAACTTAGAGTGTGTGTTTCAGGTTACAGGTAAAACCTGGAAGTTAAGTGGTGTCCATAAACTTAAGGCTGATGAAGATTTGGTGCTTGAAAATAAAAGCCAGACATATTTTAAAATATCAAACAGAGAAGCAGCAAAGAAAAGGAACTTGCCTCAGCCTTTAACCAAAATTTCACTGTCTGCTGAGAAACCCACTCAGGAGATTTTTTTTTTTTTTGTATATGTACAAGTTAATTTATTACCACATTGTTTATAATTGTAAAAAAAAATAGAAACAACCTAAATTCCTCTACATAGTATAGTGGTTGAATATGCTATTCTTGATTCACCTGAAGAGCCTCCTGAAACAGCTGAATGAATAGTACTGTTTCTCTCCAATGTCTAAGGGGGAGTGTCCTGAAAAGAATATTTTTTTAAGTCTTGAAGATCATAGCTCTTATTTGACTGGGTGATGAAAATCAGGTACTGCACATCCCTATACAGCTTTTCTTCTTCCTTTCCCAGAAGGCCCCTGGAAGTGGTTGGAGGCTGGTCACTGAAGAACATAAGAATAACTGTGGATACTCTACTCAATGTAAAGAAAAAGAGCAGAGCAACTAATTAAGAAAGGAGAACTACCTGTTCTCCATAAAATCAGTTATGCCATGACCTTACAGGACAGTAAATGATTCACTTTAAAATTATGTCATACCTTGGTGAGCTCAAGGCAGTAAACCTTATAATGTTGAGATCCTTAGGAACATATGGATATAAATGGTTAGAAAAGAATTGCTCTCTGCATACAATAATTTGTGGAATGTGCCATTTTATAATGTACCAAATGAAAACTAGATAAAACATATAAAGAAAGACACTCAATGATTTGTACTTTATCCTAGCTGATATCATTTATCACTATGCTGAAAAGTATTAGGACTTTGTTTACTGCCTTTTCAGTCAGCCTTGCCACACTGAACATTTCACAATTCAAACTCTTTAAAGTCTATTAAGTAGGATTTTTTTTTCTGTATTTCTGGAAATTAAACTGTGAAGATATTTCAAAGGATTTTAATATTTTAAAGTTCTTTTTTATACCTGATAAAGGGCAGGTATCCAAAATACATAAAGAACTTAAAAAACTCAACACCCCCCCCCAAATAATCCAATTTAAAATGGGCAGAAGACATGAACAGACATTTCTTCAAAGACCTGCAGGTGAAAAACAGTCACATGAAATGATGCTCACCATCACTCATCATTGGAAAAATGCATATAAAAACTACAATGATATATCACCTCACAGCTATCAGAATGGCTAGAATCGAAAACACACACAGATGTTCTTGAGAATGTGGAGAAAAAGAAACACTCTTGCACTGTTGGTGGGAATGCACACTGGTGCAGCCACTGTAATTAACAGTATGGAGGTTCCTCAAAATGTTAAAAATAGAATTATCCTCTGATCTAGCAATTGCACTGCTAGGTATTTATCCAAACAGTACAAGAATATTAATTCAAAATGGCACATGCACTCTTGTATTTAAAGCAACTTTATTTGCAATATCTAAGGTATGGAAATGGCCCAAGTGTCCATCAATTGATGAATGGATAAAAGAGATGTGGAGATATATATATATATATATATATATATGAAATCTCCATGCAGTGGAACATTATTCAGCTCTAAAAAAGAATGAAATCTTGTCATTTGCAAATTACATGGATAGAGCTAGAGAGTATAAAACTAACTGAAATAAGTTGGAGAAAGACAAACACCATATGATTTCACTCATGTGGAATTTAAGAAACAAAACACACTAGCAGAGAAAAAAATGACAAACCAAGAAGAAGACTATTAATTATAGAGAACGAACTGATGGTTGCTAGAGAGAGGGTGGGGGGGCGATGTGGAAATAGGTGATGGGGATTAAGGAGTGTACTTGTCGTGATGGGCATTGGGTGATTAAAATAAAAATTTTTAAAAGGTTAATTTGGCAGTAGAATAGAGGTTGGATTAGAAGGGCCTAGCTTGTATGTATTGTCCTAAGTATACTAGGATTCTCCAGAGAAACAACCAATAATATATTTTATATGTGTTTATTAGTGCTTCACTCATGAAACTGTTCTTCCCTGCTTGCTTGTTTTCCTATCACCTTCATTTCTGTGGGAAAAAAATACACTTAGAGTCTACAGTAGAGACCTGGCACTGTTCTAGGTTTGATGGATCAGTAGTAAACAACATCAGAAGCCAGAAATCCATGTTGGTAGGAAGCTTGCATTCATACAGACATTTGCCAATAAAGAGTGAGCGTATCTCATGTTAATAAGTACTTCAGAGAGGGCTTGGGGTGAAAAGCACATGAGGTGAAAAAGGAATCCAGGGTGATGATGGTCCTATAAATTTTAGAGAAGCTCCATTTCACAAAGGTTTTGTTCAGATACTGACATGAGCAAGTACCTGATGGCAGGGAAATAGAGAATTGTGCAGAGATCAGATGGGAGAAGTTTCTGTGTAGAGGGAACAGCAAGTGAAAGAAGACTCTAATGGAGGAGCTAGCTTGCTGGGTTCAAGGAACAACAATAACGTCTTTGTGCTTTACAGTGAGGCAAGGGAAAGGGAAGAAATGACACTGGGAAGGAATAGGTGAAGTTCTTCATGGCTTTGGGTGGACACTATAAAGATTTTGACTTTTGTTCTGATTCAGTGGATAAATAATTGGAGAGCTAAAGGAGTGACATGATCAGCTTTGGTTTTTCATGAATAACCCTGGACCAGGTTAAGAAAAGATGAAAAGGGACAAGGGAAGAATCAGGAAGTATATTTAGATGGCTGTTGTAGACACTAGACACTCCCTGATGGTAGCTTAGAAGAGGGTAGTAATGATGGAGTTGGGGAAAAATTCTTTGTAGAATTGAGATAGGCTTTTCTAATGTGTGAATAGTTAGTAGTAGCTGAATGCAGCTTTTCCTGTAAAATCCAGGGCCCATGATTTAAAATACCAGTTTGGCATTGGGTAGGTTTTTGGCTGATTTTCTCAGTTCCATCAATATATTATCTATCTTTTAGAATGTTGTAGGTCTTCCAACCATGTGAATCATAATAATAAACATTTGCCTTTTCAGTACATCTAAAATCTTTGAAGATAAGCAGTTACCTGAAAAAAGTATAAAGCTAAGGCATCTTGTATTTGCCAAATGGTTCAATTAAAATTTCAAGCTCTTATTAGAGTAGATTGACAAGTAAATGCATAGGTAGTTCCTTTTCATGTTTGAGTTCCTGGGTAGGAATTGGTGAGGATCAAGGAGTTCTTAGGAGAAGAAAGCACTCACTATCCAATCAAGACCTCTCATTGTGAGTAGGACCCAACATCCTACCTCCACTTGGATAATTTTACAGATGCACTATTGATCTCTCAAGTAGTTATGTCTCAACACTTTTCTCTATTCCATCTTTTTTCTGACTTTATTGAGATACAGTTGGAATGTAACATTGTCCATTGTTTAAATTATACAGTGTGTTGACTGGAAGCATTTATATGTTTCAAAGTCTAGCCTGGTATGTTCTTTCTTACTGAAAGTCTTCCTCTGCATCACATTTTATTCCCCAAGCTTGCTTTGAATTATCCATCATTTTGCTTCCTTTCTTAGAGTATTCAACAGTAATATAAAAAGTAATTATTATGTGCTGGATGTGAAAGATATATAGAGGTCATGTTTCCTTCCCTTCCGATGCTATTGGAGTGTGGTAGAAATACTTGCAAGGACATAAACTTCAAAAAAAATTATAAACACGATGATGAAGATACCCAGAGTGTTCTATTGGGAAATCAAAGGCAGAAACCTAGCCTGACCTGAGGAGGAGTGGTAGAGCATCAGATTGTTGCTGGTAGTAATATAATCTAATCGGAGATAAGAGTGATAAAGAGGAGGTAGGCGTATTGTAGTTGAGATGATTGCAGTGTCCCTTGGGAATTCCATAACCACCGCCCCCCAGGATCTCTTCTAAGAAAAATATATTTAAATGCATAAAATAAAATACAAAGGACTATAAAAGAAGTTGCACAAGAACAGAATATTTTTTAAAGATTTTGTTTATTTATTTGACAGAGAGAAATGCAGCAAGAGGGGAACATAAGCAGGGGGAGTGGGAGAGGGAGACTGATGTGGGGCTCAATCCCAATTCTGGGATCATGCCTGAAGCCAAAGGCAGACCCATAGTGACTGAGCCACCCTGGTGCCCCCACTAATAAAATGTTAAAGCAAACCCTAAAACAGTGGTATATGTGCTTTTGTTGTGTTATATACCTGTATCTTGCCAGTCAGATTTACTGACTCATAGTTTTGTGGCCTATAATATGTATTGTATCTATGTTGTTGATAATGATAAAATTGCAATCACTGCTACTACAAAAGTATGTTGTCTGCATTCATAATTTAAGGAAGGGTTAGAGGTTAATATAAACAAAGATACAAATTTTTATCTCCATCTAAGTTTATAGATCCTCCCTTGCAACTTTATCCAGCTTTATGTAGAATTTATGTGATGGATTTAAGGTAAGGAAGGCTGCAGGTGGACAGAGAGAAACTAATCTGTACTTAGTCCTGCAGTGTGATGATGAAACCTTAAAGGTTTTCCAGCAACTCTAGCATATGATGCCCTTTCCTGTCATTGAGTTCATTTTTTTTTTTTTTTTTTTTTACTTGCCCCGAAGGATTTAAGATTTAGTTCATAATGGACTTTCTAATTTTTCATCTAATTTTTAGGACTTACCTTGTTAATAAGATGGTAAACGTTAGTCCTTGCTTGCTATTCAAAGTGTAGTTTAGGGACTGGTAGTTTTGGCATCACTGGGAATGTATTTGAGTACAGAATCTCAGATTTTGATCCCAATCTATGGAATTGGAATATGAAAGTCAATAAGATCACTAGGTGATTTTTATGAACATTGAGGATTGAGAAGCACTGCTCTAAGGGACAGGGTTTCTGAATTAGAATCCATTTGCTTCCTCATAAGACTCTTTTAGAAAATTTAGTCACATAATCTTTCAATACACACTTAGTTTGACAATTAAACCAAAATTACAGTCATTTTATGTTAAAAGTGCAAACTTTCCTCTCAGATTTAGAAGTAAAGGACATATAAATCTTATTAACAATCCTAAAGTGATCTTTAAAGTAGTGGATGATTTTTCTGGGTCAATGTATCACTTTGAGCAAATAGACTTACCACAAATGGCCTGCCATTTGAACGGACACCTAAAAACCATGCATCTGTCACCTGGCATGAAATCTTACTGCAAATGTGTATATCCTACCTACATTATGATAACAGATCATAAATTAAGAGAGTGCAGTTTCTCATTTCTTTATGGTTGTGAGGCATATCGTTCATATAACCTTTTAATCATTCAATAAAATGAGTGGCTGGAAAAGGCATACTCAATAATACTTCATCATGGCATTCAGTCCTTGGCATTGGCTTTGAATTCTTTTGAAATGTTTTATTAGGTGTTTAAGTGGTAATGAAGTAAAGAGGAACTTGGAATTGTGGGTTTTAAGAACTGCTGAATACTTCTAATAATACATCTCATGAAGCTTGTGATTCCTGACTCCTAAACTATAAGGTCAAGTAAAGTGACCTAAGTTTTGTACAAAATAATGTAATTTAATGTCACCTACTTTATGTAATAAAGTCACTGGAGCCAAACTGATTGGGATGGGGCTTTGAGTATGTAGGAAAGAGTCAGAAGTTGGACTGATTAAAATTTAAGAACTAGAGGTTGCTTAGAGCTAAATCTCTCCCTTGTAAAATGTAGCTTTTTTAATCTTCAAGTTGTATGGAATTGATATTTTAAAGATAAAAGTCTATTGATATTTATTCTCTACAACAGTGTACTTGAAATTTTCTCTTATATTTAAAGTATCCAGTGACTGTCAAAAACCCTTCAGATAGTTGCAATAGTTAATATTACTTTGGTTAAGAAATTTCTTTTTTAAAAAGGTGGGAAAACAATTTATAATAAGTGACAAGTGGCATTCTTAGGAAAATAATGTATACCAAAAAAGAAATGTATTCATCTCTTCCTGATTAAAATATGTATGTGTGTATATATATATATATATGAATGGTGAAAAATCTGTACATTTCACTTACAGGCTTTAAAAAATCATATCTACAAAAGCTTGTGGTCTTAGTACATTAACTTAAAACTATTTTATGTTATCCCTTGTCATTTCAATTAAAAAACCTAGTTTTCAGATTAGTTCTTTCCATATATGTGAAGAATTTCATTGCACACATAAATCATGTGGAGTTTTTTCATTTTATGTGTATTTAGGAAAGTAATATTAAACTTTCAAGTACTTAATTCCTTATAGCATTATAAATATTCCTGAGTAACCATGGATGGATATACTATTATCTATCTATCTATCTATCTATCTATATGTATTTTTGGTACTGAATTTTAGTGAATTCCATGGATAACCCTTCTTTTTTAAAATTTTTTATTTATTTTTTAATTTCTTTTCAGTGTTCCAGAATTCATTATTTATGCACCACACCCAGTTCTCCATGCAATACGTGCCCTCCATAATACTGACCACCCAGGCTCACCCAACCTTCCACCCTCTTCCCCTCTAAAATCCCCAGTTTCTTTCTCAGAGTCCACAGTCTCTCATGGTTCCTCTCCCCCTCCAATTTCCCCTAACACCCTTCTCCTCTCTAACTCCCCATGTCCTCCATGCTATTTGTTATGCTCCACAAATAAGTGAAGCCATATAATAATTGACTCTCTCTGCTTGACTTACTTCACTCAGCATGATCTCTTCCAGTCCCGTCCATGTTGTTACAAAAGTTGGGTATTCATCCTTTCTGATGGAGGCATAATACTCCATAGTATATATGGACAATATCTTCCTTATCCATTCATCTGTTGAAGGGCATCTTGATTCTTTCCAGTTTGGTGACGGTGGCCATTGGTATGAACACTGGGGTACAGATGGCCCTTCTTGTCACTACATCTTTATCTTTGGGGTAAATACCCAGTAGTGCAATTGCAGGGTCATAGGGAAGCTCTATTTTTAATTTCTTAAGGAATCTCCACACTGTTTTCCAAAGTGGCTGCACCAACTTGCATTCCCACCAACAGTGTAAGCAGGTTCCCCTTTCTCCACATCCTTTCCAACACATGTTGTTTAGTGCCTTGTTAATTTTGGCCATTCTAACTGGTGTAAGGTGGTACCTCAATGTGGTTTTGATTTGAATATCCCTGATGGCTAATGATGATGAACATTTTTTCATGTGTCTGTTAGCTATTTGTGTGTCTTCATTGGAGAAGTGTCTGTTTGTGTCTTCTGCCCATTTTTGATGTGATTTTCTGTTTTGTGTGTGTTGAGTTTGAGGAGTTCTTTATCAATCTTGGATATCAGCCCTTTGTCTGTATTGTCATTTGCGAATATCTTCTCCCATTCCATGGGTTGGCTCTTTGTTTTGTTGACTGTTTCCTTCATTGTGCCGACACTTTTGATCTTGATGAAGTCTCACAAGAGACTTTTGAAGTCTCTCAAAAGAGACTTTTGAAGTCTCAAAAGAGGCTTTTGTTTCCTTTGCCTTTGGAGACATATCTTGAAAGAAGTTGCTGTGGCCAATGTCAAAGAGGTTAGTGCCTATGTTCTCCTCTAGGATTCTGTTGGATAATATCAGTCTCAGCTCTATAATATAATGATTAAGCACTTCCATACAACCCCTGGTACTCAACACAAGTGCTCTCCTTAATCCCCATCAGCTATTTCACTCATTTCCCCCATCCACCTCCCCTCTGGTAACCATCAGTTTGTTCTCTTAAGAGTCTGTTTTTTTGTTTGCCTCCCTCTCTCTTTTTCATTTGCTCATTTGTTTTCTCTCTTAAATTTCACATGTATGAAATCATATGGTATTTATCTTTCCCTGACTGAATTATTTCACTTAGCAGAATACTCTCTAGCTTCACCCATGTCTTTGAAAATGACAAGATTTTATTCTTGTTTATAATTGACTAAAGCTCCATCTATGTGTGTGTAGACACCACATCTTCTTTATCCATTCCTCAGTTGATGGACACTTGGGCTTTTTCCATAACTTTGCTGATGTAGATAATGTGATTGTAAACATTGGAGTGCATGTATCCCTTTGAACTAGTATTTTTGTATTTGCATACTCAGCAGTACAATTGCTGAGACATAGGGAAATTCTATTTTTAATTTTTGAGGAACTTCCATACTATTCCCTAAAGTGGCTTCACCAGTGTGTATCCCCACCAAAAAGAAGAAGAAAGAAGTAGCTATGGTCAGTGTCAGAGAGATTACTGCATTTATTCTTCTCCAGGATTTTGATGGTTTCAAGGTCTCACATTTAGGTCTTTCATACATTTTGAATTTACTTTTGTGTATTCTGTAAGAAAGTGGTCCAGTTCATTCTTTTGTATGTACCTGTCCAGGTTTTCCAGCACCATTTGTTGAAGACACTGTCTTTTTTCCATTGGCTATTCTTTCCTACTTTTTTGAAGATGACTTAGCCATATAGCTGCAGATTAATTTCTGGGTTTCCTATTCTGTTCCATGGATCTGTGTATCTGTTTTCTTGCCAGTACTATAACTTTTTGTTCACTATAGCTTTATATTATACCTTTAAGTCTGAAGTTGGGATGCCTCTAGCTTTTCTTTATCAAGGTTGCTTTGGCTATTCGGGATCTTTTGTGGTTTCATACACATTTTAGGGTTGTTCATTCTAGGTCTGTAAAAAATGTTGATGGTATTTTGATAAGCATTGCATTAAATGTGTAGATTGCTTTGAATAGTATGGGTATTTTGACAGTATTCTTCCAATCCATGAGCATTGGAATGTCTTTCAACGTGTGTGTGTGTGTGTGTGTGTGTGTGTGTGTGTGTGATCAGTTTATTTCATCAGTGTTTTTTAGCCTTTATAGTACAGGTGTTTGACCTCTTTGATTAGGTTTAATCTAGATGTCTTAATATTTTTGGTGCAATTGTAAATAGAATCATTTCCTTGATTTCTCTTTCTGCTGCTTCATTGGTGTATAGAAATGCAATAGATTTCTGTTTGTTGATTTTGTGTCCTGCAACTTAACTGAACTCATTTATCAGCTCTGGCAGGTTTTTGGTGGAGTCTTACAGTTGTGTGTGTGTGTGTGTGTGTGTGTGTGTTTGTGTGTGTGTGTAATATCATCTAGAAATAGTGACAGTTTTACTTCTTTCTTAAGATTCAGATGCCTTTTGTTTCTGTTGTCATATTGCTGTGGCTAGGACTTCCAGTACTATGTTGAATATATGTGCTGAGAGTAAACATCCTTGTCTTGTTTGTGATCTTAAGGGAAAGACTCTCAGTGTTTCCCTATTGAAGATGATGTTAACTGTGGGTTTCTTTTTAGGGTAAAGAAATCGAAATTAAAAAAAGAGATTAGTCCATTGGAATTCCATCAGCTATGCTGAAAATGAAATGTCTATCTCTTGATGGTAAAAGCATATTAACTAAATGAGTGCTTCTAAAATAGTTACTATAATAATAATAATAATGTCAAAAGAATTCCAAAGTGAATGCATCTGTAAAAAAAGAAGTTACATTAAACAAAGTTATGTTAGCCCGTGAGCTGCTGCTGATGGGAATAATCCTCATTTTGAACAAGTACAGTAGTGGTATTCATTCTTATTTTTAAACTTTTATTGAGGTGTGATTCACATGCCATAAAATTTATTCACATTTGTAAAATTCAGTGATTTTTTGGGGGGGGGGGAAGTTGACCAAGTTATATAGCCATCAACACTATAAAGTGTTAAAATGCTTCCATCATTAGTGGTACACTGTATGTTAGCTAAATGGAAATGAAATAAAAAATATTCAAAATGTAAATAAAGAAAAACTTCCATTACCACATTAAGATCATCTCTCATGTCAATTTATTGTTAATCCCCTCTTCTACCCTAAGTTGTAGACAGTCATGTACTTACTGTCTCTACAGACTTGCCTTTTTTGTGAACATGTCATATAAGTGGATTCATAAACTATGTGATTTTTGGGGTGGCTTTTTTCACTTAGCATGATGTTTTCAAGTTTCCTTAAGTTGTAGTGTGTGCCTGTCCTTCATTCTTGCTATGGTGGACAGTATCTCACTACCTGGATATATCTCAGCTTTGCTTATCCACTCACCAGTCAATGGATGCTTAGGTTGGTTTGATTTCTTGGCTGTTAGGAAGAGTGCTATTGTTACTAGTATTTAATTAGATGTGGCTCTGGTGATGATGACTGGCAGAAACTGAGAACATCTATTAATCATGCTACTGAATGTAAAGAGGGACAAATCACTTTGGTAAGCATTAAGAGGTATGGAAGTTGAGGACCAGGTAGTGTGAATAAAAAAGAATATACTTGGTTAATAGTTATTGAAGGTTTACTTTGGTACAAGAAAAGATACAAATTAATACATTATTTCCAAAAATCTTTATTAGGTATCTACTCTGTATCAGAGACTGAGCTTAGAAATTATGGTAGGATAATCAGATGCAGGGAAATGATCAAACTACCAAAACCAAATCTGAACTCTGTATCTAGGAACCAGAGGAGATTTTTTTAAAAAAAATATTTTATTTGACAGACAGAGATCATAAGTAGGCAGAGAGGCAGGCAGAGAGAGAGGGGGAAGCAGGTTCCTCGCCAAGCAGAGAGTGTGACACGGGGCTTGATCCCAGGACCCTGGGATCATGACCTGAGCCGAAGGCAGAGGCTTTAACCCACTGAACTACCCAGGCACCCCAAGGAGTTTTTTTTAAGTGAAATACTGTTGAGAAGTTTTAAAAAAAATAATGGGAGCAAATAATTCATACTTCATTTATAAAATAGAAGCTGCTGATAGGTTTTCTCCTCTTTCTGAAAAGGTGTGCTCCTCTGTATTTGGGTAAGTATCTACTTGAGGTCCTCTAGGGAGTTACTTTTACAGGAATGGTTCATGTAGCTCCTATAATACAGTTGTCAGTTATGTTATTTACAATAAAGCAACCCTAAAATGTGCTCTAATGCTTATTTAATCAATTTATCAGGAAGCTTGTGTTACCTTGTAGGCTTTAAATATGACTCTTTCTTCCTAATATGAAAAAAGCTAAAGACTATCTCAATAATAGAACGTGATAATGTACTTTATTGATAATTTGATTTTCAGATGATTCATTAAGCTCTTCAGGTTACTTTGTAGCTAAGCAACAGGCCTATAGAAAGACACTTGATTTACTCAAGAGAGAGAAATATGAATTCATTCTCTGATCTTGATGATATTCTGAAATTAAATTGAACTTTCCAGAATAGTTTCCTTAAAATGCATCCCATAGAACACCAGGTCCATTAAATGTCCATGAAGAAATAGAAATTCCTTGGTTAAGTAAGTTGGGAATGTGTTGTATAGTATACCATGTCTATAGGAAATTCACAAAGTGTATTAAAGATTCTGAGAAATACTGCTGGGAGGAAGCTTGTGAAACTGATCATTTTTCAGTATTTTCCAAACGTGTTTTATAACACATCTCTATTTTCACATATCCCAATAAATATCCCTTGGAAGTAGTAAGTTGTGGAAGACTCCTGGTAAATGCTAGTCTAGGTGATAAGGTATTAGAGGAACATAATGCGGCCTGAATGTTTTTCCTAGATCTGTTAAAAGGTCTGTCGAGATGAAAGGAGGAGAAATGGGAAAAGCCATATCCCTTCTCTCTCTTGTTGGACAAGCAGGGCAAGACATGGCAGTCTGGATTCCCTGTGTAATCAGCTCTGAGCTCAGAAAGCATAGCTTTTGGGATCTGCTTAATTTCTTAAATTTATATTCCCCTGTTTTGGAAAAGATTCTCTGTTGACTAGAGTATTAATCTCATAGTGCTGGAATTGTACTCTGTGATTTTTTAATTCCTGACTCCTTAATCTTCAAGTTGTGAGACTTTGAGCAAGTTATTTGATCAGCTAAGCCTGTTTACTTGTTTGTAACATGAACGTGCTGGGGATACCTCATAGGGCTGTTGTAAGAATCCAGTGAGATAATTACTGACTCAGAAAGGTACCTGGTACATAGTGAGTTCTCAAATATTTATAGGTATCATCCTGTGCTCTCATAGAAATGGCCACATGTTCTGTTTAAAGCCATTAATTGTATCACCTGTGGTCCTCGTTGAAATTCATGTAAGACCTGCCCTGCCTTTAAAACAGAAAACCAAATAAAATCAAATTCATTCATATCCATTAATATGGCATAGAGATATCTTTCTCTGAGTAAACTAAATTGTTTTTTCTTTGCTCCTGTCATATTCACTATATACTTTCTTTCCTTCCCTGTCTTTCCACCTAAATAGTGAGCTATTTAGGTCCTGGGAACAAGTCTTAGGGAACTTTGAAACAGTATGTAGCATAATACCCAGTACATAAAATGTACTCACCATGGATCTTTTTTTTTTAAAGATTTTATTTATTTAAGAGAGAGAGAGTTTGATATCAAGAGTAGCAGGTAGGGGCAGAGGGAATGGGAGAAGTAGGCTCGCTGCTGAGCAGAGAACCCCATGTGGGGCTCAATCCGGGGACCCTGGGATCATGACCTTAACTGAAGGCAACCACTTAACCGACTGAGCCACCCAGGTGGCCCTCATCATGTATCTTAAATAAAACAGAGTTGGTTGGGGTGGGCAGGAGATACCATATGCTAATCTACAGCTTTTCATTACATTTTTATGCTGGTGTTCTTATCAATAGTTGCCAAAAGAATGAAAGTACCCCCACTTCTGTGGGTTTGTTGTTTTGGAAAAAAAGCAATAGATATTATCCTGAAATCAGTATAACTATAATATGTAGAATGCCACCTTTAGGCTGGCATCTCATCAGAGTACGATAATTGAGGGAGAGTGGCAAGGTACCTAATGATACAAACTGGGAAGCTAACAAACCAAAGTGACTTTTCTTCTGTTTTCTTGAAGTATTAAATTAGAGGCCGTGCACTGTACAGCTTGTGATCTTAATATCCATAGTGCTTTTCTTAGATACAAGCTATCCATAATTTTTCTGGTATATAATAATAGCAATAAAAGTGATAATATAACATTTACAGTTTATCATAACTAAACCAGAGTACCTGGCTAGCCACTTGAGAACACATTAATCCAATGAAGAATATTGGTGCATTGGGTAATAATACTTTACTTTGCAGACTAAGCAACTCTTCTTTTTCAACAAATCTATTAGTGTTCTTCCTTAGAGATAAAATTTATGTTAGAACACTTGCATAAGAATAATAAATAGATTATGAGGAGTTCTTCCTGTGTGCCAATAGTTTGCCAAGTGCTTTATATGCATAGGCTTAATCAATACCTAAATACCTTAAAAGGCAAATATTACTCCATTTTCAGATTAGGGAAGTTTAGAGAAGTAACTCCTCCAGAGTCATCCAGATAATAAGTGGCAAAGCTACAATATGAACTTGAATCTGCCTAAACAAATACCAGTGATACACTCAAATGTATTTCAGTTAATGTTTAAATGGGTGAAATTCTGACATGGAGTGAATGCGGGGTAGAACAATACACAGAAGGCATAGGGTCTTTGCCTGGCTTCAAAACCTGCTGTCTTTGTAACCCTGGAATAGTAGCCTAGGTGTTCTAAGCTTCAATTTCTGTACTCCTGAGTTGGAGGTAATACAACCTGACATATATCAAATGGGGCTGTTAGAAAGGAAGTTAATAATTCTATGTATATGGATGTGCATTATATATTATGAAATTGTCAAAATTGTTTTTAAACCTTCTTTTACTGCTATAATTTTGCTTTCTGCCAAATGAAGGAAATTTAAAAGAAGATTAGCACTATTAGTAATAAATGCATAATATTTAATGAGCAGTTAGTATGGTCCTGGAACTATCATAATGATCTCAACAACCAATTTAAGTTGATCTATTTACCAGGTAAGACAAAAAAGTGGGACATGCAGAGATAAGATATTAAATCCTAAGTTACAAGATAGTAAGGATATGCTAGTAAAGGATATGCTGATAAACCAGGCAATACAGCCCTGTGTTTGAGCAGACCCTCCACAGTCAGTCTAGATAAATAATGCTAGCTGTTGGGTTGAAATTATGTTTGTCATTAAGGGACAGTTATGTAAGTCTTACCATATAGATTCTGCTGTTCTTGACCTCTGTGGAAGGCCAAACTTTCTTGGGGAAGAAGAGGTTCTTTTTATTCTCATGTACTTACCTCAAAAACTATTTGTGGAAATTAATTTCAGGAAGATAATAAATGTATACTGAATAAAAATGGATGCTCTCTAACATGGAGACACACAAATAGGAGTGAGAAAAATTGAAACACTTATCCAATAAACTTTGTGGCCACTGTAACTGAAACTTTACAACCACTATTCCTGTTGTGTAAATATACTATACTGTCCCTCTATTTTCCTTCAGGTAATTGTAGTACTGTCTACTTGGTAAACCAAATGGGGAAATTCAAAATCGTCTTAAGCTTACTTTTCTCTTCCCTTAGCTTTGCTGCTCCAATTGCCAACAAATTTTATTAAGCTATTAATGAAATGACTCCCAAATCTAGTTTCTTGGTACTACATCCTCTGTAGCTGTCACTCAGAAAGCAGTATAAACTTCCCAATTGAATTCCAGCTTACAGCTGGTTCTCACTTCATCTTCAGTGCCATGGGGGTTATTATCTCTCAAGCACACAAACCTTCCACCTCTGTTTCAGTCTCTCTCTCTAGTCTACTGTTGTCAGGATAAGATCCAAACTCCTTATCATGGCATGCAAAGTTTTTTTGTACTCTAGTCACGCATTTTTTTCTCGACCTCATTTACAGCAGCCTTCACAAATCTGGTGGTTGTGAAGATGTCCTCCTCGTCTGAACACTGTCCCTCTGAACACCTGCCTCTCAGCATCTATTCCTGCTCTTCTTTCTGCCTATAATTCCCCTCTTTCTATGGCAAGCCTCAGTTTATCTTTTAAAATCAAACTTAAGGGGGCGCCTGGGTGGCTCAGTGGGTTAAAGCCTCTGCCTTCAGCTCAGGTCATGATCCCAGGGTCCTGGGATCGAGCCCCGCATCAGGCTGTCTGCTCCATGGAGAGCCTGCTTCCTCCTCTCTCTCTCTCTCTGCCTGCCTCTCTGCCTACTTGTGATCTCTGTCTGTCAAATAAATATATAAAATCTTAAAAAAAAAAAAACTTAAATTTTACCACTTCTGAAAGCTTTACCTAGGGTACAAGAAAAAGCTTTACCTTGACTCGATGCCTCTGTTGGCAGATAGTCCCACTCTCTTCTGAGCTTCTATGACATTTATTTTTATATATTTTTTTTATTTTAGGGACATTTTAGATGTTTAGAAGACTTGTAAAGCTAGTACAGAGAGTTCCCATAAACCTCATAATCACTTTCCCATGTTAACTTCTTTTAGTAGTGGGGTACATTTGTCACACATAATGAGGTACTATACATTATCATCACCATCATCATCATCATCAACTAAAGTCTATATTTTGTTCATATTTTCTCAGTTGTGGCACTTTTATTATTTTGTTTTTGTTCCAGGATTCTATACATGATATCACATCACATTTAATTCTTACATGTCCTTAGACTTCTTTTGGTTGTGGCAGTTTCTCAGACTTTGCTTATCTTTCATTATCATGACAACTTTGAAAAGTACTGGTCAGGTAGGTGTTGTATAGAATTTTCCTAAGTTGGGGTTTGTCTGATGCTTTTCTCACAGTTATACTAGGATCATAGATTTTGGGAGTATATCACAGAGGTAAGTGCCATTCTTATCACATGATACCAAGGGTACCTTCTGTCATCATGACCTACCTTGTTGATGTTGACTTTGATCACCTCGCTGAGATAATGTTTGTCTGGTTTCTCCACTGCAAAGTTACTCTTTTTATCTTTTTCTATACTGGCCTCTTTGAGAGGAAGTTATTGTGAGCACCCTATACTAACAGAGTGAAGAATTATATTCCACCTCCTTAAAGATGAAGAATTATATTCCACGTCCTTAAAGATGAAATATGCACATAAATTTTTGGAATTCTTCTGTATGGGATACTACTCTATTCTTCCTCATTTGTTCATTTATTTATATAATTTTGGGGCCATGGGTATATGTTACGTATTTATTTATACAGTTGACCCTTGAATGACATGGATGTGGGCTGTGTGGTTCACTTTTAGGGACATATTTTTATATATGTCCTTTCCTTATAATTTTCTAAATATTTTATTTAGTTTATTATACTATTAAAGTGTATAATACAAGCAGTATACAAAATATTTGTTAACCTTTTACGTTATTGTGAAGGCTTCCTTTCAACAGGAGGCTATGTGTAGTAAAGTTTTAGGGGAGTCAAAAGTTACATGTGGATTTTCTACTGTGGGAGGAGTCATTAAACAATGGTCAACTGTGATCTAGTATCTGTTTTTATTGCCAAAATTATTCAAGTTCAGGCTGTTGGAAGTTATTTTTTTTAATTTTTTAAATTTATTTCTTTTCAGTGTAACAGAATTCATTGTTTATGCATCACACCCAGTGCTCCATGCAATACGTGCCCTCCATAATACCCACAACCTGGCTTCCCTGACCTCCCACCCCCCACCCCTTCAAAGCCCTCAGATTGTTTTTCAGAGTCCATAGTCTCTCATGGTTCACCTCCCCTTCCAATTTCCCTCAATTCCCTTCTCCTCTCTAACTCCCCTTGTCCGCCATGCTATTTGTTATGCTCCACAAATAAGTGAAACCATATGATAACTGACTCTCTCTGCTTGACTGATTTCACTCAGCATAATCTCTTCCAGTCCTGTCCATGTTGCTACAAAAGTTGGGTATTCATCCTTTCTGATGGAGGCATAATACTCCATAGTGTATATGGACTACATCTTCCTTATCCATTCGTCCATTGAAGGGCATCGTGATTCTTTCCACAGTTTAGTGACTGTAGCCATTGCTGCTATAAACACTGGGATAGAGATGGCCGTTCTTTTCACGACATCTGTATCTTTGGGGTAAATACCCAGGAGTGCAATTGCAGGGTAATAGGGAAGTTCTATTTTTAATTTCTTGAGGAATCTCCACACTGTTCTCCAAAGTGGCTGCACCAACTTGCATTCCCACCAACAGTGTAAGAGGGTTCCCCTTTCTCCCCATCCTCTCGAACACACGTTGTTTCCTGTCTTGCTAATTTTGGCCATTCTAACTGGTGTGAGGTGGTATCTCAATCTGGTTTTAATTTGAATTTCCCTGATGGCTAGTGATGATGAATAATTTTTTCATTTTACTTGGTTTCTGTATCCCTTTGGCATGCCCACCTCTGTGTGGGTGTGCACACACATATGTGTGAACGTGCACATATGTGTCTTTGAGGGGGTAACACTTATTTACTTTTTGTTTCCAGTCTCATCTTCAATATTCCCTACCTCAGACATATCTAGAATAAGTCACTTCTTCAAGAGACCCTTGTTCACAGACCTGTGCCCCTGGGACTAATAATACATCATATATTAATAAAAAAATAAAAAATTAAAGAGACCCTTGTTCCCTTTATTGAAGAAAGGCTTGAGAAGTCAAGTTCTGGGTACTGGGACCCAGTATTATATGTCTATTGTGTAACCGGCAAAAACTTAGTTTTATTTTTCTGTTAGACTGATATCTACAATGTTAATATTCTCTTCCACAAGAATGAATCATTTAAAGTATGTAACCTTGCATTCTTATTTGGTTATTTGATGGATTTATAGTGTTTCTTTGTACAATTATATTATGAAATCATTGTGTTGAAGTATTTCATATATGTCTTAGTGGGCTCTGCATCAGTCAGTTATGTTTTATGATTCTGGGGCTGAATTCTGTGTTTTTACATTTCCCTAATTCATTTCTTGCAGTAAAATTTATCTTTGTTGTACTTACGTCTTCTTTTTTTTTTTTTTT